>NC_077227.1:300323748-300682498 GCF_027887165.1 Monodelphis domestica | reverse complement strand
CATAGATCATTTTCTTTTCCTCGCCCCCAACCCCCCATAGCCTACGCGTAAATCCACTGGGCATTACATGTTTTCTTGATTTGAACCCATTGCTTTGTTGATAATATTTGCATTAGAGTGTTCATTTAGAGTCTCTCCTCTGTCATGTCCCCTCAACCGCTGTATTCTGGCAGTTGCTTTTCCTCGGTGTTTCCACTCCCATAGTTTATCCTTTGCTTATGAATAGTGTTTTTTTCTCCTGGATCCCTGCAAATTGTTCAGGGACATTACACCGCCATTAATGGAGACGTCCATTATGTTCGATTATACCACAGTGTATTAGTCTCTGTGTACAATGTTCTCCTGGTTCTGCTCCTCTCGCTCTGCATCACTTCCTGGAGGTTGTTCTAGTCTCCATGGAACTCCTCCACTTTATTATTCCTTTTAGCACAATAGTATTCCATCACCAACATATACCACAATTTGCTCAGCCATTCCCCAATTGATGGGCATCCCCTCGTTTTCCAGTTTTTGGCCACCACAAAGAGCGCAGCTATGAATATTTTTAAACAAGTCTTTTTGTCCATTATCTCTTTGGGGTACAGACCCAGCAGTGCTATGGCTGGATCAAAGGGTAGATATTCTTTTGTCGCCCTTTGGGCATAGTTCCAAATTGCCCTCCAGAATGGTTGGATCAGTTCACAACTCCACCAGCAATGAATTAATGTCCCTACTTTGCCACATCCCCTCCAGCATTGAATGCCACTATTAACCCATCTCTTGGGGATGATTTATTAGGATACTGAAATGTCAGGACGTGTCTAGAAGCCAGTCCAGGGGAGAACCACTAAAATAGGATTTATTGGTGCTTGTCCCAGGTGAGAGGTATATTTTGCATTCAAGTCAGGAGGTAGAAAATCTTTCAATCCACTAATCCACTTGGTAAAATTTGTTGGTATTGATGCTCAGTGCCTTTTTTTTCCAGTTAGCCAGCTGTAACCTTTTCTTGCCTCAGTACCCAGCTAAAGTTTCCTCTCCTGGGGATATCTCTTTGCTGTCCGGCTCATAACTGGATAGTCACAGGATTTTAGAACTGAGAGTTTCAAGTATATATGTATGTGTGTCTACAAATGTGAAGGTCAGTTATGCCAGAGAAATGATAGCCCATTTGTTTACCAAAAATTAAATTTAGTTTCATGTTATTTAGATAAAAAGTTCATTAAGGGCTTAATATATGTTGAAGAAGCAATAATCAATAAGCATTTGCCGAGCATCTACTATGTAACAGGCTCTGCAGATGCAAATGTAAATAGTTCCAACTCTCAAAAGATTTTACATTTGGGGCAGGGAAGTTGGTTCATTGGATAGAGAACCAGGCCTGGAAATGGGATGTCCTGGGTTCAGATTTGGCTCTAGACACCAAATCTGGTCTTAGACAGTTCCTAACTGTGTGAACCTGGTCAAATCACTTAATGTTAATTGCCCAAACCTTGTCATTATTCTGCCATGGAAGCAATACTCAGTATTGATTCCAAGACAGAAAGTAGGGGTTTATTTTTCCTTTTTTCCTTTTTTTTTTAGCTTTTTGCTATCTGACATTTTATTAAGGATGTGGGGAGCCATGAGGTGCCTAGTATAGTATACTGAAGAGTTTTTCACCAAATATTCACTGTTGTCATTTTAATAATACAGAGTCAATTAACTGAAATGGAAAACTTGGTAACTGCAAAATTAGTGAACTTGGGTAATAATTCTGGCTCTGCTATTTACTATCTTTTGACCTCAGCTTCCTCATCTCTAAAATGGAGATGGATTTGATGCCCTTCTAGGTCTAAATCTATGACTCTTTTCTAGTACATAGGTGATCCAAGGTTCTTAAGGATATGGGAATTGAGATCTGGCAGGTTCTATAGAGCTGGAGTGGTTGAGCATTGATGTACCTTCAAAAGCATCAAGGAGCCATTTTACAAGATACCTCAGGAGTGAAAGAACAAAAAAAATTGTGAGATAATTGTTAATATTGTGGAAAGGAAACAAGACTGACAGTTTGTGGGGGAAGGGCACAACTGGGAGTGGCAGTTGGTTCTTGTGACTAGCACTTCCTTCCTGCCGGGTGGTACTTGCTTCCGGGTGTTGGGGGAGAGAGGAGCTCATTCAGCCCAGTCTGGAGTGGCATGCTCTTCTTGGTTCAGCCGGAAGACACAGGCTTCTGAAGGTTAGACCTGTCCTTGTTTGCTTTCTATCTACTGCTAAGATTCTGAATTATACAAAACTGGACTGATATAGAGTAGACGGGAGTGGGACAAACCCTCCGCCAGCCTCTGGGGCCTGGCCTCAGGTCTGAAGCTGAGAAAAAAACTCCAATTCCAACTGGTTATTAAACTTTATATTATTTGAATTCGCAGTCAGATGAGTGGACTATCTTTTCTGGTCATAGAGGGAGCTGAACTTCAGTTCACTCATTCCAGGACAAACAGACCTTATTGGACCCCTGCTGTTTCCTCTCAGCAGAGGGCACCTCCCTTCCTTGCATTACCAAGCAATATTCCCTCTCTCCCCTTAACTCCTCTATACCCCATACAAACCTCCCATTATCCCCATTTTTCCAATTCCATTTCCTTTCCCAATAGATATTACAATATCCATATCCTCCAAAAGCAATTGAGAACATTAATCATTACTGACCCATACTGATACGTTTTTTTTCTTTATAAAATATTCCTGACAATGCTCTACACATACATTGGTGGTATTCATGATAAAAAATATAGACCATTAAATATAACTTTCTCATTTTCTGGATGAGGAAATTAAGCCATAGGGAGGTCAAGTGACTTGCCCAGAGATACATAGCTAGTAAGTTCCTGAGGTGAAGTTTGAATTCATGTCTTTCTGAATCCCAGTCCTATTCACTATGCCAGACTGAAGAAGACAGGAAGCCTTTTATAATTGCTTTGTTATATCAGAATAAATTTTTATAATCATACAGCCTCTGATGTACTCCTTTTTTCTTTCTTTTTTTTTTTTTACCAAAAATCATTTGATTTGGGAGAACAAAATAAAGCTTTATAAGTTCTTCTCCAGTACAGAGTCTCATACAGATATTGTGTTCTTTGAAAATATAACCACAAAACAATTCTATTTAATGATCCCTTTGATTGTCAAGCAAGGCATGAAAAAGGAAGATCAATGTTCAACAAAAGTTTTTGCTTCTTTCATGGAAAATGTTTTGCCCCAGATATAAATGGAAGAGGGATTCCTTATGGGTAAGGAGTTCCTCCAGATAATCCTGTTGGCAGGTCATAACCTGCAGAGATCATCTTCTCCATGTTTATTTTAAAAATTCCCATAACCCATACAAGAAACTCTAAATAGAAGAAATGTGTCTTCTGTCCAGATTATGACATGAAGTTTTATGACTAATGCATTGAATCAGTCTAATGGTCCTTAATCTTGAAATGCCATGAAACCCTTTGGCAGTTCGATGAAACCTATGGACCACTTCTCAGAATAATACTTTTAAATGCATAAAATAAAATTCATAGGACTGTAAGAAAATAAGTTATATTGAAAAACTCTTATCAAAATAAATGGGCAGTTTTATTTACCCCAACTTAAGAACCCCTGAGTTGGTCCAAGTATTTGGTATAGAAACAATGAACAAAGGAGAGAACGGAAAGAGCAGACTGGACTTGTCTTGGGGGATTATATTTTGCTTTTGAGGATCTCAGGGCCCTGACTAGTTTAAACAAACAAAAAACTAAAACATGTAGAGATATTTTAATATGTGTTCTCCTAATGCATTATTATAAAAACAAAATGATTGCTCATTCTTGACTGAATAAAATTCAAACTCCTTAACCTAGAATATGAGGTTCTTTTTTATCCAGCTTCAACATATCTTTCCAGCTTTATCTATTCTTTCCCCCTTTATCTAACACCTAAATTCATGAGATAATAGATCCAGTTGAGTGTTTTCATTTTTTAGTGTACCCATCTTATCTCCCATTATCGATTCTAAACTCACTCCCCAATGATATGGCTGTGTTAAATTCTTCTGTGTAATTTCTTCCTTTATCAAGCACCTGTACTGGACATTTTTTGATGTTCATACTCCCTTCATCCATATAGATTCCTGCATCTATGTTTCTTGGTAGATGAACTTTAGGAGTTATTATAGTCCCCCCCACCCCAAATTATCTCCTCAAGTTGATGAAGTGCTTTAACTAGGTTGCTCTACAGTCTCTAGCATAGGACCTATATTCAAAGTATTTCCTGCTTGAAAATGACCCAACAGGACTAGTCCTCCATTGGCATAATCTGCAAGAATTTAGAGTTAATCTGAACTCTTTACCATTTGACCTTGAGCAAATCATTAGGCCTACTTTTATAAAATGAGAGCATTGGGTCCCTTTTGAATTTAAATTTTTGATTCTATTGCCTCCCCACCATATTGAAATGTGGAATAGGATTTTGGAAGGAGTACATATATTCAATAAATGTTTATGGAGGCAATGGATGAATGTATGAATACATGCTTTCCTCTAGGGCATGTTGTCAAAATTAATTAAGTCTTATGAGGAAGCCTCATAAGTATGAGATACTCTAATGATGGATGTAAGTGTAAAATATTCATATTAATTGTATATTGCCTTCATGAGTGGCTTACCTCCATCCTGCACCACTTGAGACTAGACTAATTTGTTGGGCTCAATTAACTTCCCTAAAGATAGCATTTCACAAATTCTAATGAAAGCAGCTTCCACATTAGGGGAGTTCTTGAAATGTTCCTGAAATAAATGACACTGTTTATTTGTTTATTTTTTAAAAACACATGCCCATTACTCAAAGGCTTTTAGGTTTAGAATATAAATAGCTTCATAAAGGAGGAAGAAAAAACTACAATAAAATTGAGTTTAAAACAAAGTGACTAAAGTTCTAAAGGAAAATGGCAGATAGGCCTTGGCCGTTTGGGAATGCCAAACCAAGAAGATAAACAAGATTAAAGCTGAATTAATTCTTATTCCAAATCAGAGTTTTCCAGTGCATTGGAAGCAGTAAGGTTGGTAAAGTACAGCCTGTGAACAGTTTACTGTCATGTTGCCAGCAGTGTGTTTGTCCAGTGATAAATCAGGGGATTTATGGGTTTAATTTTCTGTTATTGTCTGCTCCCTCCTGATCTGTGGATATGAATTTAAAATTAGGAGGCAGATCAACAGGTAGTAAAACAGTCATTTTGTTCTTTATCATTGGCTGAGCACTCTGTGAAATTAAAAAAAAAACTCAGAAAAATCTCTCATTAGAATGACAATTCATTATATTGCTGAGATTTGTTTATAAGTAAAGAAGAGCCAAGCAAATACTTTTAATTGGCTTTAAATGGAAGACCCAGAATCTCACCTGTATTTGCTCTGGAAGATGAATGATTCATCAGCTTGGAATCATTGATTTTCAGCTGTTACAGAGAACTCTTTGAGAAGGAAGAGATGGTGACCTTCTAAAAGTCATGCACAATGAGACTAAAGAAAAGTAGCAATGGGGAGGTATATAAAGAAGTAGCTTTGGACATGAATTCAAGTCCCATATCCAACATGTATTTGATTACTGATCAAGACACTTGAAAATATCCTGCATAATAGAGCACTGATGAATATGTTATCTCACTTGATATTCACAACAACCCTGGGAGGTGTTAGTAACACCACTTCATAGATGAGATAACTAAGGCCCAGAAATGCTAAACATAGCTAGTAAGTATCTGAGGAAGGATTTGAAACCAGGTTTTCCTAGTTTTATCCACTATGCCACCTATGTGCTTTTCCAGGCTTTAAGCAGTTCTGTCTATGTGCGTCAAAGAAAATATTGACTTGCATTGGTAGAGGGAACTTTCTTGACTAAAAGTTCTCTGTCTAGATGAATTCACAATTCCACTGTGTTGGATCAAGGATTTAAAAGAGAAGAAGAATTTCTGTAGGTAGATTTGTGGAAAGAATGTTTCAGTCACAGGAGGTAATATGTACAAAATACACTCCCCCAGGCCAGGCCTATCCTGTTCTTTTTAATCTTGGTCCATTGTCTCTGTACCAAAAACTTGGACTAACTCAGTGATTCTTAAACAGGGATCAATAAACTTTCCTTTTTATTTTGATAATAGGGTCATAGTCCTTACCCTTATCCCCTATGAGACCAGGACAACTGGAAATGCTTCAGGTAGTGCTTAAAGAGGGGACTGTTTGCCTGGCTCACCCTCTCTCCCTAAATCACTGGTCCTTCTAGGAATTGTTCTAGTATTTCCATCCAAGCCCAATGTGCCAGTGTTATGTATGATAGAGACAGGACTTGAATTGAGGTCCTCTGGCTGCAAAGTTAATCTGTATTGGAGCTAGGACTTAAAGAGGGAGAAGGAGTTCTCCAGGTAGAGTTGTGGTAAGAATTTTTCAGTCACAGGAGGTGGGATGTGCAAGTTCACAGACACAGGACAAAATTGGATTCAAATGGAGAGAGTGTAGGGTTTATTGTTTGCTCCAAGTTGCTTAACTTGGTCTTTGTGTTTATTAGTCTAATTTCAGACCCTGGGTAAGTCACCTAACTACAACTGTCTAGCCCTTTCTGCTCTTCTGCCTTGGAACCAATACTTAGTTTTGATTCTAAAACAAAAGGTAAGGACTTTAAAAAAAAGATTATATCTCAATTTTGAGACTGGGTGACTGGGAGGATGCTGATATTTTGGGCAGTAATACAGAATTTAAGAAGCTGGGGTTTAAGGAATGGAAAAAGATACAGTTTTGAACATGTTGAATTTAGGATGTCATTCTCAATTGATCAATCAGTAAGCCTATGTTAAGCACTACCAAATGCCAGGAACTTTGTTAAATTCTGAGGAACAAAAAAAGGCAAAAGACAGTCCTTGCCTTCAAGGATCTTACACTCTAACAGGAGATACACTGTGCAAACAAATATATACAAAGCAAGCTACAAACAGGAAATATACACCATAATTAACAGAAGGAAGGCACCGGTTGTCCAGTAGGCAGTTGAAGTTGTGAGACTGGAGGTCAAAAGAGATGTTAGACAAATAGATATGAGAATTATATTCAATAGAGGTAATGATGGAATCCCACGAGAGTTCATATGAAATGAAATTATATATAGGTAGAAGAAAAGCTGGGTATTTCAAAGACACCCATTTAGTTGCCATAAGTTGCATGAAGAACATGAAAGAAGACCTTTGAAGAAATATTCATAGAGATAGGAGATCCAGAGAGAGCAGTGACATAAAATTTTTGAGAGAAGAGAGAAGCAAATAGAAGATGTTTGCTATTGTTAAAGGCTGCAGAAGTCAAGAAGGATGAGTGCTGAGAAAAGGATATATTGCATTTGCTAATTAAGAAATCTTTGTTAACTTTGGAGAAAACTGTTTTATAATTGAATGATAAGATCAGAAGCAAGTTTGCAAAGTTAGGAAGAGAATGAGAAGAAAGGAAGTGGAGGCACTAATTGTAGGTGGTCTTCTCAAGGACTTCAGTCATGAAAGGAAGGAGGGATAAAGGACAATATCTAGTGGGAAAGCATGGGTAACTGAGGGTTTTTTTTTTGAGGATGGGGAAGATATGGGCATGTTTGTCAACAGTAGGGAAGGTTCCAGTAGACAGTTAGTAGGCAGGTTTAAGTGACTTGTCCAGTAACACACAGCTAATATATTATCAAAGGCATGATTCAAACTCAGATATTCCTGATTCCAAATTTATCCTGCACTATCCTATACCACATTGCCTACTCCCTTCCAATCACCTAGTCAAGAGACTACAAATGAAAGGAAAAGAAGTATTTCTCTCCAATTATATATGCTTTTAATTTCCATAAGTTTCTTCCCTGTCCCTAAGGACATAGTAAAATTCACAGAAAAAATGTGGTTATCTCACTTGGGATTAGATGTTTGGAGAATGTTAAGTTTATGAAAAATCTTTGCTGCATTTGAAGGAGCTCCGATCTCTTTTTTTGTATAGATATCATAGATGCAAACATCTTGAAATTGAGTGTTTCTTTGTTTTACTTTGAAATGCTTTCTGTTAGTCAGGCAAGTGGGTCTATATCAGAACTATATATGATTCTTTGATTCTGTTCCTGCCTATGTGAGTTTTTCTATGGAAATGGTGGCTTCCTTTCACAATCTCTTCTAAGTAGGTCTGTGGCTTCAGGTTAACATCTTAGCCTTATTTTTATAAGTAAAGACCCAGAGGCCAGGAATCTTTTTACCAAACCACAGCCCAAAAGCAATTTGTTTTAACAAGAGAGGCTAGAATCAATTAAAAGTAGCTTAAGAAAGGGGTGAGGAGTAAAAAATTAAAATGCATACCTATGACTACTGATTTCTACTTGACATTAAACTCAGGTTCTTTTTCCAGATTCTTTATATCTCTATATTTGGGTTACAAACAGCATTTCACAAGATCACATAATCTGAGAGTTGGAAAGGATATCAGGGGCCATCTAAAACCAATTTATATTGGAATAAAATTCCCTTGTATACCACTTTACCCCAATCCCTAAATGATTACTTCCAAAATCTTCTTGAAGAGGATGAGTGGAAGCATCCTATATCCAGTGGCAGTGAATCCCTCTGTAATCATTAATAAGTCTTTACATTGAGTCTCTCTGTAATTTACCCTCATTCTTTCTATTTTACTTCCTGTGGAGAAGCAGAGCAAATTCAGTTCTTCTTCCATATGGTAGCCTTTTGATCACTTAAAGGTAGATACTGCTTTTTTTTTATCTCCTGCAGGTCTTCTAAAGGTGAATCATCATTTCTAAGATCAGAATATGGATGATCTCTAGTCCTCACACCATCCTGATTTTCCTCTTTAGAAAATGGTGAAATAGTACAGTCAACAGACTTAGTGTCTTAGTGTCAGGAGGATTTGAGTTCAAACTTAGCCACCAACATGTACTAGTTGTATGACCCTGGCCAAATCACTCTGTTTGCCTCAGTTTCCTCAGTTGCCCTGAATCAGACAGCTAGAAAGTGTCTGAAGTCAAATTTGAACCCAGGACCTCTTATCTCTAGGCCTGACTCTCAATCTACCAAGCCACCTAGCTGCCTCCTGACCATTATCAATTGGATAATTGATAATTGATAAAAAAAAATTGACTCTTATTTTTATACATTTGACTCAGTTCCTATATATTTGAGAAATTAGGCCTTTTTCAGAGAAACTTATTCTTAAAATTTTTATATTACTTCATTATTTATATACTTTTTATTTTTATTTTTTAAACTTCTCTATATTATTCACATTTCTTTTTTAAATTAAATTAATTAAATTAGAGTATTTTTCCAGGATTACAAAAATAATGTTCTTTTCCTACCCTCCCCCAACCCCCTACCATAGCCAACATAAAATTCCACTGGATTTTACATGTGTCATTGGTCAAGATCTATTTCCATATTACTGATATTTGCACTAGGGTGATGATTGAGGGTTTATAACCCCAATCATATCCCCATTGATCCATGTGATCAAGAAGTTGTTTTTCTTTTGTGTTTCTACTCCTACAGATCTTCCTCTGAATATGGATAGTGTTCTTTCTCATAACTCCTTCAGAATTGTCCTGGATCATTGCATTGCTACTTGTTGAGGAATCCTTTACATTCGATTGTACCAAAGTGTATCATTCTCTGTATACAATGTTCTCCTGGTTCTGCTCCTTTCACTCTGCATCAGTTCCTGGAGGTCATTCCAGTTCATTGTTTCTTTGAGCACAATAATATTCCATCATCAACATATACCACAATTTGTTCAGCTATTCCCCAATTAGAGGGCATCCCCTCATTTTCTAATTCTTTGCCAACACAAAGAGTGTGGCTATGAATATTCTTGTACAGGTCTTTTCCCTTATTATCTCTTTAGGCTACAAACCCAGCAGTGCTATGGTTGGATCAAAGGACAGGCAGTTTTTTAGTGTCCTTTGGGCATAGTTCAAAATTGCCTTCCAGAATGGTTGGATCAATTGCCAACTCCACCAGCAATGCATTAGTGTCCGAATTTTACCACATTCCTTCAAACATTTATTACTTTCCTTTGCTGTCATGTTAGCCAATCTGCTAGGTGTAAGGTGGTACCTCAGAGTTGTTTTGATTTGCATTTCTCTCATTATGAGAGATTTAGAACACTTTTTCATATATTTATTGATAGTTTTGATTTCTTTATCTGAAAATTGCCTATTCATGTCCCTTGCCCATTTGTCAATTGGGGAATAGCTTGATTTTTTTGAATAATTGATTTAGCTTATTATAAATGTGAGTAATTAGACCTTTGTCAGATATTTTTGTTATGAAGATTTCCCCCAATTTGTTGCTTTCCTTTTAATTTTGGTTACATTTGTTTTCTTTGTAAAAAGCCTTTTTAATTTAATGTAATCAAAATTATTTATTTAACATTGTGTAATTTTTTTTTTCCAACTCTTGCTTGGTCTTAAAATCTTTCCTTTCCCAAAGATCTGACAAGTATACTATTTTGTGTTCACCTAATTTACTTATAATTTCATTCTTTATATTCAAGTCATTCACCCATTCTGAGTTTATCTTACTGTAGGGTTTAGATCTTGATCTAAACCTAATCTCTCCCTTACTGTCTTCCAATTTTCCCAGCAGTTTTTGTCAAATAGTGGATTTTGGTCCAAAAAGTTGGGATCTTTGGGCTTATCATAGACTGTATTGCTGAGGTCACTTATCCCAAGTGTATTCCACAGATCCTCCCTTCTGTCTCTGAGCCAGTATCATATTGTTTTGATGACCACTGCTTTATAGTGTAGTTTGAGGTCTGATACTGCTAGGCCATCTTCCTTCACAGTTTTTTCAATATTTCCCTTGTTATTCTTGATTTTTTGTTCTTCCAAATGAACTTTGTTATAGTTTTTTCTAATTCAGTAAAAAAGTTTCTTGGTAGTTTAATGGGTATGGTACTAAATAAGTAAATTACGGGGTAGCATTGTCATTTTTATTATATTAGTTCATCCTATCCATGAGCAATTAGTGTTTTTCCAATTATTTAGATCTAGTTTTAATTGTGCGGATAATGTTTTGTAGTTGTGTTCAAATATTTCCTGTGTTTGTCTTGGCAGATAGATTCCTAAGTATTTTATATTGTCTAGGGTGATTTTAAATGGCATTTCTCTTTCTAACTCTTGCTGCTGAGATGTGTTGGAAATATATAGAAATGCTGATGATTTATGTGGGTGTATTTTGTATCCTGCAACTTTGCATTTATTTGAGGGTCCTCTTCTGCTATTTCCTCTATAGTCTGGATTTTTCCTCCATAAAACTTATCCAGGGTCAAAGTCTTCTTTTTGTTCTTCTTGGTGTTGGGAAGTTGATTTTTTTGCCATCACTATGCTGGTTTTTCCTTCCCTTTCCAGTCAGAAGTGAGGAGGGAAGGCTCTCTGTTTATGGAGCTAAGGAGCTCTGTTTTTGCCTGAGACCACCTCTCCAGACTTCTCAGCTTCTTCTGTTTGCAACCCTTCTATGCCCTATCTCTGTGCCCGAGGTTTGCACTCTTCTGCCTGTTGGCGTCTCAAGTCTAGCTGCTATTAGGGGTAGGCCTTTGGTGGTTTTAGTCAGCTGCCAAGGACTTAGAGGTGCACCTGGCTCTCTCACTTAATCTAGTGTCTGTGGGCTCTGAATCTCATGCACTGTCTCCGTAGGTGGGGTGGGGGAGGGTAGATCAACTCACTTTTTGGTGGAAACTACTACCCCCTTATAGTGTGGAAATACCCAAATCCAACATACCTGCAATGCTGTGCTCTACTGTGTAGTCCCTTCGTTCATATGAATTCTTTTTTTTTTGTTTTGACCTTTTGAGGTAGTCTTTATAGTTAGGTGTTGAGGAGAGGTAGATTCCTCTTCCAAGTTATAGCCATGTTTACCAGGAAGTCCTCTATATACTTTTTAGCAAAATGTAGTTTCCTCACTTAACTCTTTTAATGAAATCTATTTTTGCTTTTGCTTTGTCTGAGACCATGATTGCTGCCTCTGTCTTTTAAAAAATTGTTTGAATCCTAGTAGTTTCTTGTTTAGCCCTTTACTTTAATTCTGTATGTATCTTTCTTTTTCCAACTGTGTCTCTTGTAAACAACACATTGTTGTTTTCTGGTTTCATTCTTAACACCCTCGCCCCTCCCCCCCCCCAAAGCCACAACAACAACAATAAAAAACTTGCCCTTCTATCTTTGAATCAATAAGGCATATTGGTTCCAAAGCTGAAGAGTGAGTGGTAAAGGCTAGGTAATGGGGGTTAAGTAACCATTGCATTGCTAGACACTGGAAATTCATAGATCAATATATTACTGATTTACTTTCTTTTTTTTTAATTTTATAATATTTTATTTGATAATTTCCAAGCATTATTCATTAAAGACAAAGATCATTTTCTTTTCCTCCCACCCCACCCCAATATAGCCAACCCGCGAATCCACTGGGTTTCACATGTGTTCTTGATTCGAACCCATTGCCATGTTGTTAATATTTGCATTAGAGTGTTCCTTTAGAGTCTCTTCTCTGTCATGTCCCATCAACCGCTGTAGCCAGGCAGTTGCTTTTCTTCGGTGTTTCTACTCCTGCAGTTTGTCCTCTGCTTATGAATAGTGTTTTTTCTCCTAGATCCCTGCAGATTGTTCAGGGACATTACACCTCCACTAATGGAGAAGTCCATTACGTTCAATTATACCACAGTGTATTAGTCTCTGTGTACAGTGTTTTCCTGGTTCTGTTCCTCTCTCTCTGCATCACTTCTTGGAGGTCATTCCAGTCTCCATGGAATTGCTCCACTTCATTATTCCTTTTTGCACAATAATATTCCATCACCAACATATACCACAATTTTTTCAGCCATTCCCCAATTGATGGGCATCCCCTCGTTTTCCAATTTTTGGCCACCACAAAGAGCGCAGCTATGAATATTCTTGTACAAGTCTTTTTCCTTTTTATCTCTTTGGGATACAGACCCAGCAGTGCTATAGCTAGATCAAAGGGCAGACAGTCTTTTATCACCCTTTGGGCATAGTTCCAAATTGACCTCCAGAATGGTTGGATCAGTTCACAACTCCACCAGCAATGAATTAATGTCCCTACTTTGCCACATCCCCTCCAGCATTCATTACTTTCCTTTGCTGTCATGTTAGCCAATCTGCTAGGTGTGAGGTGATACCTCAGAGTTGTTTTGATTTGCATCTCTCTGATTATAAGAGATTTAGAACATTTCTTCATGTGCTTATTAATAGTTTTGATTTCCTTATCTGAAAACTGCCTATCTCTGTCCCTTGCCCATTTATCAATTGGAGAATGGCTTGGTATTTTTTGTACAATTGATTTAGCTCTTTATAAATTTGAGTAATTAAACCTTTGTCAGAGGTTTCTATGGAGATTGCTTCCCAATTTGTTGTTTCTCTTCTGATTTTAGTTACATTGGTTTTGTTTGTACAAAAGCTTTTTAATTTGATGTAGTCAAAATTATCTATTTTACATTTTGTGATTCTTTCTATGTCTTGCTTGGTTTAAAAATCTTTCCCATCCCAAAGGTCTGACACGTATACTATTCTGTGTTTACCCAATTTACTTATGGTTTCCTTCTTTATGTTTAAGTCATTCACCCATTTTTAATTTATCTTGGTGTAGGGTGTGAGGTATTGATCAGTTCATAATCTCGCCCACAATGTCTTCCAATTTTCCCAGCAGTTTTTATCAAATAGTGGATTTTTGTCCCAAAAGCAGGGATCTTTGGGTTTATCGTATACTGTCTTGCTGAGGTCGCTTTCCCCCAGTCTATTCCACTGATCCTCCTTTCTGTCTCTTAGCCAATACCAAATTGTTTTGATGACTGCTTTGTAATATAGTTTAAGGTCTGGTACTGCAAGGCCTCCATCATTTGTGTTTTTTTTTTTCATTATTGGATATGGATATCCTTGATCTTTTGTTCTTCCAAATGAACTTTGTTATGTTTTTTTCTAAATCAGTAAAGAAATTTTTTGGGAATTCCATGGGTATGGTACTAAATAGATAAATAAGTTAGGGTAGGATGTTCATTTTTATTATATTGGCTCGTCCTACCCATGAGCAGTTAATGTTTTTCAAATTGCTCAAGTCTAGTTTTAGTAGTGTGGTGAGTGTTTTGTAATTGTGTTCATATAGTTCCTGTGTTTGTCTCGGGAGATAGATTCCTAGGTATTTTATGTTGTCTAAGGTGATTTTGAATGGGATATCTCTTTCTAGTATTTGCTGCTGAGCTGTGTTGGAGATATATGGAAATGCTGTTGACTTATGAGGGTTTATTTTGTATCCTGCAACTTTGCTGAAGTTGTTGATTATTTCAATTAGCTTTTTGGTTGAATCTCTAGGATTCTTTAAGTAGACCATCATGTCATCTGCAAAGAGCGATAACTTGGTCATCTCCTTGCCTATTTTTATGCCTTCAATTTCTTTTTCTTCTCTAATTGCTACTGCTAGTGTTTCTAGTACAATGTCAAATAGTAGAGGTGATAATGGGCATCCTTGTTTCACTCCTGATCTTATTGGGAATGCATCTAGTTTATCCCCATTGCAGATGATATTAGCTGATGGTTTTAGATATATACTGTTGATTATTTTTAGGAACGACCCTTCTATTCCTATGCTTTCTAGTGTTTTTAAAAGGAATGGGTGTTGTATTTTATCAAAGGCTTTTTCTGTGTCTATTGAGATAATCATGTGGTTCTTGTTGGTTTGCTTGTTGATATGGTCAATTATGTGGATGGTTTTCCTAATATTTTACCAGCCCTGCATCTCTGGTATAAACCCTACTTGATCATGGTGGATGACCCTTCTGATCACTTGCTGGAGTCTTTTTGCTAGTATCCTATTTAAGATTTTTTCATCTATATTCATTAGGAATTTTGGTCTATAGTTTTCTTTCTCTGCTCTTGACCTGCCTGGTTTTGGAATCAGTATCATGTTTGTGTCATAAAAGGAGTTTGGTAGAACTCCCTCTTTGCTTATTATGTCAAATAGATTGTATAGTATTGGTATTAACTGTTCTCTGAATGTTTGATATAATTCACTGGTGAATCCATCAGGCCCTGGGGATTTTTTCTTAGGAAGTTCTTTGATGGCTTGTTGGATTTCAATTTCTGATATGGGATTATTTAAGAATTCTATTTCCTCTTCTGTTAGTCTAGGCAGTTTGTATTTTTGTACATATTTATCCATATCACCTAAATTGGTGTATTTATTGCCATATATTTAGGCAAAGTAATTTTTAATGATTGCCTTAATTTCTTCTTCATTGGAGGTGATGTCCCCCTTTTCATCTTTGATGCTGTTAATTTGCTTTCCTTCCTTCCTTTTTTAAATTAGATTGACCAGTACTTTTTCTATTTTGTTTGTTTTTTCAAAGTACCAGCTTCTTATCTTATTTATTAAATCAATAGTTCTATCACTTTCGATTTTATTAATTTCTCCCTTAATTTTTAGGATTTCTAGTTTGGTTTTCTGCTGGGGGTTTTCAATTTGGTTGCTTTCGAGTTTTTTTTTCTTTGCATTTCCATTTGATTGATCTCTGTTCTCCTTAGTTTGTTAATATATGCACTCAAGGATATTAATTTACCTCTGATTACTGCTTTGGCTGCATCCCAAAAGGTTTGAAAGGATGTCTCGCCATTGTCATTTTCCTCGATGAAGTTATTAATTGTTTCTATGATTTCTTCTCTAACTAAACGGTTTTGGAGTATCATATTGTTTAATTTCCAATTAGTTTTTGATTTGGTTTTGCATGTACCATTACTGATCCTTATTTTTATTGCCTTGTTGTCTGAAAAGCCTGCATTTATTATTTCTGCTTTTCTGCATTTGTATGCCATGTTTCTGTGACCTAATGTATGGTCAATCTTTGTGAATGTGCCATGTGTTGCTGAAAAGAAGGTGTATTCCTTTTTATCCCTATTTATTTTTCTCCATATGTCTATTAATTCTAATTTTTCTAAGATTTCATTCACTTCTTTTACCTCTTTCTTATTTATTTTTTGATTTGATTTATCTAAATTTGATAATGGTTGGTTCAAGTCTCCCACTAATATGGTTTTACTGTCTATTTCTTCCTTCAATTCTCCTAGGTTCTCCATTAAAAATTTGGTTGCTATATTATTTGGTGCATACATGTTAATCAGTGATATTTCCTCACTATCTAAAGTCCCTTTTAAGAAAATATAGTTACCTTCCCTATCCCTTTTGATCAGGTCTATTTTTGCTTTGGCTTTGTCAGATATCATGATTGCCACTCCTGCCTTCTTTCTGTCAGTTGAGGCCCAGAAGGTCTTACTCCATCCTTTAATTCTAACCTTGTGGGTTTCAACCCTCCTCATGTGTGTTTCTTGAAAATAGCATATGGTAGGGTTTTGGATTCTAATCCACTCTACTATTTGTCTACATTTTATGGGTGAGTTCATCCCGTTCACGTTCAAAGTTATGACTTTCACTTGTGGACTCCCTGGCATTTTGATATCCTTCCCTAATTCTAAACTTTCTTCTTCAGCTCTACCTTTTAGTCCTGTGATTTACTTTAAATCAGTCCCCCTTGTCCCCTCCATTGATATGTTTCCTTTCTAGTCCCTCCCTTTTTGTTCTCTTCCCCTCCCCCCTCTTCTTCACTCCCTTTTTTTGTGTTCCCTACCCCCTACCTACCTTGCTTTTCCCTTCTCCCTTCCCGTTTTGGGTAAGATAGAATTTAAGATCCCAATGGATCTGGATGTTCTTCCCTCTCACAGTTGATTTCCCTGAGAGTAAGGTTTTAGTAAAAAACCCTCTCTTCCTCTCCTTCTTATAGGAGTTTTCTTCCCCTCCCCTTCCCGTGTGAATCTTTGTGTGAGAAAGATTATTCTATTTAGTATTTCTTTTCCCCCTATTTACACATTACATTTTACCCACATGTTAGTATACATAGATTGATATAAATGTAGTCCTTATAGAAGAGAGTTTGAGTAAATGAAAAAGATAATATTTTTCTCCTTTTCCCTTTCCTTCATATTTACCTTTTCAGGTATTCCATGCTCTTTTTTTTTGGATATCGAACTTTCCACAGAGCTCTTGTCTTTTCTTTGCAAAAACTTGGAAATCTTCTATTTTGTTGAATGCCCATACTTTCCCTTGGAAGAATATAGTCAGTTTTGATGGATAGTTGATTCTTGGTTGAAGGCCTAGCTCTTCTGCCTTTCTGAAAATTATGTTCCATGCCTTACAATCATTCAGAGTGGAACTTGCAAGGTCATGTGTGACCCAGATTGGCATTCCTTTATATCTAAATTATCTTTTTCTTGCTTCATGTAAGATTTTTTCTTTTGGTTGAAAGCTTTGGAATTTGGCAATTACATTCCTGGGAGTTGTCTTTTGGGGATTTAGTGTAGAGTGTGTTCTGTGAACTCTTTCAATGCCTGTATTGCCCTCTTGTTCTAGGATCTCTGGGCAATTTTCTTTGATTATATCTTTTATTGAGATGTCGAGTTTGCAGTTTATTTCTGGCTTTTTTGGTAGTCCAATTATTCTTAAATTGTCTCTTCTCCCTCTATTTTCCAAGTCTGTCACCTTGTCAGTGAGATATTTTATGTTCTCTTCTAATTTCTTGGTCTTTTGTCTTTCCTTTATTAGTTCTTGCTCGTTGTCTTTGAGTTGCCTAATTCTGATCTTTAAAGCCTGGTTTTCCTTTTCACTTTGGTCAAACTGGTTTTGTAGATGCGTGAATTTCTTTTGCATTATTTCCCACTTTTCCTCCCAGAAGGCTTCCATCTTTTTGATCCTTTCCGAATCAAATTCTTCATGGGTTTGTGGAGAGTTTCCATTTCATTTGAAAGGTTTCGGAGCATTTGCTTGTGTTTCCTCTTCTATCTCCTCTGTATTTTGTATTTTTGCTCCATAAAATTTGTCCAAAGTTGCCCCCTTCTTCTTGTTTTTCTTGGAGTTTGGGGGCTTTTGTGCTTCTGCGGAGTTTGCCATCTCTATCTGAGTGGGGAGGCGTAGCTTTTCTTATTTCTGTCTGGTGTTCAGAGTTTTTAGCCCAGGCAGATTGTCAGTTCTATGCAGTTGTTGTTCTGTCTTCCCGGGGAAGCCAGGAATTGCTGGTATTTCAGTGTTACTGCCCTCCTCAGTTCACTCCCAATGCTTCTCTGTTGCCTTACTTCCACTCTCTGAGCCTGGCTTGGCCCTTTCAGCGGGGTGTTTCTTTCTGTGACTTGGCCGGCCAGAAGAGCCAGCTTTCTGTGGGGGGAGGGGCCGCAGCTTCCAGGAGCTCTGAGAGCTCCTGATAGGATTACCTTTCTCTGTGTTGAACTGAGTATGCCCCAAGGCAGGGACCTTCCATGTGCCTGCGATGGAAGGATCCAGCCAGGGGTTATAAGCTTCCCCCGTCTCTCTCTGTTTCCCTGCTGTCTGTGTTGGGTGCCCCCTCGTCTGAGTCAGGTTGTTTTCAAGAAGTGGTCTTCAGAATAGCAGGCCCTGAACATGAAGGAAGTCAACAAATGAGTTGGGAGTGAATCAGATTGCCAAGAAAAAAGTTATATAGAGAGAAGAGAGTAGATCTTTGAAAAACACCCATACCAGGAAGAATATGAGAAGCCAGTGAAACTCCTCTTGACACATTCTTCATTCTCCTTATGTCATATTCAATGAAATAAAGACTAGTAGTACAGGTGGAATGGAACCTAGAAATTATTTTGACTGAATTCACTCTTGGTACAAATTGAGAAACTGTGGTCAAGAGAGAAGAGTTTGTCTAAGTTCACTTTTTTTTAAACAGTATTTTATTTGGTCATTTCAAAACATTATTCATTGGAGGCAAAGATCATTTTCTTTTCCCTCCCCCCCCCCCCGGCCCTGAGTATAGCTGACCCGCAATTCCACTGGGTTTGTTGTTGGTATTTGCATTAGAGTGTTCATTTAGAGTCTCTCCTCAGACATGTCCCCTTAACCCCCGTAGTCAGGCAGTTGCTTTTCCGCTGTGTTTTTACTCCCACAGTTTGTCCTCTGTTTGTGGATAGTGTTTTTTCTCCTAGATCCCTGCAGAATGTTGAGGGACATTACACCTCCACTAATGGAGAAGTCCATTACGTTCAATTATACCACAGTGTATTAGTCTCTGTGTACAATGTTCTCCTGGTTCTGTTCCTTTTGCTCTGCACCATTTCCTGGAGGTTTTTTCAATCTCCATGGAATTCCTCCACTTTATTATTCCTTTTTGCACAATAGTATTCCATCACCAACATATACCACAATTTGTTCAGCCATTCTCCAATTGAAGGGCATCTCCTCATTTTCCAATTTTTGGCCACCAAAAAGAGTGCTGCTATGAATATTCTTGTACAAGTCTTTTTCCTTATTATCTCTTTGGGGTACAAACCCAGCAGTGCAATGGCTGGATCAAAAGGCAGACAGTCTTTTATCACCCTTTGGGCATAGTTCCAAATTGCCCTCCAGAATGGCTGGATCAATTCACAACCCCACCAGCAATGAATTAATGTCCCTACTTTGCCGCATCCCCTCCAGCATTCACTACTTTCCTTTGCTGTCATGTTAGCCAATTTGCTAGGTGTGAGATGATACCCCAGAGTTGTTTTGATTTGCATCTCTCTAATTATAAGATATTTAGAACACTTTTTCATGTGCTTATTAATGGTTTTGATTTCTTTACCTGAAAACTGCCTATTCATTTCCCTTCCCCATTTATCAATTGGAGGATGGCTTGATTTTTTGTACAATTGATTTAGCTCTTTGTAAATTTGAGTAATTAAACCTTTGTCAGAGGTTTTTATGAAGATTGTTTCCCAATTTGTTGCTTCCCTTCTGATTTTAGTTATATTGGTTTTGTTTGTACAAATGCTTTTTAATTTGATGTAGTCAAATTATTTATTTTACATTTTGTGACACTTTCTAAGTCTTGCTTGGTTTTAAAGTCTTTCCCTTCCCAAAGGTCTGAAATGTATACTATTCTGTGTTTACCCAATTTATTTATCGTTTCCTTCTTTATGTTTAAGTCATTCACCCATTTTTAATTTATCTTGGTGTAGGGTGTGAGGTATTGATCAGTTCATAATCTTGCCCACACTGTCTTCCAATTTTCCTAGCAGTTTTTATCAAATAGTGGATTTTTGTCCCAAAAGCAGGGATCTTTGGGTTTATCGTATACTGTCTTGCTGAGGTCGCTTGCCCCCAGTCTATTCCACTGATCCTCCTTTCTGTCTCTTAGCCAGTACCAAATTGTTTTGATGACTGCTGCTTTGTAATATAGTTTGAGATATGGGACTGCAAAGCCCCCTTCCTTTGAATTTTTTTTCATTATTTTCCTGGATATCCTTGATCCTTTGCTCTTCCAAATGAATTTTGTTATGTTCTTTTCCAAATTAGTAAAGAAATTTTTTGGAAGTTAAATGGGTATGGCACTAAATAGATAAATAAGTTTGGGTAGGATGTTCATTTTTATTATATTGGCTCGTCCTACCCATGAGCAGTGAATGTTTTTCCAATTGCTCAAGTCTAGTTTTAGTTGTGTGGAGAGTGTTTTGTAGTTGTGTTCATATAGTTCCTGTTCTTGTCTCAGGAGATAGATTCCTAGGTATTTTATGTTATCTAAGGTGATTTTGAATGGGATCTCTCTTTCTAGTTTTTGCTGCTAAGCTGTGCTGGAAATATATGGAAATGCTGTTGACTTATGAGGGTTTATTTTGTATCCTGCAACTTTGCTAAAGTTGTTGATTATTTCGATTAGGTTTTTGGTTGAATCTCTAGGATTCTTTAGTGGACTATCATGTCATTATCAAAGAGTCATAACTTGGTCTCCTCCTTGCCTATTTTACTGCCTTCAATTTCTTTTTCTTCTCTAATTGCTACTACTAGTGTTTCTAGTAGAATGTCAAGTAATAGAGATGATAATGGGCATCCTTCTTTCACTCCTGATCTTATTGGGAATGCATCTAGTTTATCCCCATTGCAGATGATATTAGCTGATGGTTTTAGATATATACTGTTGATTATTTTTAGGAACAACCCTTTTATTCCTATGCTTTCAAGTGTTTTTAATAGGAATGGTTGTTGTATTTTATCAAAGGCTTTTTCTGCGTCTATTGAGATAATCATGTGGTTCTTGTTGGTTTGCTTGTTGATATGGTCAATTATGTGGATGGTTTTCCTAATATTGAACCAGCCCCTCATCCCTGATATAAATCCTACTTGATCATGGTGGATGACCCTTCTGATCACTTGCTGGAGTCTTTTTGCTAGTATCCTATTTAAGATTTTTGCATCTATATTCATTAGGGATTTTGGTCTATAGTTTTCTTTCTCTTTTTTTGACCTGCTTGGTTTTGGAATCAGTACCATGTTTGTGTCATAAAATGAATTTCGTAGAACTCCCTCTTTGCTTATTATGTCAAATAGTTTGTATAGTTTTGGGATTAACTGTTCTCTGAATGTTTGATAGAATTCACTTGTGAATCCATTAAGCCCTGGGGATTTTTTCTTAGGGAGTTCTTTGATGGTCTGTTGGATTTCATTTTCTGATATGGGATTATTTAAGAATTCTATTTATTTTTCTGTTAGTCCAGGCAGTTTATATTTTTGTATATATTTGTTCCTATCGCCTAGATTGGTATATTTATTGCTATATAACTGGGGAAAGTAGTTTTTAATGATTGCCTTAATTTCCTCCTCATTGGAGTTGATGTCTTCCTTTCATCTTTGATGCTGTTGATTTGCTTTTCTTCTTAGCTTTTTTTAATTAGATTGACCAGTACTTTGTCTGTTTTGTTTGTTTTTTTTCAAAGTACCCACTTTCTAGTCTTATTTATTAAATTAATAGTTCTATCACTTTTGATTTTATTAATTTCTCCCTTAATTTTTAGGATCTCTAGTTTGGTTTTCTTCTGGGGGTTTTAATTTGATCACTTTCAAGTTTTTTTTATTTGCATTTCCAATTGATTGATCTCTGCTCTCCCTAGTTTGTTAATATGTGCACTCTGCATATGAATTTTCCTTTGAGTACTGCTTTGTCTGCATCCCATAAAGTTTGAAAGGATGCCTAACCATTGTCATTTTCCTCGATGAAATTATTGATTGTTTCTATGATTTGTTCTCTAACTAACCAATTTTGGAGTATCATATTTTTAAATTTCCAATTAATTTTTGATTTGGCTCACCGTGTACCCTTACTGATCATTATTTTTATTGCCTTATGATCTGAAAAGGCTGCATTTATTATTTCTGCTTTTCTGCATTTGAATGCCATGTTTCTGTATCCTAGTGTATGATCTATTTTTTTGACTGTGCCATTTGGTGCTGAGAAGAAGGTGTATTCCTTTTTGTCCCTATTTATTTTTCTCCATATGTCTATTAACTCTAATTTTTCTAAGATTTCATTCACTTCTTTTACCTCTTTCTTATTTATTTTTTTTATTTATCTCAATTTGATAATGGTTGGTTCAAATCTCCCACTAATATGGTTTTACTGTCTATTTCTTCCTTCAGTTCTCCTAGTTTCTCCATTAGAAATTTCGGTGCTATACCATTTGGTGCATACATGTTGATTAGTGATATTTCCTCATTATCTAAAGTCCCTTTTAACAAAATATATTTATTTTCCCTATCCCTTTTAATCAGGTCTATTTGTGCTTTGGCTTTGTCAGATATCATGATTGCAACTCCTGCCTTCATTCTATCAGTTGAGGCCCAAAAGGTCTTTCTCCATCCTTTAACTCTGACCTTGTGAGTGTCTACCCGCCTCATATGTGTTTCTTGACAACAACATATTGTAGGGTTTTGGATTATAATCCAGTCTGCTATTCCTCTATGTTTTGTTGGTGAGTAAATCCCATTCACGTTCAAAGTTATGATTGTCATTTGTGGATTTGCTGGCATTTTGATATTCTCCCCTAATTCTGACCTTTCTTCTTTAGCTCTAACCTTTTAAGCCAGTTATTTACTTTAAATCAGTCCCCCTAATCCCCTCCCTTGATATGTTTCCCTTTCTAGCCCCTCCCTTTTTGTTCCCTTCCCCTCCCCCCCTCCTTTCCTCTCTTTTTGTGTTTCCTTCCCCCCTACCCTCCTTGGTTTTCCCTTCTCCCTTACCCTTTTGGATAAGATAGAATTCAATATCCCAATGGATCTGTATGCTTTTCCCTCTCAGAGTTGATTTCACTGAGAGTAAGGTGTAAGTAAAAACTCTCTTCCTTTCCTTCTCATAGGAGTTTTCTTCCCCTCCCCTTCCTATGTGTATCTTTGTGTGAGAAAGATTATTCTATTTAGTTTCGCCCCTATTTACACATTGCATTTTCCCCACATATTAACATATATATACATATATATATATATATAAATTGATATAAATGTAGTTCTTATAGAAGAGAGTTTGAATAAAGGAAAAGAACATTTTTTCTCCTTTTCCCTTTCCTTCATATTTATCTTTTCAGGTATTCCTTGCTCTTTGTTTTTCGATATCGAATTTTCCACAGAGCTCTGGTCTTTTCTTTGCAAAAAGTTGGAAATCTTCTATTTTGTTGAATGCCCATACTTTCCCTTGGAAGAATATAGTCAGTTTTGATGGATAGCTGATTCTTGGTTGAAGACCCAGCTCTCTTGCCCTTCTGAAAATCATGTTCCATGCCTTAAGGTCATTCAGAATAGAAATTGCTAGGTTTTGTGTGACCCTGATTGGTATTCCTTTATATCTAAATTATCTTTTTCTGGCTTCTTGTAAGATTTTTTCTTTTTTTGAAAACTTTGGAATTTGGCAATTACATTCCTGGGAGTTGTCTTTTGGGGTTTTAGTGTAGAGGGTGTTCTGTGAACTCTTTCAATGCCTGTATTGCCTCCTTGTTCTAGAATCTCTGGCCAGTTTTCTTTGATTATATCTTGTATCATGATGTCGAATTTACGATTTATTTCTGGCTCTTCTGGGAGGCCAATTATTCTCAGATTGTCTCTCCTTCCTCAATTTTCCAGGTATATCACCTTGTCAGTGAGATATTTTATGTTCTCTTTTAATTTCTTGGTCTTTTGGCTTTGCTTTATTAATTCTTCCTCTTTTACAAGATTATTTTCTTCCAGTCTCCTGATTCTGACCTTTAATGCCTGTTTTTCCTTTTCAGTTTGGTCAAGCTGTTTTTGTAGTTGCGTTTTTTTATGCTTCAGATTGTTGAGTTCCTTTTGCATTATTTTCCATTTTTCCTGCCAGAAGGCTTCCATCTTTTTGATCATTTCCAATTTAAATTCTTCAAGAGTTTGTGGAGAGTTTCCCTTTCCTTTGGAAGGTTTTGGAGAATTTGCTTGTGTTTCCTCTTCTATCTCCTCTGTATTTTGTATTTTTGCTCTATAAAATGTGTCCAAATTCTCCCTCTTCTTCTTGCTTTTCTTGGTGTTTGGAGGCTTTTGCAGTTCTGTACTGTTTGCCATCTCTATGTGAGTGAGGAGGACTGGCTCTTAGTGTATCTGTCTGATGGTCCAAGGTTTTAGTCCCATTCAAATTGTCCATTCTCTGCAGCTGCTCTGTCTTCCCGGGGAAGCCCAGGGTCTGGCCTCCCCTGCCTCCCGGTGTTTCAGGTGTTACTGCTCTCAGTTCCCTCCAGTTGTTTCTCCACTGCCTTAGTTACATATTCTGAGCCTGACACAGTACTGTCTACAAGGTACCTGAGTGCCTTTGCTGGCCCTGAGGTTTCTGTTCTTTCAGAAGACCCTGCACTCTAAGGGGTGAGGGGTTCTGGCCTTCCTGAACTCTGAGGGCTTTTGATGAGATTAAGTTCAGCTGGGTTGGGATTAATGAGCCTCGAAGCAAAAAAAAAAAACAACTTCCTCTTCAGTCTGTGTTGCATACCCTGAGACTGGCCCAGGTTAGTTTCAAGGTAAGCCCTTCACCCTTCGGAGCAACCCCTTTGCTGGCCCTGAGGTTTCTGTCCTTTCAGAAGCTCTGAGGGCTTCTGATGGGATTAGGCTCAGCTAGATTGGACTGAATGTGCCCTGAAGCAGGAATCTCCCATGAGACTCAGATGGATGGACCCAGCCAGGGGGCTACAGGCTCCCTCTGTCTCTCTCTGTTCCCCTGCCGTCTGTTTTGGGCACCCCCGATACTGGCTCAGGTTGCTTTCAAGATGTGCCCTTCAGAATAGCCGGCCCTGAGGCCATTTTGCCAGCCCTGAAGTTCCCGCTGTTGCCACTGGCTCAGTGGTTTGGGTTGGGGGGGATGGGTCCTGGGACCTTCCTTCTGTCTTCCCCTTAGATCCGAGTGATCTAGGATTCTGGCTTTTGGGGGGTGTACCTTTTGATCTGAGTCCAGAAGGAGGGTTCCCCCAGTCTGTCCTGTTGTTCAGTTTGAATTTCAGTGCCTTAGGAGTATTCAATTTGTGATCGGTAAGGAAGGGTTTACAGAGGTCTGAACTTTTGCTGCGTCTAAGCCGCCATCTTGACCAGAAGTCCCTTGTCTAAGTTCTCACAGAAAGTTAATGTAGTTCTTTTTAGTTCCACAGTGAAGAACCTGCCTAGGAATTCTCACTAGCTTTATCATAGGTATAATTAGTTAATAAATACTTTTATATTGGCTTTTATGTTTGTTTACTTATTCTAATGTAGACCTATAGGTGAGAATGAGATGATGGGAATTCCATTTCCCGTATTTTTTATGTTTCCCTGTGGAATTACATAGAAATATATAATTCATCATGGGCAGTTAGTTAGAGCAGAGGATAGAGAACCATGCTGGGAATAGGAAGATTTGTCTTCCTAAGTTAAAATCTAATGTTAGACACTAAACTAATGTAATGGAGAGGTTTGTTGGTGGTAAAGAGAAAACAGGATACAGGAGACAACTGATGGTTTAAGGCTGGCTCAGAGAAAGAAGAAGGGGATTTTATTAATTTCCCCCTTCAGCCTTCCCTCTTCAACTATAGCTACTCGTACAGATGGGATCTTGTCCTCCTCCACTGCTAGAACCTAAAGATTTCTTCTCAGGAAGATTACTCCTCCTTCTCCCCC
This sequence comes from Monodelphis domestica, assembly GCF_027887165.1. NCBI lineage: Eukaryota > Metazoa > Chordata > Mammalia > Didelphimorphia > Didelphidae > Monodelphis > Monodelphis domestica. The sequence continues at coordinate 300,656,496 of NC_077227.1, read as the reverse complement.
AATGCTATCTCACTCATACTTGATCCACTTGGGAAAGGATAACACCTTTAATATAAATTAAGTCAAATAGGGTAACACAAAGAAAATGGCTGGCAGGAAAAGAATGGGAAAGGAAAATGGGGAAGGGTGTCCCTTCTCTAACTACCCCTTTCTTCCCTCCTCGAGTTTGGGGAACTCGGGTTTTGGCAGCCTGAGCCCCATGAGAGATAGTCAGGTTGACTGACTCTGGCTTTGGCCCCTGGCCACAATTCAGACCCAGGGCACCAGGAGCTGTGAGGTAAAAGGTTTCACAAAGGTTAAAATGTCTTCTTCAGATATTCCTTCAATTGGGAATGGGGGGAAGAATGTCCAGTCACCAGGAAAGGAAAGAGATAGATATATCCCAGGAGAAAGACTTGGCCAGACCTCTCCTCTTAGGCTTCCCAAGGATGAGAGAGCTATCCAACTGAAATTCCAGTCAGAATCTTCTGTCTTCTTAATATTCCAGACCCCTCCCCTGTCAAGGTGAGCAGATCCACAAAAATTCTTCAGCCTGGCACTTTTCCTATGTGCAAACCCTCTGTCACACTAGCTATTTGATCCTGGGCAAGTCACCTAACCCTGTTTGCCTCAGTTTTCTCATCTATGAAATGAGTTGGAAAAAGAAATGGGAATTCACTCCAATATCTTTGCCAAGAAAAACCCCTGAAGAGTAGGACATGACTGAAGTGACTAGACAACAATATATATTTTGCCAAGATTGAATCTTGAGTTTAGAGGTTTCCTAAATTTTAATCAGACAGAAGAGCGAGTTATTATTTTTCTTGCTCCCAATTATCCATGAACCTCAGTCTCCTTGTTCTTAAAATAGATACTGATATTTGTACTACTTCTTATAGGCTTGTTTTAGGATAGTCCATTAGACTATGAGTCCATTGAGGGCAAGGGCCATAGTTTTTACTTTTCTTTTTATACAGATCAGTTAGCATAATTCCTCAGATAGTGAGGGCTCACTAAATGCTTGTCATGGACTACTTTGTACATATTACAGCATTTTAGAAATGTGATTACATCAAGATCAATCAACCAGCTTGTTTTGGGAAGTTGAATAGTTTCCTTTACCCTCCTTTGCTTTAGTCAGGGTTTATGAGAGAGAGGAGCACTCCAGAGGTATTTCCTAAGATCATAGATCTAGAGCTGGAAGGGACCTTAGAGGCTTTCTAGATTAGCCCTTTCTTTTAACAAATAAGGGAACAGAAACCTAGGGAGTTTAAGGGACTTGTTCAAAGACATAGGTAGTAAATGTCAGAAACAGGATTTGAACCTAAATCTCCTGACCCAGAGTCAGTACTCCCAGCATTTAACTTTGAAAAAAGTCACAATTTAGGGATCTGTTATTTGACTTCCAGTTAGTTATTTTTTTACTGCATCCCACCTAAAACACTAACAAGTGTTGGCCTGGTAATTTTCCATATTGCTGTTTGAATGCTCAGCAGTGTTTAAGGACTCTGGGAAGGGATTATCTCTTGGACTGAGCCAGTAGTCTGGAGATGTGACTACAATGGTGGAATAAAAATGGGCTGTTGGGAAGAGTTTAATGGACAGTAATTGCAGAGAGTGTTTTGCAGCTGCTTCTTGTCAGTGCCTGTCTACCGATATAACAGAAAGTTTTGGGGGATATTTGAGGGGAAACTTGTCCTTAGTGTCTGAGATGACCAATTTGCTATAACTTTTACTTACAAGGGAATTCATAGCAGTTTACCTCTACTTTGATCTAATGAGACTGTAGTACAATGATATCTGCTTTATTTTTCCAGATAAACAATTTATTAGGGTATTTGAAGTCTCATTGAATTATTTTTGTAAACAAAGTCTTCACCCTTTTTTCTCCCCTTAGCCCCTACCCCCCCCCCCCCCCCATTTTCATAGGATTGTTCTTTGGTGAAATTTTGCAGAGTAAAGTATGGAAGTCATTTGGCCATGAATATCTCCCTTAATTTCTTTTCAGGGTCCTCAGAATATCCAAGGCAATCCACTGACTTCCTGAATATTCTTCATTCCTGAAGTCAGAAAACTCTTTGTGACATTTGGTTCAGGTTTTCCTTTTTTTAATTATTTGTTCATTGAAAAGAGATATGGTAGTGGGTTTGGGAATTATTGACAGAAAATGATGGTGAGAACAATGGATCTGAGAGTCAGGGAGGAGAACTGGATGCTGGTCTTCTTGCCTCTGCTGTTTAATAGTTATGTGACTTTGGACAATGCAATAATTATTCACCTACTGTGTGAATATCATTATACTGATTGCCAAGGAACATATAAGAGGGAATAAGGAAATGTCTGTACCTTTAGTGTGTCCTTTCTCTTTATGGGCTTCACTTTCTCCATCTATAAAATAATGAGTTGAACTAGATGATATCTAAGGTTCCTTTCAGGCCTAATCTAGAATTCTATAATTTGGAGGATGGGGAACTGAGGGTTCTTACCTTGTGACTTTGCATTTGTTTTTGGGAGAGTCTCCTGACAGATGAGTCCCAGAATAGAGGCAGTTTATAGCATTGTCTATTATATTAAGTACTTGCAAACCACAGTATAACTCTCATGACATCTTATATTATTCTTTGGGGCTTTCCTTTTTTCAGGTGTTTGATCTTTAATCTTTCTCCAGAATTCTTTTCTTTTGTGAAAGCATTCAATGTTGAAGCCTAATGAGATGGACTTGACAATTTCTCAAGATTCTAAATTTAAAAGATGGAAAGGATTTTAGATCATCTAGACCAATGGCCTCTTTTTATAGAGGAATAAAACTGAGGCCCAAGAAAGGGAAGTAACTTGCCCAGGGTCACATGAATAGTAAGGGGCAGAGGCAAGGCTCAGAAACAGTTCTATGGATTACAAAGAGATATGCAGAAGGAAAAGATGTCCCAAAATGAAAATTTTATTCCTCTTTGATTGGTAGTGAGTCCTCTCCTTCATTGCCATTTCTCTTATACCCCATTTGTACTCTGTTTGTCTGTGCATATCTTATCTACTAATGCTCTTGACCAGTCATTTAATCATGACTGACTCTTTATGACCCCTTGGACCATAGCTATCTATAGGATTTTCTTGGTAAGGTCACTGGGATGGTTAGCCATTTTCTCCTCCAGTCAATCCAGTGGATTGTTTTGTCAAGCAATCAGGAATTAATTGACTTGCCCAGAGTCACACAACTAGGAAGTGTCTGAGACTGCATTCAAACTCAGGTCCTCCTGATTCCAGGCCTAGTGCTTTTAACCACTGAGCCACAGTTGCTTCTGCTAGGGTTCTCAGTTTATTTATTCATTTAATGTGCATTTACTACCTTGCCAACTATGTGCCAGAGTCTATCAGAAACTGGGGTTCAATCTGAGTCCACTCCAATCATTTTCTCAATGTGCATTACTTAATCTGGCATTATCTGGCAGTAAAATCCCTTATGCCTTCCCCCAAGCCATTGGAATCCTCTAAATCTTTATGAGAAAGTGCCACATCAACATTCATCCATTCTGTCCAAAAATGGACAGTTCTTTACCTCAAAAAATTATTTGGGGAGCTGGGGAAAATGATGAACAAAAGATATATAGCAAATATTTGAGTGAATGAAAATCCAGATAATACTCTTGTATTTTATGCCTCATATGCCTTAGCATTTGAAAATGACTGTGAGTCTCATTTGCATGCAAGCACCAACAATACTGCTAGAACTCACTGTTATAATAATAATAAATAATCACATTTAAGACCTGGATATCAAAAGAACATTTTTTCTTCTCTTGATCATTCTTAAGAGGGATATTTATTTTCTGAGAAAAAATATATCCTCAAATAGTCCTATAATGAACTTCAACTGCTATTATGATTTTCCTTTCTTCTGTTACAATGAAGAAGATTTATTTTACTAGGTACATTTTAGCTGAAAATTATTTAAGAATAATTTGCTCTGGTGTAGAGAGGAGTCCAGTATTGTTAGTAAACATGAAAGGTCTGTATTGCTTTAGTTGGTTAGTATTCATAATTGATTTAACATTTTCCCAGGTTTCATCATTCAGAAATAATTGTAGCAAAGAAGAAGAATGAAGGGACCAGGAGGAGGGAATATAATGACCAAAATCAAATTTGCATTTAATTTTTAGTTAAATGGGGCCCAGGTTTCTTTGTCTGTTCATTTCAATGAGCATTTAATAACTACACAATATTACCCCTCCCCCACAGTCATGGATCCTAAGGAAAAAGTCACTGAGACTTTGATTTAAAGAACAGCAAATTGGTAAATTGGTGTTTGTGCAAAATATAATTTGACACTTCTTTAAATGGAACCCACTCTAATCATCTTCTCAATGTACATTAATCTTGTCAGTAAAATCTCTTATCTTAACCCCCAAGCCCTTGGGATACTCTAAGTTTTTATAAGAAAGTCCACCTCTGCAACCACCTCCTTCCTTCCTTCCTTCCTTCCTTCCTTCCTTCCTTCCTTCCTTCCTTCCTTCCTTCCTTCCTTCCTTCCTTCCTTCCTTCCTTCCTTCCTTCCTTCCTTCCTTCCTTCCTTCCTTCCTTCCTTCCTTCCTTCCTTCCTTCCTTCCTTCCTTCCTTCCTTCCTTCCTTCCTTCCTTCCTTCCTTCCTTCCTTCCTTCCTTCCTTCCTTCCTTCCTTCCTTCCTTCCTTCCTTCCTTCCTTCCTTCCTTCCTTCCTTCCTTCTCTGTCTCTTTCATATACACACACACACACATCTGCTGCTATTGGAACTGTCAGTGGGAGGGCTGAGGTTTTTTATGGTAAGAAGTGAAACTTGCATGTTTGAGGTTAGGCAGATTCAGAAGAATTGGGGACCAATATGTAGGAGTAATTCAGTCTTGAAGAAAGAAAATATTAGATCTCATCCTTGTGGCAGTGATATTGAAAAGAGATTAGAAATGAAAATCCTGTGGATGATGAAGCAATTACCAATTTGCTGTTCTTATATCTTTAAATCAAAGTCTTAATGACTTTTTCTTGATATAAATTTCCCATTGCTTTCACAACTCCAGCTGAGGACTCATAATCAGGGTCTAGACCCAACCACCTCTTTTCTCTTTGCCTAGACACACAATTCCTATTGTTGGTTTTCCCCAGGACCTAGAGTGGATATATCAGAGTGGAGGTTATTCAGAAGGATTTATAGGAGATGGTTGGCTGGAAGATGCCTATGGAAGCATTTATTTTTCCTGCATTTTTGCTAAGTTCAATAAACTATGAAGCTAACCTGGGTTTGTAGCTTATTTCTATGAGTGAGGGCAGTTGTACAGATTTATATAGGAGATTTCTGATACATGTTTGGGGTAAACTTATTGGTTACTCTAATTTTTTAAATTATGAGAGTCATATTTGATATAATTCCTCTAGTTCAAATTTGAATCTAGCCAGATCTACTAGGGAAAGACTAGATCTTTGATGGCCAACTTGATACTAAAACTTTTAGGATTTTAATGTCTCTGAAAAAGTCTTGTGTTTAGAGTGATGTAGTGTCACATTATAAAGGGTAAAGGAACTGCTTTATCCTTGATGACATATCCTCTTCTTTTGGACATACATCTGCCAGGAGTTATAATTTTGTCAGATAACCAATAAGGGTAATAGAAGTAACTTTTTTGGCCAGGGTTTCCTTAGGTGACAGCAAGAACTGCCTCTGAGTTTATAACAGTATTACAGACATTCAAGGTTGGGCTGTTGATACCAGCCTTACATGGAAAGGGTTGTAAGATTTGCTGAGTATTAGACATCTGACCAGTTGCTGAATGTGCTTTTCTATGAGCACTATAGGATTTTATAAGCAAAAAACTCAGCCAATCACTTCTTGTCAGCTGGTCATTGCAGGCTTAATCAAATGGGAAACCTTGAACCTTTAGAGGCATACTTAAAAAAAAAAGACATTTTGCAATGAGGAACTCTCTCTCCCTCTCCTTCTCCTTTTCTCTCTCCCTCTCCATCCTTTCCCCCCTTCCCTATTTCTAACTGGAGAATTAAGCAAGAGATTTCCTTTTCCTCAGCCAATTTGGGAAGTTCTTCAAGCTGCTGAAGAAGGAACTTAAGCTTTAAAAATCACTGTGGCCTCTTTCCCCCAAATAAACATTTTTTGCCAGCATTTTCATCTTGTTAGAAAAGTGTCACCTATTTTCTGCCCAGTTTGTTCCCATTGATAGCACAAATGTCAGCTCTACCAGGAGCTAATATAGATATTCCCAGTTAGTATGTGGCTGGACAGTTGGGTAGTCTGCATAGAGAGCTGGATAATAATGAGTAATTCATCTGTCCTACATGAATATCCTTCTAGTTCTGAGTTTTCTACATTAAGCCCTGAGGGATATTTTATTTATCCTTTATATACAGAACACCAGTTACTCTCTTTCTAAGGCATCTATTACCCAATATCATATATTTTGGCTCAAACAAGACATAGTAAAGCACTTTCTAAAAGTGAGAGCACTGAAGTGCTAAATGTTGTTATGTTTGTTAATATTATCCTTATGACATTTAGATAGAAATGACCCTGTCACAAGTGAGTTTTCTGTTACGATTTTAGATATTTATATTCTAGGAAATTATAGTCCTAGTGGAAGAAATAACCCTTTTTGTGGTTGGACCAAAACTTCAGGATATCCTTGATAAGCTCATTATAAGTGTCCTCGGCATAGCTTTGATAGGACAACAGGAATGATCTATGCTTTCTCCTATTTCCATGATCTCTCCTGCCTGATCTCTAAACTCAGAAAATATTATTTCATTTTATGTAACTTGCAGGATATTATTTCCCTTGGATATTATTTCCCTTCCTTTGTTATTGATTGTCAGATATGTGATTTTTAAACATTCAGGAATTCCTAATGAGAAACTCTCACCACCAACACAAATAGACAACTCTACAGCTCATAGTTGTAGAGAGTTGCCTAGTAACACTTGAGAATCTGCTAAGTGATTTGCCCAGAGTCACAGATACAAATAATATTATTGTTAAAACAAAAAACACTTTGTACTATATTAACTTCATGAATTAGAACCATAGAATCATAGATGTAGATTAAATAGATTGGTTGGAATTGGTCCACTTAACATGAGCAGTAGCAATAGAGCTAGGAATTATATCATAAAGATTTTAAGATATAAAATTATAAATATTTGAGGAGATCCAGATAGAAATTTCCTATATTCTTTTGGGTGGTTTTCAGTGCCTGGCACATAGTAAACACTAAATAAATTCTAATTGATTGACTGACTCAGAAGACCAAAGCTACACACACACACACACACACACACACACACACACACACACACACACACACACATACACACACATATCTGAGAGTTATTTGCATAGATATGATAATTAAGTAAATGGGAGCTAGTAAGTCTGCCAAGTTAAAAAAATATAGAAAGCTAAAGAAAAGGGAGCTCAGGATATAGCTTAAGGAGAACATTTACAGTTAGGTACATGATATGGATTATAATTCAGAAAAGGAGACCAAAGAATGAACAAAACATATTGGAATGATAGAGTAACTAGGTGTCAAATGTTTCTGAGGTATGATTGAAAAATGACCTTAAGATTAGGCACTTAAGTAGAACCAGAGATATATTTTTGTGCATATTAGCTCAGAGTAACAGATGACTTCAATTTTTTTCTTTCCTAATTGCAAGAATTATATTGAGAGGCATTAAAGGAAGCTTTTGCAGAATGATGACATGGGAATCACCTAGTAAATATTTTAGATTAACTTTGAGGAGGTCGAGATCCCAGTCTCAGCATAAAGCTAGGATATAAAAATCAAGATAAAAAAATGCAAGAAAAGAAAATATGAAACATGCTATAATAAGCCACATGTTTCTGTTTCCTAATAATTCTAGAAGGCAGACCAATAAAGATAACTGATTGGTTATGTGATTGGTGAGTCTCAAGGGTAAATTAGTTGGGGGATCAAAGCTTTAGATACCATATTAAATTGAGCTCCAATTTGGGTTTGTAGCAGGAGCTGTCACCACTTCTTTGGTAAATGCATGACTGCTGTTTTAAACTCTCTGCAGAAGCATTTTGTTTGTTTGTTTTGGGCCAATACCAATGCCTAGTTGCTAGCAGCTTCCTCCTTCTTTTCAGTGTTTCACCTTTTATTAAGATAATTATTAAGATGCCAGAAATAATTAAACAAGCAATCATATCTGCCAACACAGAAACTGGGTAATTCTAGGCATTCATCAGTGTTTTTATTCTTTGAAAACGTTTCTAATCACACCTCCATTTTTCAGAATGTTAAGAATCTCAAGCCAGCAGAGACCTTAGTGCCCATTTAGACTAATCTATATCTGGACAGTAATTCCCTCTACAACTTCTCTGAGAAGTGGTTCTCTAGTCTTTCCTTGGAAACCCCCAGAAAGGAGGAAACTATTGCCTCTCAAAGCATTTCATTCCATTAATTTTACAGGACTAGGAAAATTAAGTATCACTGGGGCTTGGTCCTAGGGAAGAGAGTGATAAGGTTCTTTTTCTTATATGTATTACCATTCTACTCTCCTGGAACTCCAGGAGAAATTACTTAAAGCTTGAATTTGGCTTATTCTAAGGTTCTCTCCAGAAGGGATCCCTAAAGGTACAGAGTAAATTTGGTATGACATAACTATTTCCCTAATTACTAAAGAAATTATGAAAACAAAAATCATGCATAAGCAGTATATGTTGATAAAGACAAAACAAGAGATAGTAAATTATTACTCTACCAGAACATTAATACTTAAAATATTAAACTGTAACATACTTATTGGAACTTTTGAATAGGCATTTCTTCTTCAAGGGGACTGCACTGTCCTTCAGTGTCTATGTCTTCTGACCAGGGCTTAAGTTCATCTTATTGGTGAACATCTTATTTTCTTCAAAGAAGCTATAGTTATAGAAAACCACTTATGCTGCTATTTGGCTCTGAGACACCCAGGAGATCCCAAATATTGAAACTCATGAAGTCTACTCCAAAGCTAGGAATGGCTAAATATTCTATTTGATTATCTATGCTTAAAAGAAGAAATACCAAGCGGGAGAGGCAACTGGAACTTTGAAATGAATGTTTAAGAACATTGGACCTGGGGGGAGGAGCTTCACTGAAGATGCCCTTGTTACTTTTGAAGAAGGTGAACTAGTTTCCACAGATCCCAGGCCAGTCAGTCACAGTTTCTATTTTGGGGAAGGCAATGAGATTAAAAGTGGAGCTTCCATGGTCATCCTGAGAAGATCAGTTCTATATTTGGGCTATGAGCCTGAAGGATGTGTTTTATCTACACCCTCCATATTTGAATTAGGCTGAATCACTGCATTCTTTGTTGGATGATCAGAATGAAATAAATCTATTTAGGACTTCCTTGAACCATGAAGACTGTAGATATATTCAATTTCTTGTTTGTCTGCAGTGGTTCTAGGAAATCAAAGCCTTGTGACTCAAATGAGGAAAAGAAGCTTAAGTTGTTAAAAGCTATTTACAGAAAATATATTGTTATAATATATCATCAGACTAAACTAGTTCTAAAGAGCTTCATAAAAGATTGCATCCTGCAGCAACATATTAATCCTCACATGTCTGACCAGACCCAGCTGAGGTCCAATCCTTCCTTCTCCTAATTCCTTAAATTATATATTTATTTGGATTACACAAAGGTTTGGAAATCCCTAAAATCTTAAGTGATTAAAAACCACTGTTGGGGACAGGGAAAGGTATATATGGATATTTGCCTACTTAGGATAAAAAATAGAAGTGTGAGCAAGACACAGAAGAGAATAATGTCAAAGAGTCAGCTTTATATAGTAGGCTAATAGCAGGCCTCATCAAAAAGGAGATACAGTGAAAGCAGTGAATTCAGACATGGTTCACGGAGGGAACCTGCCAACACTTATTAGGTCAGTTTTGGTTATTCCCTAGCACCAGCCACCAGTGGTAATGACAGTGAATAGCAGAGTATGTCCAGTAATGCCAGCACAATGTCTCTCACTAAAAGAAGTGTGGAAGGGCCTTTAGTATGTTGGGCATATCTTTCATGGAATATTTGTGGGGAAATACAATAATTCTATTGGGTGAAAAGAGAATCTAAAAGCAACATCAAAGGGAATGCAGGAAAGTGTCAAAACTAATGGATACCACTACTTCACATTCCTCACAGTTACTGAATGCCAAAAGGAATCTGTGTTGAACCACAGAAGTTGCAGCAGAGTTTATCCCTTGTTTATAGGACATTCAGTGGACCCAAGAAACAGAGAGGAAGTTAGAAGAGTCTAAAACATGTATGAGCAGAGGAAGAAGGCAAGAAAGCCTTCAGTGAATAGTTTCAAGCTGCAAAAACCTTGTACCATTTCCCTCTCCATTATGCAGAAATGGGCTGCATCCAAGATGTCTATGAGGAAAATATTGAGAGACATTTTGATCAGCATGTGCAGAAGGTCACGAAGATGCCAGTCTCTAGGACCTGGCCACCATTGTCTAAAGCCATGCTCCCTAGACAATGGTCATGTAGTTTATAATCTCAGGATACTAGTTATGGCATCTCCTGTGCATAGAAGGTGCAGTACAAAATCAGGAATAAAACTAGTTGCAGTGAATTTGCAACATCACAAACATGTCTACCTCCACATTCATCATCACAGTATGACAAAACCAAAGAGCTGATGGAAGCTGATGCTATGCAGAGGGTTCAAAATAGCTTTGCTTGGAATGCAGTCACAAAACTATGCAACCAGATTTCAAAACTATAATGAAAACACAAGGCTAGCTTCAAATCCTTTGGATGTATGAAGCTGCAGTTGCATAATCAGTATGTTCTCAAAAATAAATTAAAAGAAAACTGATTCAGGGAAAAGTGCAGGTCCTAACTATGAAATGCCTGGGTCTCCAGAAGATATGGAGAAGAGCAGAAAATCATACAGCAACTAGTAGAAGGAGAAAAGAAGGTCAGCAGGCATAAAAAGTAAGTCATTGGTCTACAAGAAGTTGGGGCATGATAATTCCAGACAACTTCCCATTTTGTGTCCTCATTTTTTGCATTCTTGGGTGAGCACTTAGCTTTTAGAATGTTGTCTATTTTCTTCATCTTTTCATCTGAAGCCCAAAAAATTCTATTTAGCCCAACACCAGACACCCTTACTCAGCTAGAGGAAGCCTAAAGGTACCTATAGGAAGGAGGAAAAGTTGGAAAATTACCTACCAAGCAGCAATATATGTGAGAGGTTTTCCAGCAGGGTCATTCTTCTGTTAGGCCAGCTTGAATGCCAGCACTGATGTGATATCAGCTATCTCTTATATGGACCTCTGAATCTGAAGCAAAGCTATAGAAGAAATCAAGAATAGTAGTGCCACACCATCTTTCAAATTCTTACAGGTTGTCCACCATTGCTGAGGAATTTGAAAACCAAAAGTGGTGTTAGGTTTGGCAGCATCCTGCTTTCCTGTTCAGCTCTCTATTCCAAAGGACATTATACATAGGCCTTATAGGGTTGTAGTTTCCTGTTGACCTTCCACAGCCAACATTGTCTTCAAGGGATTAAGGATTCCTTTTTGAGAATCTACCTACATACAAAATATTCTATGTAATGTAGTGTTACATAGTCATCCTGGAAAGCCTATGACCTTATTAAAATCATAGTTCTGATATATAATAATTAAAGAAGATATTTTCAGTATCAAAAAGAAAACACTTAATGGACTTCATATTGGCAGGTTTATTAAAGGGAATGCACGCTGGTCGATACTCAGTGTCTATAGTATACAACAGTTGTATACAGCACCATTCCTAGAATTCTGAGAGTGAGTTATAGCAATATCTGCCCTTTCTATCTAGCTGTTAGTAACTGTTAGTCCCTATCCTGTCTATCCTGTCATTATATAGAGAGTGGGTGAGTAAGACAATACTGAGAAAAAGAGGGGTTTATTTTCCTGGTACTGTTGAAATAATTCCTTATTTTTTTCCACAAGAAAACTCCTTCAAACAATTCAGATTGACAATTGTTCCACAACTCAGCCTTTGAAGGTTGCTTGGAGCATTGAGAGATTAATAAACTTGCCCAGAATCACCCAACCATTATGTTTCAGAGACAATGCTTAAATCTGGAATTTTCTGACTATAATGCCCATTATTTACTATAGTATTCTGCCTCTTTGATAGTGACTATTAAAGTTATATCACTGTTTTTTTTTTTTTGGTATCTTAATTGGGGATACTGATTCCTTTTGTTTAGTCTTCATCTAGGAGAAATCCCAACTCACAGAGAAAGGGGTATGGCTACATATTATCATAATATCTTAGCCCAGAGCTGGAAGGGACCTCAGGGGTTATTCAGTTGAATCCATTCATTTATATAGATGAGGAAATTAAGACCCAGAGAGTTGAAGTGGATTGTGGATAGTTGCACACATAATAAATTATAAGAGTTAGGACTTGAATTCAGGTCTTGTGATTCCAAGTTTACAACTCTTTCTAAGTTACCATGATACCACCTAATCATATAGTCATATATCCATCTATAAATATATATTTTATTCTCTTTTTTAACCTGTAGGGTAACTTCTGTTCTAGTAACACCTCTTAAGACAGAAGGGCAAGAGCTAGGCAAACACATTAAGTGACTTGCCCAGGGTCACATAGCTATGAAGTGTCTGAGACTAGATTTGAACCCAGAGCCTCCTTAATCCAGGCCTCATGCTCTATCCACTGTGCTACCTAGTTGCCACAACATATACATTTTTCTTAAGGAGATGGATTATGCAGCGCTTGAAAAGTGTTTAAAACCTAGCACTGTATATGGAGCAATCTGAAGAGGTAAAGAGTTGGAATAGAAAGTCAGGGACTACAGAGGAGATTCATGGTGCTCTAGATTTGGAATCAAAGCAACTGAATTTGAATCCAAGTTCTGTATTTTATTATATCTGTGACCTTGGATAAGTAATTTCCCATCTTCTGGAATTCATTGATAAATTGTTAAAAGAAAAGGTTTCACTAGATAACTCCTGGAGCCTTTCCTGGTTCTAGAACTTTGATTCTTTAATGTCCTTTTGTGTATTTCTCTGTGAGATTTTGTTGTTGTTGTTGTAGCCCATAGCTCTGGGGATCATGTTAAAAGCACTTAAGGCTTCATCTAGATTTCCTCATCATTAGTTATTCAGTTGAACAGGAAATTTTAAGAGCTGGGATGTAAATACTTTTTGAACAGTCTTATTATATCTTAGAAATTCAAAAGCAAAAAACATAAAAGTAAAATCAACAAAAGACTTTGTTCCTTATGTTCTCTAGCCTCTGTGAAAATTGTTACTGGTTTATTTATGTTGCTTTCAGCCATGTTTGATTTATTTTTTGGCATAGTTATGTAAAGGATAATTTTAGCATTGTGTCCTAAACTATATTAATTATTGGTTTCCATGGATATCCCAAATAAAAAAAAATAACCAACTCAGCTGGAAATTTATGGTGATTTAATTAATATAGTGGAAAGAAATTAAGAAGAAGGAGAAGGAAAGGGTGTAGGATTTCTCCTGCCTGGCTTGAGCCAGGGGGAAGATTAGAGGCTTTAGGAAGGTAAGGTTTTTGAGAGTAAAAGAGGAAAGAATCAGCCTGAACTCCAAAAGGGCTCAGCCAAGATGCCTGACCTGAATTAGCTCAAGGGCAAACACTGCCCAAACCCAGACAAATAGCTGCTACCACGCCAAAATGTCAGAATGCTTAGCATGCTGCCAGCCAGAGCCACTTCTCCAGGAAAAGAGGGCAAAGAGAGGAAGTGATGTGCCCTATATAGATGGTTTTACGTCACTTTCCTACATCTCCTCTGTACCAATATTAGCTTAGCTTGACTTAGGACAGCCCAGAGGTCTGTCAGATGTTTCTGTACATGTCTGTTGAAGGCCATCTTCTTAGATACTTAATCCTTGAGTATGGGTGTAGACATTCCTGACCTTGTTAAACTAAGTAGGATGGAGAAATGTAGCGTTCCCAAGACCTGATTCTGTTAGACCAAGTACATTATTACTAATCAGGAAATAGCTTAATCAGATATTCTAAAGTATGGTCTGAGTAGGGTGGAGTAGTTTTAAAATTCACAGTTAGAATCATAAGTTTTTAGCGCTAGAAGAGACTTGCTGTTATTAATACTCCTGTTATTTCCCAAATAATAAAGGAAAAAATGAATAAAAATTGTAGTGTACAACATTCCAGCCTGCTCTGCAATACCCAATAAGAAACAAATATCATCCTTATTGTTGTATACTTCATTTCCATGTAAATGATTTCAGATAATTTTACCCTGAGAGTATTTTAAAAGAATTAGACCTTGAGTTATAATTCTTTATTCTTCCCTCTATTTGATTAAGAATAAAATCCTCCAAAAACTAAGAACAAAATATCATCACTTATTAGTCTCATGACATAAATATCATCCAATAGCAGCCCTAGTTTGCAAAACAGAACACAGTCCCTGGCCTCCTGAAGCTTAATTTACAAGTTAAAGAGAGACCCCAGGACACAATATTTAAGGAATTGTTGAAAGCCAAATTAAAGCTTAGTCATAATAAATCCTAGAGGATTCTGAAAGCAAGGAAGATAAACAGTAGCTCATCAGAGCCTTCTCCTCCCATACCAATAGGAAGCTATTTCTTTGGGAAGGCCAAAAAGCTCATTTATTGGTTGGAATCAAAAGGAATTAGGGAGCATCCTGGACTTGACTTCACTGTAGCCTGATTGCTCCCCTTATGAAAGAAAGGAATGGAAATTGATGGGATCATGCCTACTCGGCTATTCCATCAGAAACAATCAGACCATAACTTATATTACAGGCATTATCTCCATAGAATGACTGAAATAACTACTAGGGCAATGTTTGAATTTTGAAAGGAGAAATAGATAAGATCTGTCATACAGACTAGGGTATGGAAACTTGAGAAATACAGAATGTAATAATGCACTTTATTTTTTTAAATTCTTTTTTATTTATTTTACCTTTCTTGATATCCCTAGTATTTAGCATAGAACATGGGACAAAGTATGCACTTTTCCCCAGATTACATATCAACATACCTTTTAATAACCCTTTTCTGATATTTTGTAACCCCTGTTCCCTCCCACATTTCCACCCCAAGATGGCAGATCATATGGTATTGGTTGTACATGGGT
Source organism: Monodelphis domestica (assembly GCF_027887165.1). Classification (NCBI taxonomy): domain Eukaryota; kingdom Metazoa; phylum Chordata; class Mammalia; order Didelphimorphia; family Didelphidae; genus Monodelphis; species Monodelphis domestica. Next base: position 300,641,343 of record NC_077227.1, on the reverse strand, counting down.
TATCATAAAATACATATTTTCATGTTTGTCCTGTTGTCAAAGAAGAAACATGTACTTTGTATTAGAGAGAAGTTCATGGAGAATATAACCTGAATAATGGCTTAAATTTGCCCTCAAACTCCATCAGTTCCTTTTATGGCAATGGACAATATTTTTGTCCTGAGTCCCTTGGAGTTGTCCTCTTGCATTGCTGATCATCATACATTATTTCTGTTGTTGGGTACAATGTTCTCCTGATACTGACCAATTCACTTTAGATTACTTCATACAGTTTTTTTCTTGTGTGGTGATCTTATTTATTATTTCAAATGACAGAATAGTATTTTATTATAATGATATATCAGAACATTCAGCTATACTCAAATTGATAGACATAATTTTAATCTCTAGTTCTTTGTCACCACAAAAAGATTTGTCATACATATTTTTGTAGAAGAAGGTCCTTCACCATTATCTTTAATCTCTTTGGGATATAGACCTTTTATTTATTTATTTATTTTTAAATTAAATTTAATTTTTTTGTTACAATACTCACTTTATTTAACTCCCTCCCTTCTCACCCACCCTTCCTGCAGCAGATGTGCAATTTCATTGGGTATCACATGTGTCCTTGATCAGAACCTATTTCCATGTTTTTGTTTGCCCTAGGATGTTCCTTTAGAGTCTACATCACCAACCATATTCCTTCGAACCATGTATTCAAGCAGTTGTTATTCTTCTGTGTTTCTGCCTCCACAGTGTTTCCTCTGAATGTGGATAGTGGTTTTTCTTGTAGATTCCTCCAAATTGTTCAGGATCACTGTATTGCCACTAATGGAGAAGTCTATTACATTCGATTTTACCACAGTGTATCAGTCTCTGTAAAATGTTCTCCTGGTTCTACTCCTCTCACTCTGCATCATTTCCTGGAGGTTGTTCCAGTCTCCATGGAATTTCTCCACATTATTATTCCTTTGAGCTCAATAGTATTCCATCATCAACATATATCACAGTTTGTTCATCCATTCCCCAACTGAAGGACATCCCCTTATTTTCCAATTTTTTTTGCCACCACAAAGAGTGCAGCTATGAATATTCTTGTTCATGTTGTTTTCCTTATTATCTCTTTGGGGTAGAAACACAGCAGTGCTATGATTGGATCAAAGGGCAGACAGTCTTTTAGCGCCGTTTGGTCATAGTTCCAAATTGCGCGCCAGAATGGTTGGATCAATTCAGAACTCCACCAGCAATACATTAATGTCCCCATTTTGCCACACCCCCTCCAGCATTCATTACTTTCCTTTGCTGTCATGTTAGCCAATCTGCTAGGTGTGAGGTGATACCTCAGAGTTGTTTTGATTTGCATCTCTCTGATTATAAGAGATACAGAACACTTCTTCATGTGCTTATTAATAGTTTTGATTTCTTTAATTGAAAATTGTCTATTCATGTCCCTTGCCCATTTATCAGTTGGAGAATGGCTTGATTTTTTGTACAATTGATTTAGTTTTTTTTTTTTTATAAATTTGAGTAATTAGACCTTTGTCAGAGGTTTTTATAATGAAGATTTTTCCCAATTTGTTGCTTCCCTTCTACTTTTGGATGCATTCATTTGGTTCTTACAAAACCTTTTTAATTTGATGTAATCAAAATTATTGATTTTATATTTTGTGTTTTTTTTTCTAGCTCTTGCTTGGTTTTAAAGTCTTTCCTTTCCCAAAGATCTGACAAGAATACTATTCCATGTTCGCCTAATCTGCTTATAGTTTCCTTCTTTATATTCAGGTCATTCACCCATTCTGAGTTTATCTTGGTGTAGGGTGTGAGATGTTGATCCAAACCTAATCTCTCCCATACTGTCTTCCAAGAATTTTCCCAGAAGTTTTGAATAAATAGTGGTTTTTGGTCCCCAAAACTGGGATCTTTGGACTTATCATACACTGTCTTGCTGAGGCCATTTACCACAAGTCTATTCCACTGATCCTCCTTTTTTTCTCTTAGCAAGTACTAAATTGTTTTGATGACCCCTGCTTTATAGTATAGTTTGAGATCTGGGACTCCAAGACCTCCTCACTATGCATTTTTTTTCATGATTTGCCTAGATATCCTTGATCGTTTATATTTCCAAATGAACTTTGTTATGGGTTTTTCTAATTCAGTAAAAAAGTTTTTTGGTAGTTCACTGGGTATGGCACTAAATAAGTAAATAAATTTGGGCAGGATGGTCATTTTTATTCTGTTAGCTAATCCTTCCCATGAGTAATCAATGTTTCTCCAATTGTTTAGATCTAGTTTTAATTGTGTGGAGAGTGTTTTGTAGCTGTGTTCATCTAGTTCCTGTGTTTATCTTGGCAGATAGGTTCCAAAGTATTTTATTTTGTCTAAGGTGATTTTAAATGGAATTTGTCTTTATAATTCTTGCTGCTGAAATGGGTTGGATATATATATATATATATATATATATATAAATGCTGATGACTTATGCAGGTTTATTTTGTATCCTGCAACTTTGCTAAAGTTGTTGATTATTTCCACTAGCTTTTTGGAGGATTCTGGAGGATTCTTTAAATAGACCATCATATCATCCCCAGAGAGTGTTAGCTTGGTCTCCTCATTGCCTATTTTAATACCTTCAATTTCTTTTTCTCTAATTGTTACTGCTAGTGTTTCTTGTACAGTGTTAAATAATAGAGGTGATTATGGGCATCCTTGTTTCACTCCTGATCTTATTGGGAATTCATCTAGTTTATCGCATTGCAGATGATGTTTGCTGATGGTTTTAGATATATACTGTTTATTATTTTTAGGAAAGGCCCGTCTATTACTATACTTTCTAGTGTTCTCAATAGGAATGGCTGTTGTATTTTATCAAAGGCTTTTTCCATATTTATTGAGATAATCATGTGATTTTTGTTAATCAGCTTGATAATATGGTCAATAATGTGGGTAGTTTTCCTATTGAACCATCCTTGCATTCCTGGTGTGAATCCTATGTGGTCATAGTGAATAACCCTCCTGATCACTTGCTGGAGTCTTTTTGCTAGTATCCTATTTAAGATTTTTGCATCTATGTTCTTTAAGGAGATTGGTCTATAGTTTTCTTTCTCTGTTTTTGACCTGCTTGGTTCTGGGATCAGTACCATATTTTGTTGTAAAATGAATTTGGTAGAACTCCTTCTTTGCTTATTATGTCAAATAGTTTGTATAATATTTGGGGTCAGTTGTCCTTTGAATATTTGATAGAATTTATTTGTGAATCCATCTGGACCTGGGGATTTTTTTCTTAGGAAGTTCTTTGATGGCTTGTTCAATTTCTTTTCCTGATATGTGGTGGTTTAGGCAATCTATTTCTTCCTCTGTTAGTCTAGGCAATTTATAGTTTTGTAAGTAATCATCCATATCACCTAGATTGCCATATTTGTTGTTATATAATTGGGCATAATAGTTTTTAATGATTGCCTTAATTTCCTCTTCATTAGAGGTAAGATTTCCCTTTTCATTTTGGATACTGTCAATTTGGTTTTCTTCTTTCCTTTTTTTAATTAGACTGACCAGTACTTTGTTTATTTAATTTATTTTTTCAAAGTACCAGCTTCTAGTCTTATTTATTAAATTAATAGTTCTTTGAATTTCAATTTTGTTAGTTTCTCCTTTGATGTTTAGGATCTCTAATTTAGTATTCATCTGAGAATTTTTAATTTGTTCACTTTCTAGTTTTTTAATTTGCATGCCCAAATTATTGTCCTCTGCTCTCCCTAATTTGTTAATATCTGAAGTCAAGGATATGAATTCCCCCCTGAGTACTTCCTTGGCTGTATCCCATAGGTTTTGAAAGGATGTCTCATCATTGTCATTTTCTTCAATTAAATTATTATGTTTTCTCTGATTTGTTCTTTGACTAACCATTTTTTGAGAATTGTATTGTTTAATTTCCAATTAATTTTTTATTTACCTCTCCATGTACCCTTACTAATTATTGTTTTAATTACATTGTGATCTGAGAAGGTTGCATTTATTATTTCTGCTCTTTTGCACTTGTTTGCAATGTTTTTATGCCCTAATAAGTGGTCAATCTTTGTGAATGTACGATGTGCTGCTGAAAAGAAGATGTATTCCTTTTTGTCTCTATTTATTTTTCTCCACATATATACTAATTCAAATTTTTCTAAGATTTCATTCACTTCTCTTACCTCTTTCCTATTTATTTTTTGGTTTGATTTATCCAGTTGGGATAGAGGAAGGCTCAGGTCTCCCACAAGTATTGTTTTTGTATCTATTTCATCTTTGGGCTCCACTAGTTTTTCCTTTAGAAATTTGGATGCTATGACATTTGGTGCATACATGTTGAGTACTGATGTTTCCTTATTGCCTATATTGCCCTTTATCAGGATGTAATTACCTTTCCTATCTCTTTTAACTATATTTTTACTATGGCTTTGTCAGATATTATGATTGCGACTCCTGCCTTCTTATTTTTATCAGTTGATACCCAATAGATTTGGCTCCATCCCCTTACTTTCACCCTATGCGTATCTACCTTCCTCATGTGTTTCTTGCAGACAGCATATGTTAGGGTTTTGGATTCTAATCCACTCTGCTATTATCTTGCATTTTATGGGTGAGTTCATTCAATTCACATTCAGAGATATGATTACTAACTGTGTATTTCCCAACATTTTGATATCTACTCCTAGTCCTGCCTTTTTTTCTTTCATTATTTCCTTCTATACCAGTGTTTGTTTTTAATGGTTCCCTCCCTTATTTTACGTCCCTTTCTAACCCTTCCCTTCATATTCCCCCATTTATTTTCTTTCCAGTTTTTTAAAACTAACACCCCACTCTCTCCTACTCTTATACTGTTTCCCTCCCCAGCAATTCATTTGTTACCTTTCTACTCCCCTATGGGGCTGGAATCTATTCTCTGCCCCAATTGATTGGTTTGTTCTTCCCTCTTTGGTTCAATTTCAATGCATGTAAGAGTTCAGTATTTTCTGTCTCCTACCTCTTTACCCTTCCTGTGTATTGATGTCCTCCCCTCTCCTGCCATGAGCACCTTTGTAACATATAAATTTACCCCCTTTTGTTTCTTTTTCCATTTCTTTTAGTATTAACCTCTTTTTTTAGCTCTAGTTTTATATTCATATATATATATATGTATATGTATTTAAGGATACATATATCTATATACCAATTTATGTCTTGTTATTTTATCCTATAAAGTATGTCGCTGTTCTAAGTTTAATTCTTCTAGCTGCCCAGGTGATAATAACAGTTTTTAGGAGTTATCAATGACCTTTTTTCTTATAGGGATACATATCATTTTAACATATTGAGTCTCTTTAAAAAGTTTTTGTCATTTTGTTTTTCTTTTTCCCTCTTTTTTAATTACCTTTTGATGGTTCTCTCCAGTTCTGTGCTTCGACATCAAATTTTCTGGTCAAGTCTGGTCTTTTCTTTAATAATTTTTGGAATTCTTCTATTTTGTTGAATAATCATACTTTCCCCTGTAAGAGTATATTCAGTTTTGCTTGGTAGTTGATTCTTGGTTGTAGACCTAGTTCCATTGCTTTCTGGAATATCATATTCCATGCCTATCAGTCCTTCAGTGTAGATGCAGTCATATCCTGTGTTATCCTCGCTGTGGTTCCATGGTATCTGAATGACTTCTTCTTGGCAGCTTGTGATATTTTTTCTTTAGTCTGATAGTTCTTTAATTTGGCTATAATATTTCTTGGTGTTGTCAGTTGGGAATTAAGTACAGGAGGTGATCTGTGGATTATTTCAATCTCCACTTTTCCCTCTTTTCCTTGAATATCAGGGCAGTTTTCTTGAATAATTTCCTGTAGTATTACGTCCAGGTTTTCTCTTTTGTCATGGTCTTCTGTTAGGCCAATGAATCTTAAATTGTTTCTCCTCAAATGATTTTCTAAATCTTCTGTTTTGTGAATGAGATATTTCATATTTTCCTCAATTTTTTCATTTTTTTTTTGGTTTTGTTGTCCTGATGCCTTGTGAAGTCACTTCATTCTAGTTGTTGTATTCTTGTTCTTAAAGACTAGATTTCATCCCTGGCTTTTTGGTCATCCTTCTCCTTCTGGTCTGATTTTCTTTGGAGGTCATCTTTCATCCTCTTTGACTCATTTTTCATCTCCTTTGCCTCATTTTCAAGGTGGTTGATTTTGGCTTTCATGACACTGTTTTCCGTTTCCAGATGACTTATCTTAATTTATAAGTTCTTTTCCCAATTGTCTTCAGCCTCTCTTAATTTTGTTTTGAGTTGCATTTTGAGTTCTTCCAATGCCTATATCCTATTCACTGGGATTTCTGATTTTTCCTTTGCTGATCCCTCCCCCGTGTTTTGTTTGCTCATTGTTCATTACCTGTACAGAAGCTGTATATTATAATTACTTCCTTTTTTTCTGATTTTTACTCATATTTATCCCTTCTTTGCTCCCCGTATTTGTCTGTGCTCTTTCTCCTCTCATTTTTTTTTTGGTTGTGGGTGTTTCTGTCAGCCTCCCCTCTTGGAGCTTTGATAGAAGGTCTCTCCCTGCAGTGTTGGGGGAAGGGTGTTGTAGTTTGAGCTTCCCTTTACCTCTGGAGTCTTTTGATTGGATTAAATTAAAGTCCAGAAGTCTGAGAGGGAGGGTTGTTAGAGTTTGGGCTTCCCTGACCTCTGAAGAGTTTTAATGGGATTATGTTCAGCTGGGTTGGGCTGGATGTTCCCCGAGGCCAAAACCTCCTGTAATGCTAGAGCAATATGGAGGATCTTTGTAGCTCTGTCCAGACTGCCAGCTTTGCTCTCCCTCTCCAGCCCCTTCCCTGCCATCTATCTTCGAAGCTCTGAGCCTGGCACAGCTATGCCTGCAAGGTATACCCTCCAGACCCCTGCCTTTGCCTTCCCAGAGGTTCCTGCTGCAACTGGAGGCTTAGCGCTCTAGGTAGGCGGGGGGTTGGAGTCCTGGGACCTTCCTTCTGCCTTCCCCTTGAACCTGAGTGTTCTCAGATTCCAGCTTTTGGGGGGCACACTTTTTGGATTGAGTCCAGCATCAGGGTTCCTTGACTCTGTCTTGTTTTTAGGTTTGATTTTCAGTCTCTTAGGAGCAGGCAGTTTTTTATTGGTAAAGAAGGTTTTCAGAGGTCAGAACTTCTGCTGCTTCTAAGTTGTCATCTTGACTCCTCCCCCATAATGCTCTTTAGAACTAGTTAATGCTTCTGGGACCTGAGACAAGTTAATTAATCTAGGGCCTGTGTTTCCTCATTCATAACGTTAGGAGATTGGAATTGATGTGTCCTTTAGTTCTCAATCTCAAGTACCTATTATCATCTGCATTATGCAGAAGAAAAAATGGAAATGAAGAACAAGCAAGAGAATTGATGTAGATGAAATAGTCTCTTAGAAGGAGACCGGGAATCAGAACCAAGACCTGACACTTTTTCTCTTTCTAGACCATTCTCAGATTTGATAGTAGGTATGACTTAATAAATGCTTAGTGATATTTCTATTGTAAAGATGATATTAGAAAATAAGTATTTTTTATTAGTTTAGGGATCAGAATTAAAGTGGCTGGCTTGAGGGGAAAAAAACTAGTTTGAAGCAGAGCTGAGAGAGTGTGTTAATTTCAGATGTGACAGTTAAAACCATTTTTCTTTCTTTTTTTTCAGGGAAACTTTAAATAATATTTTATTTGATCATTTTAAAGCATTATTCATTAAAGACAGAAATCATTTTCTCTTCCTCCTCCCCACCCCACCATAGCCAATGCGTGATTCCACTGGGTATCACATGTGTTCTTGATTTGAACCCATTGCCATGTTGTTAGTATTTGCATTAGAGTGTATATTTAGAGTCTCTCCTCTGGCATGTTCCCTCAACATCTGTAGTCAGGCAGTTGCTTTTCCTCGGTGTTTCTACTCCCACAGTTTGTCCTCTGCTTATGGATAGTGTTTTTCTCCTAGATCCCTGCAGATTGTTCAGGGACATTACACCGCCACTAATGGAGAAGTCCATTACGTTCGATTATACCACAATGTATTAGTCTCTGTGTACAATGTTCTCCTGGTTCTGCTCCTCTAACTCTGCATTACTTCCTGGAGGTCATTCCAGTCTCCATGGAATTGCTCCACTTTATTATTCCTTTTTGCACAATAATATTCCATCACCAACATATACCACAATTTTTTCAGCCATTCCCCAATTGATGGGCATCCCCTCGTTTTCCAATTTTTGGCCACCACAAAGAGCGCAGCTATGAATATTCTTGTACAAGTCTTTTTCCTTTTTATCTCTTTGGGATACAGACCCAGCAGTGCTATAGCTGGATCAAAGGGCAGACAGTCTTTTATCACCCTTTGGGCATAGTTCCAAATTGCCCTCCAGAATGGTTGGATCAGTTCACAACTCCATCAGCAATGAATTAATGTCCCTACTTTGCCACATCCCCTCCAGCATTCACTGCCTTCCTCTGTTGTCATGTTAGCCAATCTGCTAGGTGTGAGGTGATACCTCAGAGTTGTTTTGATTTGCATCTCTGATTATGAGAGGTTTAGAACACTTTTTCATGTGCTTATTAATAATTTTGATTTCTTTATCTGAAAACTCCCTATCCATGGCCCTTGCCCATTTATCAATTGGAGAATGGCTTGATTTTTTGTACAATTGATTTAGCTCTTTATAAATTTGAGTAATTAAACCTTTTAAAACCATTTTTCAATGGCAATTACTCTCTCTGTCATTTGGGAGTTGGTCTCTGGCTGTTGGCAGAGACACTCTCTGAGACTCTCTCTTAGGACTGGAGGATTTAACATCTTTGCCTCTCTCCCTGTCTGAAGGAAAGATCTGAAGGAACTTAGTGTTTTCCTTTACCAACTTGGGAAACACTATTGAATATCTATAGTAGTTTTATAGATTATTTAACTCTGAGAAAACCAAAGAAAAACCTGGTCTTTGGTTTGGACTCAGAGTCTTTAAGACTCAGCGTCCTATCTTGATTCTTGTTGAGACTCAACCAGCTATACTTTGGTATTTTATGATTTGAAGGCAAAGTTAAGATTTATAAAGATAATAGGGATAGTTTTTATTTAGATAGTATAAATTTGGGTTAGTCAGATCATGGAGGATTAGTGTAGCCTGTGAAACACAGGAGAAGCAGTTCCTTGCAGAACCTGGGAGTTTATTTGGGTGGATTTAGAATCCCTTAGAATTAGAAATCCTTTATTTGTCCTTATATATTTCAATAAACATTTTATTTTACTTTTTGTATTTTTATTATATTTATTTATATACATATTTAATATATATTTATAATTTTTATAATAAGAGTCTCTTTAGCATCCTTGTGTCTGGCCCTGAAGGGAAGTTTACATTTGAGCTTCACTTCATCACTGGGGATACTTTTAATTACATCTATCAAAGGTATCCAAATAGTTTTGAACCTATCTAGAACAGTTTTTTTTAATCTCTATTTTGTTTAGCTCATCATTATTTTTTTAAACTCTGTAGCTTATTTATTTCAGTGATGTCTAACTCTATATGACTCTATTTGGAGTTTTCTCGGTAGAGATACTAGATTGGTTTGCCATTTCCTTCTCAAGCTCATTTTAACGATGAAAAAACTGAGGTAAATAGAGTTAAATGACTTGCCCAGGGTCACCCGGAGCATAATAGAAATATGATAATACCATGATAATGTGATTTTGTAAACTTTTTGGGTGACCTGCCCTTGACCAGATTGCTTTTGTGATGTGAAACATATACCCTATCTAAATTTTTAAAAAAAGAAATAGCTTGGAGACAGAGTCAAGATGGCAGCGTACTAGCAGGAAATTCTTGGAGTAACTCAGAATTTTCTTTCAAACTGATCATTACAAAGTATCTCAAAAGGACAGACATCAAAACAGGATAAATAAAGGAGCTCTCCCATTGGACACTGTAAAAGGTAACCAGTGAAAGGAGATTCCCACACTATAAGGGGGCTAAACTGCAAGAGGAAAAGTATATAAGTAGGAAAAGATCAAAAGATCATAGTTGAAAACCAGTCTTTAAAGACTAGAATTGGGCAAATAGAAGTTAATAATTTTATGAGACAGCAAGAAATAATAAAACAAAATAAAAAGAATGAAGAAATAGAAGGAAACATGAAATATCTCATTGAAAAAACAACTGGATCACCCCAGTCCCCAATTGACAACTCCCAGGAATGTTTTAGCCAAATTAAGAGATTCCAAGTAAAGGAGAAAATACTGTAAATGATCTGAAAGAAAGAATTCAGATATAAGGAAAACCCCAGTCAGAATTACACAGGATCTGGTAGCTTCCAAACTAAAGGACCTCAAAAGTTTGAATATGATATTCTGGAAGGCACAAGAATTGGGTCTATATTAAAAAATCACCTACCCATTTAAACTAACTATATAACTTCAGGGGAAAGTTCAGGCATTTAATAAAATAGAAGATTTCCAAGAATTCCTAAAGAAAAGACCAGAATTAAATTGAAAATTGGATATCCAAATATAAAATGCAAGAGAACTATAAAAATGTAAACAAGCAAGAAGAAAAATATTTAAGGGCTTCAATAAGGTCAACTTGATTATATTCCTATATGGAAAAATGTTATCTGTAACTCTTAAAAATTGTTTTCCTTATCATAGTAGATAGAAGAAATATATAGGCAGAGGTTGTGATATTAAACTGTTTTGGATGATATGTAAAAAAATGTTTAGGGGAATAAAAGAGGATTTTACTAAGAGAAACTCAAAGGAAGAGGTAGAAAGGGTAAATTATGCTTCATGGATGGGGGGAAGAATGCTATTATAAGAAGGGAAAGAAGAGAATAGAATCAGTTCTGAGAGGGAAGAATAGCCAGATTTAATGGAGTATAGAAATCTATCTTACCCTATAGGAAAGGAATGAGGAAGGGTGTGTGTGGGGGGGTAGGGCATTATAAATAGGGAGAGAAAAGTTGAGGGGAGAAATTAAAAGATACTAAAGAGAAATAGGAGGGGAATAAGAAGGAATGGGGTGGGAAGAAGAGTAAAATATGGGTGGGGAAAAGGGACATTGATTTAAATTAAAACACTGGTGTAGAGGGAAATAGTGAAAGAAAAAAGGGCGGGACTAAAAGAGGAAATAAAAATGATGAGGAGGGTAATCATGGCTGCAATATAGATGCCACACGATTCCTCTCCCTGGCACCGAACGAAATAGACTACATCAAAGGAGCATAAAAATCACCTTTGTCGGAACAGGACTCCCCAGTATCCCACAGAGGTGAAGGTACGTGGGGCTTGAACATTTCCACACTATAATAAGAAGGAGGAAAAGCTTGCACAGAAACGTGAACTGAGCCGCCATTCTGCCACCCCACCTCCCCCACCAAACCAGAGTGAGCTACCTGAGCGCTCACCAGGACAGCGAGTGAGTGGGGAACGTCTCTGTCTGGGGGGGGGGGCACTCCAGGGTCCTTGGGATCTGGGGACTGCCAGGAAAAAAAACGTCTCAGGGCGGTTTCACGGGAGAACCCGACGCTGATCAGGGAGGTCCACGGAGCTGTACTTGGGGCGGTTGTGCTGAACATCTGGGCGGAGCTAAACACCAGGGGCAGACCATGCGCTGATTATCTGGGCGCAGTGGAACACCTGGGCAGTTTGGCTGTGATCAGGGCCCCAGTGCTCTAAGAAACCTCGGAGGCTGGGAAGAACTAGTCTGAAGCAACCTAAATTCACAGAAAATCCACCCATATCACCCAGACCCCAGACCAAAAAGGAAAGGGGAATAAAACCACCAAAGGAATGGCTCACATGGCCCCAAATAAAGCCTCCAGGAAGAAAGGGAAAAAGGTGACTATTGAAAACTTTTATGGTGGAAGTACCCAAGTACCAAGGAAAAGAAGAGAATGAGGAGGAAATAAAAAAAAATCAGAACATGCCTCCCAAAATGGAAACTATCAACAAGCTCTGGAAGATCTCAAACTGGAACTTATCCAAAAGATGGAAATCTAGAAAGACAAATGGGAGAAAGAGATCAGCAGTCTGACAGATAAGACTACTCAATTGGAAAAAGAGCTCGAGGCATCCAATAGAAGGGTAGACAAAGCTGAAAAGCGAAACCAATCCCTAACGACCAGAATTAAGCAACTCGAAGAAAGTGAGATCATAAAACAGCAAGAATCAATAAAGCAAACCCAAAAAATTAATGAACTAGAAGAAAACATAAAATATCTCACTGAGAAGGTCACAGATCTGGAAAACATAGGGAGAAGAGAAAACCTCTGAATTATCGGTCTCCCAGAAAAACCAGAGATAAACAATAAACTCAATATTATTCTACAGGAGATTATAAAAGAAAATTGCCCCCACATTAAGGAGCAAGGGAGCAAAATAGAAATAGAAAGAATTCATAGAACACCGTCTATACTAAATCCCCAAAAGACAACCCCTAGGAATGTAATTGCCAAATTCAAGAGCTTCCAAGAAAAGGAGAAAATCCTACAAGAAGCCAAGAAGAGGAGCTTCAGATATGAGGGGGCTCCCATGAGGATCACACAGGACTTAGAGGCTAACACACTAAGAGACCGCAAAGCATGGAACACGATATTTAGAAAGGCAAGAGAGCTGGGTCTCCAACCAAGAATCAACTACCCAGCAAAACTGACTATATACTTCCAGGGGAAAGTATGGGCATTCAACAAAATAGAAGATTTCCAAGCATTTGCTAAGAAAAGACCAGAACGTAGTGGAAAATTTGATATCCAAGCACAGAAAGCAAGAGAAACATGAAAAGGTAAATATGAAAGAAAGGGAAAAGGAGATAAATCTTATCTTTTTCTTTAAGTCAAACTCTCTTCTATAAGGACTACATTTACATCAAATTATATATATTAATATGTGGGGAAATGTTTTGTGTAACTCTCAAAAATTGTAGCATCATAAGAGTAGTTAGAAGAATCATTCATAGGGAAAGATTGGGGCATTAAGAAGATTTGGGGAAAGTGGGGGCAAAGAAAGGAAAAGGGAGGGGGGAACCGTCGATAATACTAAGATTTACTTCAAGAAATGGGGGGGGACTTAATAGAATCATCTTTCCCATATAAAGATACACATGGGAAGGGGAGGGGAAGAACTCTCATATGAGAAGGAGAGTAAGAGAGCATGAAGTGGAATTACTTAAACCTTACTCTCAGTGAAATCAAATCTGAGAGGGAAGAACATGTAGATCCAGTGGGATACTGAATTCTATCTCATCCATTAGGGCAAGAAAGTAAGGAAAATTAAGGAGGGGGCAGGGGGAGGGAGTATAAAAAGGGAGGGAAGGAGAGGAGGGAAGGGAAGGGCTAGAAAGGAAAGCATCTTAAGGGAGGGAACTAGGGGGTCTGACCATAAGTAAATCACTGGTTCAAAAGGAGATAGCTAAAGAAGAAAGGTCAGAACTAGGGGAAGATATCAAAATGCCAGCGAATCCACAAATGACAATCATAACTTTGAACGTGAATGGGATGAACTCACCCATAAAATGTAGACAAATAGCAGATTGGATTAGAACCCAAAACCCTAACATATGTTGTCTTCAAGAAACACATATGAGGCGGGTTGACACTCACAAGGTTAGAATTAAAGGTTGGAGTAAGACCTTTTGGGCCTCAACTGATAGAAAGAAGGCAGGAGATGCAATCATGATATCTGACAAAGCCAAAGCACAAATAGACCTGATAAAAAGGGATAGGAAGGTAAATATATTCTGCTAAAAGGGAGTATAGACAATGAGGAAATATCACTAATCAACATATATGCACCAAATGGTATAGCATCCAAATTTTTAATAGAGAAACTAGGAGAATTGAAGGAGGAAATAGAGAGTAAAACCATATTAGTGGGAGACTTGAACCAACCATTATCAAATTTAGATAAATCAAATCAAAAAATAAACAAGAAAGAGTTAAAAGAGGTGAATGGAATCTTAGAAAAATTAGAGTTAATAGACATATAGAGAAAAATAAGGACAAAAAGGAATACACCTTCTTTTCAGCACCACATGGCACATTCACAAAAATAGATCATACACTAGGTCACAGAAACATGGCACTCAAATGCAGAAAAGCAGAAATAATAAATGCAGTCTTTTCAGATCACAAGGCAATAAAAATATTGATCGGCAAGGGTACATGGAGAGCCAAATAAAAAATTAATTGGAAATTAAATAATATGATACTCCAAAATCAGATAGTAGGAGAAGAAATCATAGAAACAATTAATAATTTTGTTGAAGCGACACATCCTTTCAAACCTTATGGGATGCAGCCAAGGCAGTACTTAGAGGAAAATTCATATCCCTGAGTGCATATATTAACAAATTAGGGAGGACAGAGATCAAGGAATTGGAAATGCAAATCAAAAAACTTGAGAACGAACAAATTAAAAACCCCCAGAAGAAAACCAAACTAGAGATCCTAAAAATTAAGGGGGAAATTAATAAAATCGGAAGTGACAGAACTATTGAGCTAATAAACAAGACTAGAAGCTGGTACTTTGAAAAAACAGACAAAATAGACAAAGTACTGGTCAATCTAATTAAAAAAAGGAAAGAAGAAAGGCAAATTAACAGCATCAAGGATGAAAAGGGGCAATTCACCTCCAATGAAAAGGAAAATAATGAAAAAAAACACATATGATGGGGGCCTTGCAGTCCCTGACCTTAAACTATATTACAAAGCAGCAGTCATCAAAACAATTTGGTACTGGCTAAGAAACAGAAAGGAAGATCAGTGGAATAGACTGGGGGAAAGCGACCTCAGCAAGACAGTATACGATAAACCCAAAGATCCCAGCTTTTGGGACAAAAATCCACTATTTGACAAAAAACTGCTGGGAAAATTGGAAGACAGTGTGGGAGAGACTAGGAATAGATCAACACCTCACACCCTACACCAAGATAAATTCAAAATGGGTGAGTGACTTAAACATAAAGAAGGAAACCATAAGTAAATTGGGTAAACACAGAATAGTATACATGTCAGACCTTTGGGAGGGGAAAAGCTTTAAAACCAAGCAAGACATAGAAAGAATCACAAAATGTAAAATAAATAATTTTGACTACATCAAACTAAAAAGCTTTTGTACAAACAAAACCAATGTAACTAAAATCAGAAGGGAAACAACAAATTGGGAAAAAATCTTCATAGAAACCTCTGACAAAGGTTTAATTACTCATATTTATAAAGAGCTAAATCAATTGTACAAAAAATCAAGCCATCCTCCAATTTATAAATGGGCAAGGGACATGGATAGGCAGTTCTCAGATAAAGAAATCAAAACTATTAACAAGCACATGAAGAAGTGTTCTAAATCTCTTATAATCAGAGAGATGCAAATAAAAACAACTCTGAGGTATCACCTCACACCTAGCAGATTGGCTAACATAACAGCAAAGGAAAATAATGAATGCTGGAGGGGATGTGGCAAATTAGGGACATTAATTCATTGCTGGTGGAGTTGTGAACTGATCCAACCATTCTGGAGAGCAATTTGGAACTATGCCCAAAGGGCGACAAAAGAATATCTACCCTTTGATCCAGCCATAGCACTGCTGGGTCTGTACCCCAAAGAGATAATGGACAAAAAGACTTGTACAAAAATATTCATAGCTGCCTTCTTTGTGGTGGCCAAAAACTGGAAAACGAGGGGATTCCCATCAATTGGGGAATGGCTGAGCAAATTGTGGTATATGTTGGTGTTGGAATACTATTGTGCTCAAAGGAATAATAACGTGGAGGAGTTCCATGGAGACTGGAACAACCTCTAGGAAGTGATGCAGAGCAAGAGGAGCAGAACCAGGAGAACATTGTACACCGAGACTAATACACTGTGGTATAATCGAACGTAATGGATGTCTCCATTAATGGCGGTGTAATGTCCCTGAACAATTTGCAGGGATCCAGGAGAAAAAAACACTATTCATAAGCAAAGGATAAACTATGGGAGTGGAAACACCGAGGAAAAGCAACTGCCTGAATACAGCGGTTGAGGGGACATGACAGAGGAGAGACTCTAAAAGAACACTCTAATGCAAATAATATCAACAAAGCAATGGGTTCAAATCAAGAAAACATCTAATGCCCAGTGGATTTACGCGTCGGCTATGGGGGGTGGGGGGGAGGAAAAGAAAATGATCTATAATGCTTGGAAATGATCAAATAAAATAAATTAAAAAAATAAAGCTGGTGGGTAATAAAAAAAAAAAAAAAACCTATGGAATACAGCCAAAGCAGTACTCAGAGGAAAATTTATATCACTGAGTGCCTATACCAACAAAATAGAGGGGGAGATTAATGAATTTGGCTTGCAACTTAAAAAATTAGAAAAAGTACAAATTAAAAATCCCCAGAAAAAAACTAAGTTAGAAATCTGAAAAATTAAAGAAGAAATTAATAAAATTGAAGAGAATTATTGAACTAATAAATAAGAGTATTAGATGGTACTTTGAAAAAAACAAATGAAATAGATAAAATAGAGAATCAAATTAACAGTATCAAAGATGAAAAGGATGATCTCACCTTTACTGAAGAGGAAATTAAGGTAAATATTAAGAACTAATTTGCTCAATTATATGGCAAAAATATGACAATCTAGGTAAAATGGGTGAATATTTATAAACATTTAAATTGCCTAGATTAACAAAAGAGAGAATATAATACTTAAATAGCCTCATCTCAGAAAAATAAATTGAACAAGCCATCAAGGAACTTCCTAAGGAAAAAAAAATCCCTATTTCCAGATGGATTCATAAGTGAATTCTATCAAACACTTAAAGAACAACTAATCCCAATATTATACAAAATATTTGACAAAATAAACAAAGGAGTTTTACCAAATTCCTTTTATGATACAAATATGATACTGATTCCAAAAGTCAGGCAGACCAAAAGCAGAGAAAGAAAACTGCAGACCAATCTCCTTAATGAACATAGATTCAAAATAAATAAAATATTATCAAAAAGACTACAGTAAGTTATCAAAAGGATTATCCACTATGACCAGGTGGGATTTATATCAGGAATGCACGGTTGGTTTAATATTAGCAAAACAATCCACATAATTGGCCACATCAATAATCAAACCAACAGAGTTCACCTGATTATCTCAATAGATGCAGAAAAAGCCTTTGACAAAATACAATACCCATTCCTATTGGAAACACTAGGAAGTACAGGAATAGAAAAGCCATTCCTTAAAATAATAAACAATATATATTTATAACCATGAACAAGTATAATCTACAATGGGGACAAGTTAGAAACCTTTCCATTGTAAAGGCCAGAATGTAAGGGGTAAAAATAAAAGGGTTGGACTAAATTTTTCAGTGTGTGTTCACCAAGAATTAATTGATTTCCAAATGATTTTTTAGCAATTTATTTATAAAATATAGAAAGAATGAGAATGGAGAAATGAGAAAGAGGGCAGAGTAATAAATCTAGCTTAGCAAGCTAGACTATTTGCTCAAGCCCTGATTACTCCAGCAGGGCTGCAGAAGCCCCAGACAGAGGGCCTAGGAGTCATTTAAACAAGGGCGTTGGCCATGAAGCCTCCTCCAAGATTTCCAAAACTTAAAAGAAAAGGAAAGTGATATATGTTGGAGGGGATGTGGTAACATTGGGACACTAATACACTGCTGGTGGAGTTGTGAATTGGTCCAACTATTCTGAAAGACAATTTGGAACTATGCCCAAAGTACATTAAAAGACTTCCTAGCCATACCACTGTTGGGTTTGTACCTGAAAGAGATGATAAGGAAAAAGAATTGTACAAAAGTATTTATAGCCACGCTCTTTGTTGTGGCAAAAAATTGGAAAATGAAGGGGTGTTCATCAATTGGGAAATGTCTGAATGAATGGAACAACCTCCAGGAATTGATGCAGAGAGAAAGGAGCAGAACCAGGAGAACATTATACACAGAGACTGATACATTATGCCATAATTGAAAATAATAGACTTTTCTACTAGCAGCAATGTAATGATTCCTTACAATCCAGAGGAACTTATGAGAAAGAATGCTATCTACTTCCGGAGAATGAACTGTGGAAACAGAAATGCAAAAGAAAAACTTTTGATTGATCACATAGATTGATAGAGATATGATTCAGGTTTTGATGTTAAAATATCACTCCACTGTAAATATGAATAACATGGAAATGAATTTTGAACAATGACACATGTATAACCCAGTGGAACTGCTTTTCAGTTTTGAAAGGGGGAGAAATCATGAATCATGTAACAATGTAAAAATATTCTAAAGAAGAAAAAGAAAAGAAAGTGAAAAATTGTGGGGGAGGATAATATTAGGCAGTGACACATCTCTAAGAGTCTAACAGGAGTAGAATGAAACCTGCGGTTGGATTAGATGATAGGAAAAAAAAAAACAACCTTTATTCTGTTTTATTTTTTTTCCAGCAGCAATATATACCTGTGAGAATTGGACTGTAAGGAAAGGCTGAGTACCTCAGAATCAAAGCTTTTGAATTGTGGTGCTGGTGAAGACTTTTGAGAGTCCCTTAGAGCAAATTAATCAATACCTAAAGAACTTAATCCATATTATTCATTGAAAGATCAAATATTGAAGATAAAGCTTAAATATTTTGGCTACATATTGAGAAGGCAGTACTCATTAGAAAAGACCCTAATGTTGGGAAAGATTGAAGGCAAAAGGAGAAAAGGATGTCAGAAGAAGAGCTGAATACATAGTGCCATGAAAGCAATAAACATTAATTTTGACAGACTTTGGGAGATAGTGGAGGATAGAGGGGCCTGGAATGCCCTTCTATCATGAATGTTCATGGGATCACAAAGGGTTGTGCATGACATAACAAATATTCTTCTCATTATTTTCCATTCGGAATATCAATAGTTTGAATATTGAAGCTTTATTTTGATATTTTCTTCACATTTCATTTGCATTTCTTGAGTATGTTATTAAGGTACAATGAAAAAATACAATAAAAACAAGCTTCTCTTACTAAATGACATACAAACATTTCTTTTTCTAGTTGTCTTTACTGGTCTCCTTGGTGTTCACACCATACTAATTTCTAAATATGTTTACATCATTTCTCCTATTCTGTTCCTCTCTAAAATATTCCCATGACCAATTCAATCCAATTCAGTTCAACACAAGTTTATTTTCAATACCTATTTTGTGCTCCAGATCCAGTGCCTATGTTCTCGTGGGAAAGAAAACTTAAGTAGATGACTGTGTCTTTTCCTCATGGAACTGATATTTTTGCCATTAAATTGCTTTCACACCTCCTTAAGGGCAAGGACATCTGTTCCTTTTTTTCAGGATTTTCTATAGTATCTAAGCCTATATAAACAAATTTAAGTGAAATATATGTTGAGCATCCCCATCTACCATGACCTCATGTATTTTTGAGGGGTGGGAAGGGCACAACAGTGGAGAGAAAAATGAATGATGTTATTTGTACCCTCGTGGAGGTTAAAGTCTAGAAAGAAAGATAAAGTATAGATGTAAACAACATGATTGAAAGGAGCAGTGTCAAAGTGTTGCAAGAGTCATAGGGTGGTATGGGAGCTTAGAGAATGTAGCAATCATTTTCTCCTGAAAAGATTAGGGGAATGCTAAATGGAGGTAATGACTCTTGAGCATATTTTCTTAAGCTTAAATTTGGGAGGGGCTTTTTTTCATTGAATTGTGATTAAAATATATAAGCAAAAGGAATTCATATAGCAACCATGGCTATGCATACAACATTCCACCTCCATTGATCACTACCTCTCTCTAAAAATTTTTCTAGAGAAAATATGAAAATATGTTTTATCATTTCCATGGAATCAAGATTGGTTATTGCATTTATCTGAATTCTCATGTTGTTTCCTTGGAGTGATTTTTTTTTAAACTTTCAAATATTACTTTTTTTTCATCAATTTCAAACATTATTTCTTGGATATAAAAATCATTTTCTTTTCCTCCCTCTCCTCCTGCCACACCTCCCATTACTGATGCACAATTCCACTGGGTATCACATGTGTCCTTGATCCGAAATCAATTCCATATTGTTGGTATTTTCACTAGGATGTCCATTTAGAGTCTACACCACCAATCATATCCCCTTGGCTCCTGTTGTCAAGCAGTTGTCTTTCCTCAGTGTTTTTACTCCCACAGTTTGTCCTCTGCTTGTGGATAGTGTTTTTTTTTCTCATAAATCCCTGCAGATTGTTCAGGGACATTGTTTTGACACAAATGGAGGAGTCCATTACATTTGATTGTACCATGGTCTATCAGTGTCTGTGTACAATGTTCTCCTGGTTCTTCTCCCTTCGCTCTGCATCAATTCCTGGAGGTTGTTCCAGTCTCCATGGAATTCCTCCACTTTATTATTCCTTTGGCACAATAGCATTCCATTACCAACATATACTGAAATTTGTTCAGCCATTCCCCAATTGAAGGGCATCCCCTCAATTTCAAGGTTTTTTTTTACCACCACAAAGAGAGCAACTATGAATATTCTTTTTTTTTTTTACTTTTAAACATTATTTTATTTGGTCATTTTCAAACATTCATTGGAAACAAAAATCATTTTCTTTTAGTTCCCCCGCCCCCACCCTCCCTCCCATAGTCGACGCGCAATTCCACTGGGTATCACATGTGTCCTTGATCGGGACCCATTTCCATGTTGTTGGTATTTACATTAAGGTGTTCATTTAGAGTCTCCCCTCAATCATATCCCCTTAAACCCTGTAGTAAAGCAGTTGCCTTTTCCTGGTGATTTTACTCCCACAGTTCTTCCTCTGCTTGTAGATAGTGTTTTTTCTCCTAGATCCCTACAGATTGTTCAGAGATATTGCATTGACACTAATGGAGAAGTCCATTAAGTTCGATTGTACCAAAGTGTATCAGTCTCTGTGTACAATGTTTTCCTGGTTCTGCTCCTTTTGCTCTGTATCACTTCCTGGAGGTTGTTCCAGTCTCCATGGAATTCCTCCACTTCATTATTCCTTATAGCACAATAGTATTCCATCACCAACATATACTGCAATTTGTTCAGCTGTTCCCCAACTGAAGGGCATCCCCTCATTTACCAATTTTTTGTCACCACAAAGAGCGCAGCTATAAATATTTTTGTACAAGTCTTTTTCCTTATTATCTCTTTGGGGTACAAACCAAGCAGTGCTATGGCTGGATCAAAGGGCAGACAGTCCTTTATCGCCCTTTGGACATAGTTCCAAATTGCTCTCCAGAATGGCTGGATCAATTTACAACTACCAGCAATGAATTAATGTCCCAATTTTGCCACATCCCCTCCAGCATTCATTACTTTCTTTTGCTGTCATGTTAGCCAATCTGCTAGGTGTGAGGTGATACCTCAGAATTGTTTTGATTTGCATCTCTTTGATTATCAGAGATTTAGAACACTTCTTCATGTGCTTATTAATAGTTTTGATATCTTTAACTGAAAATTGCCTATTCATGTCCCTTGCCCATTTATCAATTGGAGAATGGCTTGATTTTTTTGTACAATTGATTTAGCTCTTTGTAAATTTGAGTAATTAAACCTTTGTCAGAGGTTTTTGTTATAAAGATTGTTTCCCAATTTCTTGTTTCCCTTCTGGTTTTAGTTACAGTGTTTTTATTTTTTTGTACAGAAACTTTTTAATTTGATGTAATCAAAATTATTTATTTTACATTTTGTGACTCTTTCTAAGTCTTGCTTGGTTTTAAAATCTTTCCCTTCCAAAAAGGTCTGACATGTATACTATTCTGTGTTCACATAATTTACTTATTGTTTCCTTCTTTAAGTTCAAGTTGTTCAACCATTCTGAGTTTATCTTGGTGTTGGGTATGAGCTGTTGGTCCAAGCCTAGTCTCTCCCACACTGTCTTTCAATTTTCCCCGCAGTTTTTATCAAATAGATGATTTTTGTCCCCAAAACTGGGGTCTTTGGGTTTGTCATAGACTGTCTTGCTAAGGTCGCTTACCTCAAGTCTATTCCACTGATCCTCCTTTCTGTCTCTTAGACAGTACCAAATTGTTTTGATGAACACTGCTTTATAATATAGTTTGAGACATGGGACTTCAAGGCCACCTTCCTTTGTATTTGTTTTTCCTTATTTCCCTGGATATCCTTGATCATTTGTTCTTCAAAATGAACTTTGTTATATTTTTTTCTAATTCAGTCAAAAAGTTTTTTTGGAAGTTCGATGGGTATGGAACTAAATAGATGGATAAGTTTGGATTGGATGGTCATTTTTATCATATTAGCTTGTCCTACCCATGAGCACTTAATGTTTTTTCCAATTGCTCAAATCTAGTTTTAGTTGTGTGGAGAGTGTTTTGTAGTTGTGTTCATATAGTTCCTGTGCTTGTCTCAGCAGATAGATTCCCAAGTATTTTATATTGTCTAAGGTGATTTTGAATGGAATTTCTCTTTCTAATTCCTGCTGCTAAGATGTGTTGAAGATATGTAGAAATCCTGATGACTTATGCGGGTTTATTTTGTATCCTGCAACATTGTTAAAGTTGTTGATTATTTTGACTAGCTTTTTTGTTGATTCTCTAGCATTCTTTAAGTAGACCATCATGTCATCCACAAAGAGTGATAGCTTGGTCTCTTCATTGCCAATTTTAATACCCTCAATTTCTTTTTCTTCTCTAATTGCTACTGTTAGTGTTTCTTGTACACTGTTGAATAATGAAGGTGACAATGGGCTTCCTTGTTTCACTCCTGATATTATTGGGAATTCATTTAATTTATCCCCATTGCAGATGATTTTGGCTGATTGTTTTAGTTACATACTGTTTATTATTTTTAGGAAAGATCCTTGTATTCCTATACTTTCTAGTTTTTTCAGTAGGAATGGGTGTTGTATTTTGTCAAAGGCTTTTTCTGCGTCTATTGAGATAATCATGTGATTTTTATTGGTTTTCTTGTTGATATTGTCAATGATGTGGATGGTTTTCCTGATATTGAGCCATCCTTGCATTCCTGGTATAAATCCCATCTGATCATAATGAATAACCCTCATGATGACTTGCTGGATATTTGCTAGTATCCTGTTTAAGATTTTTGCATCTATGTTCATTAAGGAGATTGGTCTGTAGTTTTCTCTCTCCATTTTTGGCCACCCTGACTTTGGGATCAGTACCATGTTTGTGTCATAAAATGAATTTGGTAGAACTCCCTCTTTGCTTATTATGTCAAATAGTTTGTATAGTATTGGGATTAGCTGTTCTTTGAATGTTTGATAGAATTCACTTATGAATCCATCAGGCCTTGGCATTGTTTTTCCTTTGGGAGTTCTTTGATGGTCTGTTCAATTTCTTTTCCTGATATGGGATTATTTAAGAATTCTATTTCTTCTTCTATTAATCGAGGCAATTTATATTTTTGTAAATATTCATCCACATCAGTAGATTGGCATGTTTATTGCCATATAATTGGGGTAAATAGTTTTTAATGATTGCCTTAATTTCCTTCTCATTGGAGGTGAGTTCTCCCTTTCCATCTCTGATACTGTTAATTTGGTTTTCTTCTTCCTTCTTTTTTATTAGATTGACCAATATTTTGTCTATTTTGTTTGTTTTTTTTTTCAAAACATCAGCTTCTAGTCTTATTTATTATTTCAATAGTTCCATCACTTTTGATTTTATTAATTTCTCCCTTAATTTTTAGGATCTCCAATTTGGTTTTCTTCTGGGGATTTTTAATTTGTTCACTTTCAAGTTTTTTGATTTGCATGTCCCATTCATTGACCTCTGCCCTCCCTAATTTGTTAATATATGAACTCAAGGATATAAATTTCCCCCTGAGTACTGCTTTGCCTGCATCCCATAGATTTTGAAAGGATGTCTCATCATTGTCATTTTCTTCAATGAAATTATTGTTTCTATGATTTGTTCTCTGACTAGTTGATTTTGAAGAATCATATTATTTATTTACAATTAATTTTTGATTTGGCTCTCCATGTACTCTTACTGATCAGTATTTTTATTGCCTTATGATCTGAAAAGGTTGCATTTATTATTTCTGCTTTTCTGCATTTGTATGCCATGTTTTTATGTCCTATTATATGGTCAATCTTTGTGAATATGCCATGTGCTGCTAAAAAGAGGGTGTTTTCCTTTTTGTCCCTATTTTTTTCTATATATATATTTATATCTACTAACTCTAATTTTTCTAAGATTTCATTCACCTCTTTTATCTCTTATTTATTTTTTTTTATTTGATTCATCTTAATTTTATGGTGGTAGATTCAGGTCTCCCACTTGTATAGTTTTACTATCTCTTTCGTTCTTTAATTCTACTAGTTTCTCCATTAGACATCTGGGTGCTATACCATTTGGTGCATACATGTTGATTAGTTATATTTCCTCATTATCTATACTCCCTTTTATCAGGATGTATTTACCTTCCCTATCCCTTTTAATCAGTTCTATTTTTTACTTTGGATTTGTCAGATATCGTGATAGCTGCTCCTGCCTTCTTTCTGTCAGTTGAGGCCCAATATGTCTTGCTCCATCCTTAAATTCTGACCTTGTGAGTATCTACCTGCCTCATGTGTGTTTCTTGTAGACAACATATGGTAGGATTCTGGATTCTAATCCATTCTCCTATTCATATATATTTTATGGGTGAGTTCATCCCATTCATGTTCAAAGTTATGTCACTTGTGAATTCCCTAGCATTTTGATATCCTCTACTAGTACTGACCTTTCTTCTTTTGCTATATCCTTTTAAATCAGTGGTTAACTTTTTAGTCAACCCCCCTATTCGCCTCCCTTGATATGCTTCCCTTTATGGCCCCTCCTTTTTTGTTCCCTTCTTGTTTTTTTTGGGGATCTGTTAAGTTACCTCCTCCCTCTTCTTCCCTTCCTTTTTTAACTCCCTCCCCCCTACTACCCTTAGTTTCCCCTTCTTCCTTACCCTTTAGAATAAAGTAGACTTCAAGATCCTATTATATCTAGATGCTCTTCCCTCTCAGAATTGATTTCACTGAGGATAATATTTAAGTATTATCTATTAGCACTCTCTTCCTCTCTCTCGCTTATAAGATTATTCTTCCCCCCCCTTCCCATATGTAACTTTGTGTGACAAAGATCATTCTATTTATTTTATTTCTTCAGGTATTTCTTAGTACCATCATCTATTCAGCCCCTACCTGTTTTTGTAGCCTTTAATGCCCCAATCTTCTCCTATGAATGATTCTATTTCCTATAATAATGAAAATATTTTTGAGTGTTATAAATAACATTTTCCCCATATATCAACATATATATATAATTTGATCTAATTGTAGCCCTTAAAGAAGAGAGTTTGAATTTAAAAAAAAAAACTATTTTTCTCCTTTTCCCTCTCTTTCATATTTACCTTTTCATGTTTCTTTTGGTCTTTGTGTTTGGATATCAAACTTTCCAGTTAGTTCTGATCTTTTCCTTAAAAATACTTGGAAATCTTCTATTTTGTTGAATGCCCATACTTTCCCCTGGAAGTATATAGTCAGTTTTGATGGATAGTTGATTCTTGGTTGAAGACCCAGTTCTCTTGCCTTTCTGAATATTGTGTTCCAGGCCTTGTGGTCCTTTAGTGTGGAAGCTGCCAGTTCTTGTGTGATCTTGATTGGTCCTTCTTTGCATCTGAATTGTTTCTTTTTGGATTCTTGTAGGATTTTCTCCTTAGCTTGAAAGCTCTGGAATTTGGTCATTACATTTCTGGGTTTTTTTTTTTGGTGGGTTTAGTGTAGAGGTGTTCTATGAACTCTTTCAATGTCTATTTACCCCCCTTGTTCAAGAACTTCAGGGCAGTTTTCTTGGATCATCTCTTGTAGTGTGGTGTCAATGTTTCTGTTTATTTCTGGATTTTCAGGTATACCAATGATTCTCAAATTGTCTCTCCTTCCTCTGTTTTCCTGATTTGTCACCTTGTCAGTGAGATATTTTATGTTTTCTTCTATTTTGTCAGTCTTTTGACTTTGCTTCATTAATTCTTGCTGTTTTGCAAGATCATTGGTTTCCAGTTGCTCACTTCTGGTCCTTAAGACCTGTTTTTCTGCTTTAATCTTTTGGTATTCTGCTATAATTTCTTCATTTTTTAAAACCATTTCCCACTTCTCTTTCCAGAAGGCTTCTATCTTCTTGATAAGCTCCATTTGAGATTTTTCCAGGGCTTGTGGACAATTTTCAGTTTCTTTTTTTGGTTTTGCCTTTGTTTGAGTTTTGTCCAGTATTTCCTCTGTTGCCTGGGTTTTTCCTCCATAAAAATTCTCCAGGTACACAGCCTTCTTCTTCTTTTTTTTTTTGGTAAGGATTTTGAGGCTCCTGAGCACAATTAGCCATTTTCTGGATATTTTCCCTTCCCTCTAATCAGAAATCTGATTCAGCTGTGCAGGTTCTCTGTGTATGGAGTTAAGGAGCAAGAATTTTGCCTGAGGCAAGCTCTCGAATCTTCACAGTCCTTTGCTGCTCTCCTCAGTGCTACCTTCCCAGGGGCACTCAAGGACTGCACTCTTCTGCCCCCCCCCCCGGGTTTCTGGTCTAACTGCTTTCAGGGATGGTTCTCCAGCTGTCCTAGTCAGCTCCCAAGGACCTAGAAGTGCCTCTTGCTCACTCTAGAAGTATTCCTCTCCCACTCCCTGGTTTTGGTGGGTGCTCTGGCTCCAGGCACCAATGGCTCTCTTGCCCGTTAGGGTTTCTTGCCTAGATGCTCTCAGAGGTGTGTCCCCTGTGATCCCAGTCATCTCCCAAGGACCCAGAGGTGCCCCTTGCTCATTCCAGACATGCCCCCTGCTCACTCATCTTGGTGTGTGCTGTCTCTGGCTCTGGCTCTGAAGTTGTTGGGGGGGGGAGGGTGGATCAGCTTGTGTTTGAGTGGAAGCCCTTTCACCCTCTTATAGCCTGGGAAAACCCCAATCCCACCCACCTTCAATTCTGCGCCCTACTGTACAGTTCCTCTGCTCTTCTGAAAATGATTCTTAAGGTCTTTTGGGGGTAGTTGTGTGCTGGGGAGAGGAAGTGACCTGTGTTTAGACTGCTGCCATGCTTACCCGTAAGTCCCTAGGAGTGATTTTTAAACTCACACATGTAATTATACTTTTATTCTTCCCCAAATAAGTAGCTCTTGGTTCCACAATGTCCTCCCACACACAATGGCTCAAATGTTTAAAACAACTTTCTTTTTACATTGGGTTAAAGCATCTCTGATATAAATTTATCTAAATGATATAAAGGAGGGTATCTAAGGGAAAAATAGGGGCAATGATATTATTTATCTCATTATTGTACATTTGAAATTTTTGATGAAATTATGAGAAATGTTCACATTCTTCTATATTGTTTGATGTCATTCTTTATTTTTCTCATTTATTATGCCTTCGTATTCAGGAAGTTGAGGTAGGTTTCTGACTTTTAAACTGTACTTAGACATAGTATCAAAATATTTACCAGATAAAACGTAAAGTTCATTCTACATCCTCAGCCTCAGTGGTAAATATTTGTTTTAGTTCACTGAGCCACAACTGTACACATTTATTTTTCACTAGGTATGTAATTCATCAAATGCATAGTAACACTCCATTTACCAGTTTATGCTTTTTCATTAGTTATAGGACAAATATGATTGTCAATTATTATTTGTTTTACTGGTAGATTATTTACTGAAGGAACAGGGTCAGGTACACTGTTACTTTCTAAATAATTTTGTTTGCAGCTTCCAGAACTTTAAACTAAATGTCAGACTCATTTATCAAAGAATCCCTGTATTTATTTTTAGCATGTGTATATTGTTATGCTTAAATGCATTTTTAGACTCATGAATATATTTATATGTTTGTATATATTAAAATGAATTAAGCTAAATATCCTTAGATACATCTATAATCACAGAATGTTAGAGTTTGAAGGGGTGTTAATGATAGACTGAAGAGGAAGGAATTCACTTATTTGAGGTATTCTATCTAGGAAGGAAAGTTAACATTTTAGCACTAGTTTTCTGACTCCAAGGATATTATGTCATGCTGCCATATATATAAATATTTTTTTAAAAAATTATGCATTTAAATGACATGTGTGGATAGATTCATTGATATTTATCTTTAGGGACACATATTTTATAAACACATACATATATATTAAAATAAAATTGGATATATACATACAAACACAACAGCCAATGTGACATAATGTAGAGTCCTGGATTTGAAGTTAGGACTATTTGAGTACAAACCCTGCCTCTTAAACCTATTAGCTTTGTGTTCTGAGCAAGACATGTAAACTCTCATTCCCGTGAGCAGCATTCTTAACTGTTCATTTCAAAGAACAGTTTTCCAAAGAGAGAAGTAGAAGTAGTTTCCTAATTGGGAATTCCCTGCACCAATTACATCACAAGTCTTGTAAACACACACACACACACACACACACACACACACACACACACACACAAACACACGCATATACACACACAGGCATACATATGCATAGCTACTAGTAATAGATATGGGAAGTTAATCTGCCCATAGAAGTGAAGGTCATAAATTGAAATGTAAGTTTCATAAATGTGAAAGAAACAGAATGATGTAGTTGCAGGAAAGCTAGATTTGGAGTCAGAAGGTCAAGTTCAAGTCATAGTCTCAGAAACTAGGTTTTGGAAGAGATTTCATAGGGTATTGAGTCCAACTCAAACAAGAATTCCCTCTAAAAATGATCTAACTATTGACCATTTACGTTTGCTTAAAGATATCTAGTGAAAGGAATCTCTCTCTCTCTCTCTCTCTCTCTCTCTCTCTCTCTCTCTCTCTCTGGGACATTTTTCTTTCTTTAGACATAAATGTTTCTTTATAATATTTTATCTATTTATTCTGGTGTTGTTCTTTGTAACCAAGGAAAATAAGATTATGGCTTTTTTCCTTAAGAAAGCCCTTCAAATACTTGGAGATAGCTTTTATGTACTCCATGCCTTCTGTTCTCTAGGCTAACCACCCCCTTTTCCTTCATTCATTTCCATGGATACTGATGCTCTTTCAAGTAGACCAACTATCTAATTTCCTCAGACTCCTTAGTTCCTATGACTTACCTTTTAAAAAAGGACTGTTTCCTTCTATCCTAGTTACAACTCTAAGACAGAAGGGCAAGGGCTAGGCAATCAGGGAAAAGTGACTTGTCCAGAGTTATACACCTAGGAAGTATCTGAGGTCAGATTTGAACCCAATTTTCCTTCCATCCACTATGCTACCTAATGGTTCCTCTATGACCTACTCTTCCATTCTACCTCAAAAACACATTGATGTGTTTATACTCTTGATCTTTAGAATCTCTCTAGATGTCCCATTGGTATCTTAAACTCAGCATGTCCAAAATGGTCTCCCACAAGTGTTCCTCATTCATGTTCAAGAGCTACAAAATTCCCTTATCTAATCAAACTCATTCTATTTTTTCTGGGTGACTTATGACTTCTAACCTTTTTCTTTGTCTTTGTTATGCCCTCCATTAACACTACTCAGTCCTTTTCTAAGCCATTACCATTTCATGGGTTGCATTTTACTCTCTTCCTTTTTTTGACCCCTTAATTCCTCCACTCTAGAAACCTTTGCCCTCTGATTCATTGTCCTATAATTGAGCATACCTTATCAACCCGCAAGCCTAGATTGCTTGCATCTTCTAAGTTTCTCTTTTGCTCTTATTCACATACTACTGAATAGAGCAAGAGGAAATCAAAGAACTATACTGACTGGGTCTATTGGAAATATATAATTCATTACACTTTGGTCATCATTGCAGCAGAACAATCATTCTTCTCTTCCCCAATTTCTTCACTACTCCACTCTCCACAAAAACTATTCTAAATTTTGCCATCTTTCTTCATGCCTCCCACAGCACCTTCTCCCTGCCAACCATCTTAGGTGAAGACCTGATCTATACTTCACTATCTTATACTGAAAAGTTGATGCTAT
Organism: Monodelphis domestica; assembly: GCF_027887165.1. NCBI lineage: Eukaryota > Metazoa > Chordata > Mammalia > Didelphimorphia > Didelphidae > Monodelphis > Monodelphis domestica. Next base: position 300,611,421 of record NC_077227.1, on the reverse strand, counting down.
TTCCTAAGAATTGTCCCTTCTCATAACATCACTGAAATATCTTGCCCCACTATCTCTTGCTTCACCTTTTTCTGACAGAGAGGTGCTCCCTCTCTTTGCTGAGACCAAACTCACTGATCCCATTTACCTTTCTATCTTTAGGACTGCCTCTATTATCACCCCCTACTTTTAAATTTTTCAATCTCTTCCTCTCCACTGGTTCCTTTCTGCTGCCTACAAATACATTCTTTGTTTTTTTTTCTGTTGATAGGTTCTTTTTTTTTTTAATATATTTTATTTGATCATTTCCAAGCATTATTCGTTAAAGATCATTTTCTTTTCCTCCCCCCCACCCCCCATAGCCGACGCGTAAGTCCACTGGGCATTAGATGTTTTCTTGATTTGAACCCATTGCTTTGTTGATAGTATTTGCACTAGAGTGTTCATTTAGAGTCTGTCCTCTGTCATGTCCCCTCAACCTCTGTATTCAGGCAGTTGCTTTTCCTCGGTGTTTCCACTCCCATAGTTTATCCTTTGCTTATGAATGGTGTTTTTTTCTCCTGGATCCCTGCAAGTTGTTCAGGGACATTATACCGCCACTAATGGAGAAGTCCATTACGTTCGATTATACCACAGTGTATTAGTCTCTGTGTACAATGTTCTCCTGGTTCTGCTCCTCTCGCTCTGCATCACTTCCTGGAGGTTGTTCCAGTCTCCATGGAACTTCTCCACTTTATTATTCCTTTTAGCACAATAGTACTCCATCACCAACATATACCACAGTTTGTTCAGCCATTCCCCAATTGATGGGCATCCCCTCGTTTTCCAGTTTTGGGCCACCACAAAGAGCGCAGCTATGAATATTTTTGTACAAGTCTTTTTGTCCATTATCTCTTTGGGGTACAGACCCAGCAGTGCTATGGCTGGGTCAAAGGGTAGATATTCTTTTGTCGCCCTTTGGGCATAGCTCCAAATTGCCCTCCAGAATGGTTGGATCAATTCACAACTCCACCAGCAATGAATCAATGTCCCTACTTTGCCACATCCCCTCCAGCATTCATTACTTTCCTTTGCTGTAATGTTAGCCAATCTGCTAGGTGTGAGGTGATACCTCAGAGTTGTTTGATTTGCATCTCTCTGATTATAAGAGATGTAGAGCACTTCTTCATGTGCTTGTTAATAGTTTTGATTTCTTTATCTGAGAACTGCCTATCCATGTCCCTTGCCCATTTATAAATTGGAGAATGGCTTGATTTTTTGAACAATTGATTTAGCTCCTTTTAAATATGAGTAATTAAACCTTTGTCAGAGGTTTCTATGAAGATTTTTCCCCAATTTGTTGTTTCCCTTCTGATTTTAGTTATATTGGTTTTGTTTGTACAAAAGCTTTTTAGTTTGATGTAGTCAAAATTATTTATTTTACATTTTGTGATTCTTTCTATATCTTGCTTGGTTTTAAAGCCTTTCCCCTCCCAAAGGTCTGACATGTATACTATTCTGTGTTTACCCAATTTACTTATGGTTTCCTTCTTTATGTTTAAGTCACTCACCCATTTTGAATTTATCTTGGTGTAGGGTGTGAGGTGTTGATCTATTCCTAGTCTCTCCCACACTGTCTTCCAATTTTCCCAGCAGTTTTTATCGAATAGTGGATTTTTGTCCCAAAAGCTGGGATCTTTGGGTTTATCGTATACTGTCTTGCTGAGGTCGCTTTCCCCCAGTCTATTCCACTGATCTTCCTTTCTATTTCTTAGCCAGTACCAAATTGTTTTGATGACTGCTGCTTTGTAATATAGTTTTAGGTCAGGGACTGCAAGGCCCCCATCATATGTGTTTTTTTTCATTATTTCCCTGGATATCCTTGATCTTTTGTTCTTCCAAATGAACTTTGTTATGGTTTTTTCTAAATCAGTGAAGAAGTATTTTGGTAGTTCAATGGGTATGGCACTAAATAGATAAATAAGTTTGGGTAGGATGGTCATTTTTATTATATTGGCTCGTCCTATCCATGAGCAGTTAATGTTTTTCCATTTGTTCAGGTCTAGTTTTAGTTGTGTGGCAAATGTTTTGTAGTTGTGTTCATATAGTTCCTGTGTTTGTCTTGGGAGATAGATTCCTAGGTATTTTATTTTGTCTAAGGTGATTTTGAATGGGATTTCTCTTTCTAGTTCTTGCTGCTGAGCTGTGTTGGAGATATATAGAAAAGCTGATGATTTATGTGGGTTTATTTTGTATCCTGCAACTTTGCTAAAGTTGTTGATTATTTCGATTAGCTTTTTGGTTGAATCTCTAGGATTCTTTAAGTAGACCATCATGTCATCCGCAAAGAGTGATAACTTGGTCTCCTCCTTGCCTATTTTGATGCCTTCAATTTCTTTATCTTCTCTAATTGCTACTGCTAGTGTTTCTAGTACAATGTCAAATAGTAGGGGTGATAATGGGCATCCTTGTTTCACTCCTGATCTTATTGGGAATGCATCTAGTTTATCCCCATTGCAGATGATATTAGCTGTTGGTTTTAGATATATACTGTTTATTATTTTTAGGAATGACCCTTCTATTCCTATGCTTTCTAGTGTTTTTAATAGGAATGGGTGTTGTATTTTATCAAAGGCTTTTTCTGCATCTATTGAGATAATCATGTGGTTCTTGCTAGTTTGCTTGTTGATGTGGTCAATTATGTGGATGGTTTTCCTAATGTTGAACCAGCCGTGCATCCCTGGTATAAATCCTACTTGATCATGGTGAATGATCCTTCTGATCACTTGCTGGAGTCTTTTTGCTAGTATCCTATTTAAGATTTTTGCATCTATATTCATTAGGGAGATTGGCCTATAGTTTTCTTTCTCTGTTTTTAACCTGCCTGGTTTTGGAATCAGTACCATGTTTGTGTCGTAAAAGGAGTTTGGTAGAACTCCCTCTTTGCTTATTATGTCAAATAGTTTGTATAGTATTGGGGTTAACTGTTCTCTGAATGTTTGATAGAATTCACAGGTGAATCCATCAGGCCCTGGGGATTTTTTCTTAGGAAGTTCTTTGATGGCTTGATGGATTTCAATTTCTGATATGGGATTATTTAAGAATTCTATTTCCTCTTCTGTTAGTCTAGGCAGTTTGTATTTTTGTATATATTCATCCATTTCTCCTAAATTGGTGTATTTGTTGCCATATAATTGGGCAAAGTAATTTCTAATGATTGCCTTAATTTCCTCCTCATTGGAGGTGCTGTCCCCCTTTTCATCTTTAATGCTGTGAATTTGCTTTTCTTCCTTCCTTTTTTTAATTAGATTGACCAGTACTTTGTCTATTTTGTTTGTTTTTTCAAAGTACCAGCTTCTTGTCTTATTTATTAAATCAATAGTTCTATCACTTTCGATTTTATTAATTTCTCCCTTAATTTTTAGGATTTCTAATTTGGTTTTCTGCTGGGGGTTTTTAATTTGATCGCTTTCGAATTTTTTCAATTGCATTTCCAATTGATTGATCTCTGCTCTCCCTTGTTTGTTAATATAAGCTTTCAGGGATATGAATTTGCCTCTGATTACCACTTTGGCTGCATCCCAAAAGGTTTGAAAGGATGTTTCGCCATTGTCATTTTCCTTGATGAAATTATTAATTGTTTCTATGATTTCTTCTTTAACTAAACGGTTTTGGAGTATCATATTGTTTAATTTCCAATTGGTTTTAGATTTGGTTTTCCATGTACCATTACTAATCATTATTTTTATTGCCTTGTGATCTGAGAAGGCTGCATTCATTATTTCTGCTTTTTTGCATTTGTGTGCTATGTTTCTGTGACCTAATGTATGGTCAATTTTTGTGAATGTGCCATGTGGTGCTGAGAAGAAGGTGTATTCCTTTTTATCCCTATTTATTTTTCTCCATATGTCTATTAATTCTAATTTTTCTAAGATTTCATTCACTTCTTTTACCTCTTTCTTATTTATTTTTTGATTTGATTTATCTAAATTTGATAATGGTTGGTTTAAGTCTCCCACTAGTATGGTTTTATTGTCTATTTCTTCCTTCAATTCGCCTAGTTTCTCCATTAGAAATTTGGGTGCTATATTATTTGGTGCATACATGTTGATTAATGATATTTCCTCGTTGTCTAGAGTCCCTTTTAACAAAATATAATTACCTTCCCTATCCCTTTTGATCAGGTCTATTTTTGCATTGGCTTTATCAGATATCATGATTACCACTCCTGCCTTCTTTCTATCAGTTGAGGCCCAGAAGGTCTTACTCCATCCTTTAATTCTGACCTTGTGGGTGTCAACCCGCCTCATGTGTGTTTCTTGAAGACAACATATGGTAGGGTTTTGGATTCTAATCCATTCTGCTATTCGTCTACGTTTTATGGGTGAGTTCATCCCATTCACATTCAAAGTTATGATTGTCATTTGTGGACTCCCTGGCATTTTGATTGCCTTCCCTAATTCTAACCTTTTCTTCTTCGGCTCTACCTTTTAGTCCAGTGATTTACTTTGATTCAGTGCCCCTTGTCCCCTCCCTTGATGTTTCTTTTTTTAGTCCCTCCCTTTTTTTTCCCTCCCCCTCCCCCCTCTCTTTCCCTCCCTTTTTGTTCTCCCTCTCCCCCTCCCCCCCTTGGTTTTCCCTTCTCCTTACCCTTGTTGGGTAAGATAGAATTCAAGATCCCAATGGATCTGGATGTTTTTCCCTCTCAGAGTTGATTTCCCTGAGATTGAGGTTTAAGTAACCCCTCCCCCTCTTCCTCTCCTTCTTATAGGAGTTTTCTTCCCCTCCCCTTCCCATGTGAATCTTTGTGTGAGAACGATTATTCTATTTGGTCTTTCTTTACCCCCTATTTATACATTACATTTTCCCCACATATTAGCATACATAGATTGATATAAATGTGGTCCTTATAGAAGAGAGTTTGAGTAAAAGAAGAAGATAACATTTTTCCCCTTTCCTTAATATTTACCTTTTCAGGTATTCCTTGCTCTTTGATTTTCGGTATCAAACTTTCCACAGAGCTCTGGTCTTTTCTTTGCAAAAAGTTGGAAGTCTTCTATTTTGTTGAATGCCCATACTTTCCCCTGGAAGTATATAGTCAGTTTTGCTGGGTAGCTGATTCTTGGTTGGAGACCCAGCTCTCTTGCCTTTCTGAAGATCATGTTCCATGCCTTACGATCATTCAGAGTAGAACTTGCAAGGTCTTGTGTGACCCTGATTGGCATTCCTTTATATCTAAATTGTCTTTTTCTGGCTTCCTGTAGGATTTTTTCTTTTGTTTGATAGCTTTGGAATTTGGCAATTACATTCCTGGGAGTTGTCTTTTGGGGGTTTAGTGTAGAAGGTGTTCTGTGAGCTCTGTCAGTGGCTGTATTGCCCCCTTGTTCTAGAATCTCTGGGCAATTTTCTTTGATTATATCTTGTATCACCATGTCCAGTTTGGTGTTTATTTCTGGCTTTTCTGGGAGTCCAATTATTCTTAAATTTTCTCTTCTCCCTCTATTTTCCAGATCTATCACTTTGTCGGTGAGATATTTTATGTTCTCTTCTAATTTCTTGGTGTTTTGGCTTTGCTTTATTAGTTCTTGCTTTAAAGCCTGGTTTTCTTTTACAGTTTGGTCAAACTGGTTTTGTAGATGCATGAATTTCTTTTGCATTATTTCCCACTTTTCCTCCCAGAGGGCTTCCATCTTTTTGGTCATTTCTGATTCAAATTCTTCATGGGTTTGTGGAGAGTTTCTATTTCCTTTGGAAGATTTTGGAGAATTTTCTTGTATATCTTCTTCTATCTGCTCTGTATTTTGTATTTTGGCTCCATAGAATGTGTCCAAAGTCGCCCGTTTCTTCTTATTTTTCTTGGTATTTTGGGGCTTCTGTGCTTCTGTGGAGTTTGTCATCTCTGAATGTGGAGGATTAGCTTTTCTTATCTCTGGTGATCCGAGGCTTTAGTCCTGGGCAGATGTTGGTTCTAAGAGCTTTCCCTGGGTTAAACTGAATATGCCTCACTGGAACTGGAGTGGAAGGGTCGGACCACGAGGCCACACTCTCCCCCCGGCTCGCTTTCAGGAAGTTGCCTTCAGAATCGCTGGCTGTGAGGCTGTTTTGTTGGCCTGCGGGGGGGATGGGCTGCAGCTTTCCCAAGCTCTAGGGCAAGGACTTTCACTGAGACTTGGATAGCAGGATCCAGCCCGTGAGGCTGTCTTGCCCGCCCTGAGGGTTGCTGTTGTTTTGACCAGCTCTCTGCAGCGGAAGCCCCAGGCAGTAACTTTCACTGGGACTTGGGTAGAAGGCCCTGAGGGTTCTGCTCTCTGAGCCCAGCCGGGCTGTGGCTTCCGGGAGCCTTGGACTCTGCGCTCCTACCCCTGAGGTCTGAGTGATCTCGGGTTCTGGCTTTTGAGGGGAGCCGTACCTTTTGAACCGGGTCCAGGTCCAGGAGGAGGGTTCCCAGGGTCTGTGCTGTTGATCGTTTTGAATTTCGGCACCTTAGGAGCTTATATTTTGAGATCGGTCGGGAAGGGTTTTCCGGAGATCTGAGCTTTAGCTTTCTCTAAGCCGCCATCTTAACCGGAAGTCTTCTACAAATACATTCTTATGTCTACAAACATGTTTCTTTTTTGTTATAAAACCTTTACTTCATCTAATTGGTACTTTCACTTTCTTTCCTCTCAATTCTAGACCAATATCATCAACATCAATAGAAATAGGGACCACTAATTCTTAAATATGTTTCCCTGTGGGCCTCACATAGACTCAGTATTAAAATCTAATATTATCTGTTTTATTGTATTTTTGTGTATTTTGCTATTTCCCATTTATATTTTAATCTGGTTTAGGCCACATTTTGGAATATGGTGGGCAGCATGTTTGACACCTTCATTCTACAGTCTGTTTTTGACCTCATCATTCTGTTTTCTCCATTATTACTAATTGTCTCAATCATCAGTTCAATGACCTTTGTCAGTCTTCATCCTTGACCTCTTTACAGCATTTGATGTCTTTCTTATGGACACTCTTTCCTCTGGTTTTCATGATAACCCCCTGTTATATATATATATATATATATATATATATATATATATATATATATATATATATATATATATATATATATATGTTTTTTCTGTCTGTCTGACTACTTCTTCTTAGTATCCTGTGCTAATTTTTCATCCATGTCACACTGATTTACCTCTCTTTCTTGGGCCCTCTGCTGTATGAGTTGATGATCTCATCGGCACTCTTGCATTCAGTTATCATCTTTATGCAGATGATTCTCAGATTTATGTATCCAATCCATGTTTCTCTCTGGAGCATCAATATGTTCAGTATTTCCAATGCATTTTAGAATTTAATTTGATATCCCATAGCATCTCAAACCCAGCATGTCTAAAAAAGAGCTCAATAAAAAGCCCTCTCTGTCTCCAGATTTTTTTTTTTTGTTATTACTCAGGGTGCCATCATCCTCCAAGTTATCCAGACTCTAAACCTCTGTTTGCTTCAGTTCCCTCAAATGTAACATAGAGATAAAAAAGCACCTATTTTCCAGAGTTGTTGTGAGGATCAAATGAGATAATATTTGTGAAATGCTGAGCATAGTTCCTGGCAGATAGTACGTAATCAACAAATGCTTTTTTCCTTCCCTTCTCCTCTCAACTAAAATGCTACAAACTTCTTGAAGTCTTACTTGACAATTATTTCCCTATTTGAAGAAGGTCAGGGATGTTCAAACCCAGGCATACTATCATTGAAGTCCCAGATCTCTTCCATTCATCAGTTATATGCCCTTGGGTAAGTCACTCTTCCTCTCTGTACTTCAGTTTCTTAATATTTAAAATTAGGAGACTTGAAAATGTTGATGATACCTTATTTTTATATGCATTATTTAAATTGACTTCACATCAACCATTGAAATAGGTACTATTATTATCCTTATGTTAACAGATGAGAAAACTGAGACTCAGATCAAGTGGTTTTTCAGAGGTCAAATGATCTGAAGCAGTATTTGAACCCATATCTTTTTTACCCCAAGCCCAGCACCCTAGCTACTCTTCCAAATTACCAGTTCATAGTTTCACACCCTTTAAAAGTCTCTTCAGCATCAACATTTTATTGTTTTAAGTTCAGAATTATTAAATCAAATGTGAAATTGAAAAGGAGAAACAAGGGAATTGTGGATATCATAGTTGTGCCCTGGGAGGACCAAGTGGTTATCTCAGTTCAATTAAGACAAGGTTTGAAGGAACATTCCTGACTAAGTTCCCAATTGAGTATGGGCCCAGGGAAGTGGATAATGTGGAAATGATTTAGAGGCAAATAATTTGGAGAATCTACAAGAATTTTATCATTTTGGATGCATAAGTAGGAATTTGGGAGTCTAAAAGGAGTACAGCGGTGGAGTCAAGATGGCGGCCTTGAAGGAGCAGAAGTTCAGACCTTTGAATACCCTTCCTTACTGATCACAAACTGAATGCTCCTAGGGGACTGATAATAAAAACTAACAACAATACAGAGAAAAGAAACAGTCCTGATGGACTCAATTCAAAAGATACCCCCCCAAAAGCCAGAATCCAAGAACACTTGGGTCTAAGGGGAAGGCAGAAGGAAGGTCCCAGGACCCCTACCCCCACCCACCTAGAGTGCTGAGACTCCAGTGGCAGTGGGAACTCCTGGCCGGGAAAAGGTGCTGGTATGGATGGTGTACCTAGCGGGCAGGGCTGAACCAAGCACAGAGCATCGAACACAGACAGCAGGGAAGGAGCTAGAGAGGGAGCATAGAGCTGGAAGCCATGCCAGAGCTGTGTAGATCCTCCATATTTACTCCAGCCTTACAGGAGGTGTTGGCCTCAGAGCATACCCAGCCCAACCAAGCTGAACTTAATCCCATCAAAAGTCTTCAGAACTCAGGGAAGTCCAGGCTCCACACCCCTCCTTCACTGACTGCTGGACTTTAATCCAATCAAAAGCCTCCAGAGGACAAGGAAGCTCGAACCCCCAACAACCCTCCCACAGAGACTGCACCAAGAGATCTTCTATCAAAGCTCTAAGAGGAGAGACTGACAGAAGCCCCAAAAACCAAAAAATGAGAGGAGCAAGAGCACAGACAAATATGGGAGCAAAGAATGGGTGAATATGAGCAAACAACAGAAAAAGAACAAAGTAATTACAATGGAAACCAAACAGAACAGAGGGAGATGAATCGGCAAATGATAAATCAGAAATCCCAATGAATTGGATACAGGATGTGGAAGAACTCAAAATGCAATTCAAAACACAATTAAGAGAGGCTGAAGACAACTTTAACAGCAAGATAAGTCATCTGGAAACAGAAAACAGTGCCTTGAAAGCCAAAATTAATCAGCTGGAAAATGAGGCAAAAGAGATGAAAGATGAGGCAAAGGAGATGAAAAATGAAGTAAAGAGGATGAAAAATGACCTCCATAGAAAATCAGACCAGAAAGAGAAGAATGACCAAAAAGCCAGGGATGAAATCCAGTTTTTAAGAACCAGAATACAACAACTAGAATGAAGTGACCTCACAAGGCAACAGGACACTATAAAACAAAACCAAAAGAATGAAAAAATTGAGGAATATATGAAGCATCTCATTCATAAAACAGAGGATTTAGAAAATCATTCGAGGAGAGACAATTTAAGAATCATTGGTCTACCAGAAGACCATGACAAAAGAAAAATCCTGGACACAATACTACAGGAAATTATTGAAGAAAACTGCCGCGACATTCTAGAACAAGAGGGAAAAGTGGAGATCAAAAGAATCTTCAGATTCCCTCCTGTACTTAAACCCCAACTGACAACACCCAGGAATGTTATAGCCTAATTCAAGAATTATCAGACCAAGGAAAAATATCACAAACTTCCAAGAAGAAGTCATTAAGATATCATGGAACCACAGTGAGGATAATGCTGCATCCACACTGAAGGACCAAAAGGCATGGCATATGATATTTGGAAAGCAAGGGAACTAGGTCTACAATCAAGAATCAACTACCCAGCAAAACTGACTATAGTCTTATAGGGGAAAGTATAGTCATTCAACAAAATAGAAGAATTCCAAGAATTTGCAAAGAAAAACCAGACCTGAACAGAAAATTTGATGTCCAAGCACAGAACTTAAGAGAATCATCAAAAGGTAATAAAAAGAGGGAAAAACGAAAAACAAAACAAAAAAATTTAAGACTCAATGAGTTAAAATGATATGTATCCCTATAAGAAAAGTGGTCATTGGTAACTCTTAAAAATTATTATTTTCAAAAGGACAGCTAGAAGAATTACAGTTAGAGGGAACAGTGACAAACTGTATAGAATGAAATGACAAGATATAGATATGTATATAGATATATCCATGCACAAATACATACATACATACATATATATATATATATATATATATATATATATATATATATATATATATATATATATATATATATATATATATATATATATATATATATATATATATATATAACCCTGGCTTCTTGTTTATCCTTCTCCTTCTGGTCTGATTTTCTTTCAAGGTCATCTTTCATCCTCTTTGCCTCATCTCTTATCTCCTTTGCCTCATTTTCAAGCTGGTTGATTGTAGCTTTCAAGATACAATTTCCTGTTTCCAGATGACTTGTCTTAGTTTTTAAGTTCTTTTCCAATTGTCTTCAACCTCTCTTAATTGTGTTTTGTATTGCATTTTGAGTTCTTATTTATATTTGTGTGTGTGTGTATATATATATATATATATATATATATATATATATATGGACAACTAGAGCTAAAAAGAGGTTACTACCAAAAGAAATGGGAAAAGAAAGAAAAGGGGGTAAATTTATATGTCACAAAGAAGCTCATGGTGGGTGGGAGGAGAACATTAATACACTGGCAGGGTAAGGAGGTTACAGATAAGAAATACTCAACTCTTACGTGCTTTGAAATTGACCCAAAGAGGGAAGAACAATCTAATCCATTGGTGCAGAGAATGCATTTCTCCCCTATAGAGGAGTAGAAGGGTAATAAATGAACTGGTGGGGAGGGAAGCAGTATAAGGGAGGAAGAGGATCGGGTATTAGTTTTTCAAAAGACTGTATGTAAAGAAAATAAGAGGAGGGAAAAAGAAGGGAGAGGGTTAGAAAGGGAAGTAAAATAAGGGTGGGAACTAGAGGGACTGATAAAAAGCACACATTTGTGTAGAAGGAAATAGTGAAAGAAGAAAAGGCAGGAACAGGAGTAGAAATCAAAATGCTGGGAAATACACAACTAGTAATCATAACTCTGAATGTGAATGGAATGAACTCACCCATAAAAAGCAAGCAAATAGCAGAGTGGATTAGAATGAAAAACCCTATCATATCCTGTCTACAAGAAATACACATGAGGAAGGTAGATACACATAGGGTGAAAGTAAGAGGATGGAGCCAAATCTATTGGGTATCAACTGATAAAAAAGAAGGCATCAGTTGCAATCATGATATCTGACAAAGACAAAGTAAAAATAAATCTAGTTAAAAGAGCTAGGGACCATAATTACATCCTGATAACAGGCAGTATAGACAATGAGGAAATATCAAAACTGTCAGTCTCATTTCCTTTCCACAACATGTATGCACTAAAGGGCATAGCATTCCAAAAGTCTAAAGGAGAAATTAGTGGAGCTCAGGGATGAAATAAATAGAAAAACTATACTAGTGGGAGACCTGAACCTTCCTCTATCAGAACTAGATAAATCAAATCGGAAAATAAATAAGAAATAAGTAAGAGAAGTGAATGAAATCTTAGAAAAATTAGAATTAGGATACATGTGGAGAAAAATAAATAGTGACAAAATGGAGTATAGGACATAAAACAGTGCAAACAAGTGCAAAAAAGCAGAAATAATAAATGCAACCTTCTCAGATCACAATGCAATGAAAATAATAATTAGTAAGGGTACATGGAGAGGTAAATCAAAAATTAATTGGAAATTAAACAATATGATTCTCTAAAACCAGTTAAAGAACAAATGGTAGAAAAATTTAATAACTTCATTGAAGAAAAGGGCTATGATGAGAAATCCTTTCAAAACCTATGCTATGCAGCCAAAGTAGTACTCAGGGAGAAATTTATAGCCTTGAGCTCATATATGAAAAAATAAAGAAAGGCAGAGGTCAATGAATTTGGCATGCAAATTAAAAAACTAGAAAGCAAACACATTAAAAATTCTCAGATGAAGACTAAATTAGAGATCCTAAACATCAAAGGAGAAATTAATAAAATTGAAAGTCAAAGAACTATTGATTTAATAAACAAGCCTAGAAGCTGGTACTTTGAAAAAAACAAATAAAATAGACAAAGCACTGGTCAGTTTAATTAAAAAATGGAAAGAAGGAAACCAAATTGACAGTATCCAAGATGAAAAGGGAGAGCTCACCTCAAATGAAGAGGAAATTAAGCCAACCATTAAAAACTACTATGCCCAATTTTATGGCAAAAAGTATATCAACCTAAGTGATATGGATGAATACTTACAAAAATATAAATTGCCTTGACTAATAGAGGAAGAAATAAATTACCTTAACAACCCCATATCAGAAAATGAAATTGAACAAGTCATCAAAGAACTCCCTAATAAAAATTCCCCAAGTCCAGATGGATTCACAAATGAATTCTATCAATATTCAAAGAACAACTAATCCCAATATTATACAACTTATTAGATAGAATAATCAAAGAAATTCATTTTATAACACATATATGGTACTGATTCCCAAACTAGGCTGGTCAAAAACAGAGAAAGAAATCTATAGACCAATCTTTCAAATGAATATAGATGCAAAAATCTTAAATAGGAAACTAGCAAAAAGACTCCAGCAAGTGATCACTAGAGTTATTCACTATGACCAGGTAGGATTCATACCAGGAGTGCAAGGATCGTTCAATATTAGGAAAACCATCCACATAATAGACCATATTAACTAGCAAAATGACAAAAATTCCATGATTATCTCAATAGAAGCAGAGAAAGTCTTTGATAAAATACAACACCAAATCCTATTCAAAACACTAGAAAGTATAGGAATTAAAGGGCCTTTCCTAAAATTAATAAACAGTATATATCTAAAACCATCAGCAAACGTTATCTGCAATGGGGATAATCTAGAAGCCTTCCCAATAAGATCAGGAGAGAAACAAGGATGCCCATTATCACCTCTACTATTTGACATTGTACTAGAAACACTAGCAGTAGCAATTAGAGAAGAAAAAGAAATTGAAGGCATCAAAATAGGCAAGGAGGAGACCAAGTTATCACTCTTTGCGGATGACATGATGGTCTACTTAAAGAATCCTAGAGATTCAACCAAAAAGCTAATTGAAATAATCAACAACTTTAGAAGAAAAGTTGCAGAAAACTTTAGAAGAAAAGTTGCAGGATACAAAATAAACCCACATAAGCCATCCGCATTTCTATATATTTCCAACACAGCTCAGCAGCAAGAACAAGAAAGAGAAATCTCATTCAAAATCACCCTTAGACAAAATAAAATACTTAGGAATCTATTTCCTGAGACAAACACAGGAACTATAAACACAACTACAAAACACTATCCACACAACTAAAACTAGACTTGAGCAATTGGAAAAACATTAACTGCTCATTGGTACGATGAACTAATATAATAAAAGTGACCATCCTACCCAAACTTATCAATCTATTTAGTGCCATACCCATTGAACTACTGAAAATACTTTTTTACTGAATTAGAATAAAACCCATAACAAAGTTCATTTGAAAGAACAAAGGATCAAGGATATTTAGGGAACTCATGAAAAAAAAATGCAATGGCAGGAAGACTTGCATCCCAGATCTCAAACTATACTATAAAGCAGTGGTTATCAAAACAATTTGGTACTGGCTAAGACACAGAAAAGAGGATCAGTGGAATACACTTGGGGTAAATGACCTCAGCAAGACAGTCTATGATTAACCCAACGATCCCAGTTTTTGGGACCAAAACCCACTTTTTGATAAAAACTTCTGGAAAAATTGGAAGACAGTATGGGAAAGATTAGGTTTGGATCAACATCTCACACCCTACACCAAGATAAACTCAGAATGGGTGAATGACCTGAATATAAAAAAGGAAACTATTAGCAAATTAGGCGAACACAGAATAGTATACTTGTCAGATCTTTGGGAAAGGAAAAACTTTAAAACCAAGCAAAAGCTAGAAAAAAAAACACAAAATTTAAAATCAATAATTTTGATTACATCAAATGAAAAATTTTTTGTACAAACAAAATGAATGCATCCAAAATTAGAAGGGAAGCAACAAATTGGGAAACAATCTTCATAAAAACCTCTGACAAAGGTCTAATTCAAATTTACAAAGAACTAAATCAATTGTACAAAAAATCAAGCCATTCTCCAATTGACAAATGGGCAAGGGACATGAACAGGCAGTTCGCAGCCAAAGAAATCAAAACTACTAATAACCATATGAAAAAGTGTTCTAAATCTATTATAATCAGAGAAATGCAAATTAAAACAACTCTGAGGTATCACCTCACACCTAGCAGATTGACTATCATGACAGCAAAGGAAAGTAATGAATGCTGGAAGGGATGTGGCAAAGTCGGGACATTAATTCATTGCTGGTGGAGTTGTGAATTGATCCAACCATTCTGGAGGGCAATTTGGAACTATGTCCAAAGGGTGATAGAAGACTGTCTGCCCTTTAACCCAACCATAATATTGCTGGGTTTATACCCCAAAGACATAATAAGGGAAAAAAAAACATATACCAAAATATTTATAGCTGCTCTCTTTGTGGTTGCAAAAAATTGGAAAATGAGGGGATCCCCTTCAATTGGGGAATGGCTGAACAAATTGTGGTATATATTGGTGATAGAATCCTATTGTGCTCAAAGGAATAATAAAGTAGAGGAATTCCACAACCTCCAAGAATTGATGAGGAGCAGAACCAGGAGAACATTATACATAGAGACTAATACACTGTGGTACAATCAAATGTAACAGACTTCTCCTTTAGTGACAATGCAATGACCCTAAACAACTTGGAGGAACCTATGAGAAAAACCACTATCCACATACAGAGGAAACCCTTGGGGAGTAAAGACACCAATGAAAAACAACTGCTTGATTACGTGTGTCAAAGGGATGTGGTTGGGCATGTAGACTCTAAATGAATATCCTAGTGTAAACAACAATATGGGAATAGGTTCTGATCAAAGACACAAGATAATACTCAATGAAATTGTGCTTTGACTGTGGGAAGAGTGAGTGAAGGGGTGAGAGAGAAATAATGTGATTATTGTAACCAATGAATAATGTTATAAATTGACTAAATAAACTCATTCAAATGGAAAAAAATTAAAATAAATAAATGAAAAATTAAAAAAAATTAAATTGAAAAATTAAAGGAGTGCAACAAATAGAGTTAATTCTCAAATTAACTTTTTTACGGCAAAATCATTTGGTAGAACATGGTGATGGGAGATCTCCTACCTCTGGAACCTGGGTTGGTAAGAGTGAAATCTCACCTGTGAGAAGAGGAAGTGAAGATTCTAAGACACTAAATCTGCTGCTTGGAAGGCTAACATTTGGAAAAAAACAATGTGGGAAAGAGCTAGAGGGGAACTGTTTTGCGGCATGGCCCCTTTGCAGCAGGAAAACTCCTTCTGGTAGATTTTAAGTACCTGAAAGATAACCATGCAGATGAGAGATTTGACTAAGGACATATCTTAGAGGAATGGGTAGATTTGCCGAGAAGTAGATTTTACCTTTATTTACTGAGAAACTTTCTAGCAATTAGAGATGGCAAGATGTCTTTTTGTTGGGACAGTGGTGTTATAGAGATGATTTCTAGTTAGCTATGGGTTGGACTCTGAAATGTTTTCGAAGTCTATGATAATCTACACTATCATTCTATTCTTTTACTTCTGTTTATTTTCTTTATTCCTCCTTCTTCCAAATGTCTACCAAAACAACCCTTTAGTGTGTGGGGAGTGCTCAGGACTTTGAGAATATCTACAATGCCTCATTTAACAAATTAAATGAGTTTCTAAAATGTGAATAATTGTCCTGTATTTAGGCTATACTGGAAGGTCTAATTTTTATATGTAGGGTTTTCTTAGAGCAGAGTTTTCTTGTGTATGAAATATGATTTACAGTTAGTTGAGAATTTGCCAGTGGGAATTTGCAGCTGAGAAGGTTTCCACATTCATGTTTCAGATATTACTTCCAGAATAAAACCCAGAGGGGTTTTATACTCACATTTAAGATCTTTTACCTTCTTGGCCATCTGCATTACTTTTCCCTAGCCATTTTGGATGAGATGGGTATTTATTTTCTAGGCTGAGATACCAAGAGCAATTTGTATTATCTTGGGTAATCTTCAGATGAAACTGCAGGGTTCAGACAGCTTAGCTAAAATATGTATGAGTTAGAAATTATCTGTTTTGTTTGAGCTAAATTTCTTTGATCTGATGGCATCAGAGGCTTAGAGGTACATTATAAATTAGATCATAATGTTTATAATTGGGAACAAAGTAGTTAGGTTTCAAAATTGTTTTCATTTTGTTCTCCCTCCCCTTCTTTTGCCCATAGTTTGCTCCAACAATATTTGGACCTGAAGCAAGTCTCTGCCTAAGCCTTGGCAAAAATTTGAGAAGAGCTGCAGCTATTTGGGGTGTTGTAGGGCAGGAGAAAAAGCCACATTTTCACTCAAAATCAGTTGAAGCTGAAAAGCTTAAATTTATATAGACTTAGAGGTTTACAAAGTGTTTTACATACATTATTTCCTTCATATTTATGATCTCTTCAGTAGAAGGGGCATAACTTCCAAAACTAGAAAGGAAAGTCTAAGAATCATTTCAAGTTATTCAAATTTAAAGATTCAGGGTAGAACATAGGACAACAATTCTTTTTTTTTTAAACCCTTACCTTCTGTCTTGGAGTCAATACTGTGTATTGGCTCCAAGGCAGAAGAGTGGTAAGGGCTAGGCAATGGGGGTCAAGTGACTTGTCCAGGGTCACACAACTGGGAAGTGTCTGAGGTCAGATTTGAACCTAGGACCTCCTGTCTCTAGGCCTGGCTCTTAACACACTGAGCTACCCAGCTGCCCTCTCTTTTTCTTTTGAAAGAGTATTCTGTCCTTAGTATGCTGATCTTAATAATATATCTTCAAAAAATGGTTAAAATCATTTAGCCAAACTGATGTGCACTAGACTATGTTATGAGAAATAGGTGATGAATGAGTGAATAGCTCAGAAGATTATGGCTTACTGCTAAAATCAGCTATTAAATTTAGAGGAAAGTTGAAGTCAAGATTCTCAATGAGCAATGCATCTTTTTCCACTTGTTGAGGATCAGGACCAAAGTAGTCAATAGTAGGAGACAATGTGTAAGGGGTGAACAGCAAAGGATACATTTTTAATAAGTTATTTATGAAGGCACATTAAAATGTATCCATATACTTTTTCACATCTTCTTTCTTTTCTAATATATCTCATTTTCTCTCACCCAAAGAGTAATTTCTTATAACAAAGAATAAAACAAGGGGAGGGCAGGAAATAGTTCACTGAAACTAACCAACACATCACTGAAAGTCACCATTATATGCAATGTTCTGGGTCCATGATTCCCCACCTTTCCAAAGAAAAATTCACTTATTTTTTAACTGGAGAAAACATTATTTTCTATTGCAGGAGGGGTTTATAAATATTATTGATAAGGCAAGTCACTTATGTTACAATGAAGGTTCTAAATCATCAGGACATGTTAACACCTGATGGTACTTTTTTTAAAAAGGAGGGGCCTGATTTTCAAACTTTTCCTAAGATTTGGAAATGCCTTTCTGGGTTTTGGCATCAGCCCCAGGGGCTTGTAACCTGTTCCCACCCTTGTGTTTAATTTTATAAAGTAATCCTTCCTTAAGCATTTATGTTGAAGATGTCTTTGATCATTCTTTCTGGTTGGGCTCATTATAAAGCTCTTAAAAGATTCTGGTAGAGCCTATCCTGAAAATGACCACAGAGTAGTTTTAAAGCCTTATTTAGTTAGCCAGTCAATAAAGAGTTTTTAAGAGACTATTATATGCCTGACCCTAGGCTTTGAAGATAAGTAAAAAATCTCAAGGAATTCATAGTCTAATGAGGAAAACGAATAGCAAACACAATTAAGGCATATATAGGGCAAATTAGAAATAATCAATAGAGGGAAGGCATCAGAATTAAGGAAAGGCAAGGCTTTCTAATCAGGCTTCTGGTATAAGTAACATTAGCTGGGACTTGAAGGAAGATGGGGAAGTCAAGTGACAGAGATGAGGAGGAAGATCATTCTGGGTATAGCCAGAGAAAATGACTACAGTCAGGAAATAGAGCATTTTATTCAGGAAGCAGCAAGGAGGCCAGGGTTACTGAATTGTAGAAAGTGTGGGTACTGGAGGAGGTATTAGGTACAGGAAGACTGGAAAATTGTGTGTGGTGAGGGGGAGTAGGTAATGAAGGACTTTTATATTAAAAAAAAGATTTTATATTTGATCTTGGAAGTGATGGAGAGCCAGAGGAGTTTGTTGAAAGAGGTGATAGTGGGACAGTTGCCATTTATATAGACTTGTGCTTTAGGAAGATAACTTTGACAGCTGTGTGGAGGTTTGGGGAGAGACTTGTGGCATGAGATGAAGAGAGTGGTGATAGTGTCAGAGGAGAGAAGAGAACATATAGAAGAGACATTATGAACATTAAACTGACAGGGGCCTTGTTCATAAATTGGTTATGAGACTGATAGTAAGGAGTTGAGAATGATACATAGTGGTTCTGGATGACTGAGACAATGACAGCATCCTTGTCAGTAATAGGGAAGTTTGGAATAGGGAAGGATTTTGTCAGAAAGATAGTTCAGTTTGGGGTATATTAGGTTTAATACATATATACAATACCCAATCCAAGGTGTCCAAAAGTTTTTTAGAGTAGGTAGGGCTGGATAAGTAGATCTGAGGATCATAGGAATAGAGATGATCATGGAATGTATGGTAGCTGATGAAATCACCAAGTGAAATAGCATGTAGAGTGAAGAGAACAGAGCCCAGCGTAGAGCTCCAGACACCCATAGTTAGTGGATATGACCTAAACAAAGATCTTGTAAAAAAAAGTATGACTGCAAAAAAGCAATCAGATAGTTAGGAAGGGGAACCAGGAGAGAGTAATGTCATGAGAACCTAGAGAGAAGATATTATCAAAAAGAAATTCTCACATTATTTTCCAAAGCCAGAAAAGTTTGGACATTCCTGGTGGTGAGGGATAGGATAGTATAAGGATAAAACAATTTCACAAGTTGTTGCCACAACTACACAGGATGAATAAGAAGACAGGAAAGGATTGTAGTCTTTATCTTTGTCAGGAATAACCTGATGGGACTCCTGCAATGACGGGAGTCACAGATCCTTAAAAGCACTATGTCAAACTCAAATGGAAATTGATCTCTACCCTACATATTGACTTAGTAAACCACAAATTAATATCATTTATGCTGTATTTTTAAAATTTTGTTAAACATTTCCCAATGTATTTTAGTCTGATTCTAGCCCTACTACCTACTAAATGCAAGTTTGACAGCTCTGCTTTAAAGTATCAAAGTAAAAAGGTAAATTAAATTTCTTCCACATTTTTGAGTTTTAATTTTAATAGTGATTTCACTGATATATAAACCTCCTGGGAAGGAAATTTCCTCTACTAATACAGATAGGCACGTGTTCTGGAACATAAGCAAGATGGAACTTAAGCTTGTCTCCCTGATTCAAAATAACTATTGTTTCTTTCTGTCACTAACCTTCCAAACTAAAGTTGATTAAACCTTAGAGTCATTATTTTCTCTTCCTGTTTTCCTTGTCCTGTATCCTTCTGACTAATTATGTTACTTAGGATATCATATATATGTATATATATACACATATAAACAAAGTTTCTTCCTTCATTTTTTAACCTCCATAATGCATTCATGTGAGCCATGCAATTTAATACATAGCTATATCTGGATATACATCCTTCTACTTAAGAAAATTATTCATTACTGAGGTGGGAGAAGATTCTTTTGAGCTTCATTGTAGGTGATGAAATTAATTACTGACAAACAAGCAAACTCAATCACTACTTTTTCCCTATCAAGTTAGATCAAACAAAACCAATTTAGTTACTGCTTATATTCTGAATTTTAAACAACTAGACTTTTTAAAGCCAGAAGTGGAAGGACGCCAGAGATGTGAGGGCTCTTAGGAAAGGACATGCTTAAGTAGTCTCCTCACACTTCCATATAAATGGGATAGGGACAAGGGGAATACAGGGAAATCTTCACACATCCCATTTCCTTAGTATATGCTTTTGGAGGTCATGATGGCTCAGAGAAAATGATTCTCACTTCCTTAAACATATTTTTTCATTGATGCCCTTATGCTGAAAAATTCTTTTGTATGCATCTGTGAAAGACTTTATATATAATATGTCAGTGGAATCAGCCTGGGGGCTACTATTGGAGATAAGATAGTACTGATCTGGATAAAGTAACATTGACTTGTTTTCCCATGGTATGTAGACATATCTTTGCTTTTTCATGATACATTTTTTTTAATTGCTTTAAAGCAGACAGTAAAACCTTGAACCTATCATGGCACTTGAAGGGTTTTTCAATTAAACTTATTTTACTCTCAGGGGTAAGTGTTTCCATAGGTTATCTTTATTAATAAAATGTTGCTTTTAAAATGGGTATCTCCTTTGTTCCCTGATACCATTACAATAAAACTTCTTGCCAAGGTACTTTGCAATGTAACAAAAGGGGGAAACAAAAGCATCTTGAAGAAACATTAATTTTTGAGCAGGAAGGTACCTAAGGAATGAACTAAACTGGTCTTCTTAACACTCATTTTATAAATTCAAATATGAGCATCAGAGAGGGAAATTCACTCTCAAAGATCAGAAAATCTATGTGAATGCCCTTTGACATAATTATATTTATTCATATTGTTTTAAATATTTGTTTAATTGATATTTTATTTTTACCTTGATATTAATCCCCAGTAACTCATTTTCCATTCCTATTGTGGTTATTTACTTCATATTTCTTTTACAGAAAACAGTCTTTAATCAGGTGTCCTTTCTTATGGCAGAAAAACATTGTCTGGTTTCTCTCTGCACTGTTTTTGGTTTATAAGTAGGTTTTATGTATGTTCTAATAGTATTTAGTTTCTTGATTTCCTCAACCTCCTTGTCTCTTAAATTTTTCTCTGTTACCTCTAATTTTTCCTTTAAATCTTACATCTGTTTATGTTGTTCTGAATAATTTTCATGAAGGTAAGTCGAGGTTTCACATAATTCAATCAGACTCACAGACTCACAGTATCATACTTTGGAAAGTAATGCTTGAAAATTTTTTTCAAGTGAGGAGTGCACCCTTTCAAAAACTGTCTTCTCACGTGATTTGGACTCCTCAGTATTTTCCTCTAAACCCATAATTGATTCAGCCATTTCAGAGAGACGATCTATAAATGAAGCTGGATGTTTCCTTGTATTTTGCATGAGTTTGTCAAATCTTGCCCATGTCTTAGGCTTTGAACAACAGAGCTTAATAGCTTGGAGCAAATCTTCCCTACATTTACTTAAGTAGGTCATGTTTGTGGGATTTGCAAAATCAATGTCTTCCCTTTGCTCCTCTGTGGGCCAACTAGTCAGGTTGTTTTCTGACCTGGTCTTTTCAATGAATTGGTGATGTGCATGGGGACTGAACAGCTCAGGCAAGAGAAATTATACATCTTGGAAGTCTGGGTCAAAAATTTGGAAAGCATGTTTGAGTTCTTTCTGAGTCTTAAAAGGCTGATCGATAAATTTTGGAACCTGTTTCTTCAGGGAAGCAAGCTCCTGAGTTGTAAACTGTCTATGCATTTTTGAATGTAACATACCAGCTGTATTTGATAACTTAGTGACATCCTTTAGTGGAAAATTTTTTTTCAGGTTCACTATCAAACTTAGTGTCCTTGTCACTGTCATTTCCCTGTTTTCTTTGCCTTTCTCTCTTTCTCTTTGGGTGCACTATCTGTCTGGCCATTGTTCTTGTCCTTAATCTGGTCTAGCCCTTTTACCTTGATAAATTCCTCAAACATGTTCCTAATAACATTTTCCAAGTTAGTATCCACCACCATTATCTGTGCTGCCTTTTTGGGGATTACAAATCTATAGATGTTCTTCAAATAAGTCAGAGTCTGTATGGCAGCCATGGAGATGATATAAACTTGAGTCATAATGTGCCAGAGGACAGTTTCTTTTTGGAATGGCCATTGTAGTATGAGCATCATGATGTGGCCCTGGTATTCAACCGAATCAACAATCATGGTGGTCATTTTACTGTATAGGATGTTATAAATCCAGTAACCCATATTGGCTGCCTGCACAACTACCCCACAAAGCACTTTCTTGAATATCTTGCTGTTTGTTTTTAGAGATTGTAAGTTCGGTCAGCCCAGGGTGCCAAATTGTAATAGATGATATTGGAGGGGGTATATTCTTCACTTCAGTTTCCCCTTCCCCCTTCTTCAGCCTCCTTCTAGGTCACTATGATGTTCAGAGGAAATACTCCTTTATCTTCTTTATCTCAAATAAAGGTTTATTGGGGAAAATAGGCAAAGATTAAGGATGGAGGTAAGAGGGTTGAGGTTTTCCCTATTATCTACAGTGAGTCTCACATTGGAAGATAATGAGAGAAATGGCAATTCAGTCACTACATGAAACAGTGCAAGTCAGAGAGTGATATATGGACCATTGTACTGCTTCTTCTGTCTTTAAATCAGCCAGGTAACCTGCAACTTGATTGTCCCAGAGATAAACCTAGCTTCTTCTTTCAAAGTCACCACCATCAGCCCAGAAGCCCAGAAATCCAGCCAGCAGTTGACTATTGCCTTCAACAGTTTCCCCGTCACATTCCAAATGGAATTTTCCTTTGATTGACAGCTGATCAATCTCCAGCTTCTTGTCTTGCTGCATGCCTTATAATCTCTCTCTTCTCCACACGTACTAGAACTATTCCCTATAAAAAAAGGAATAAAGCTAAGGAAAATATATCAACATGTTAGCTACGTTTGAAAGTATATGCCTTATTTTGCAACAGTGGAATCTTACCCTTCTTCTGGGAGGATACTATCTATCTATCTATCTATCTATCTATCTATCTATTTAATGTTTCATTATATTTGTTATTGGACATTACATTGATCATTGCTTTGAAATATTTCAATGAGATACATTTATTCATGATCTATGGAATCATTTACACAAGGAACAATCTGTTCTTATTTTACCAAATCCATTTTACTAAAAGTCTACTTAGGGACTTAAATGAACTCGACAAGGATCTAATAAAGTTAGGTAATTGAGCTACATAAAGACAAATAAAATTCAAAGGAGACAATGTCATAGATAAATTGCTGTGTGAGGTGGTATGGGTGATAATTTAAACTAATTGTGCACACTGGTGCAAATTAACTTCTTTGGAAGAGAGATCAAAGCATCATTTTTGGACAGCTCACTGAAGATGTCTTTTGCATACAGAGCAGCTGTCAAAAATATTGAAAAAGGCCTTTATGAATATCATGTTGGATTTGCTCAAGAGGAGAAATGACAAATGCGCCAAAAATGAATATGATGTATCTTCACCTTAAACACTTCATTCACTCTTGCTCATTTGCTTCAAAAGAGTATAGTTAAAGAGGGTGTGGTCAAAGAAGGAATGGAAGAAGATTAAATAGAGAGAAATGGTGGCAGGATGGAGAGTTGCACAGACAGACACAGAAATTTCAAAGGAATGGGATCATATGGTAGAGAGACAATGCTGTTTGAAAGAAGTGGACCAAAATTCTTATATTCAGTATGTCAGTCAATGTTTTATAGCTAGATCTGTGGGTAAGGGAGGTAAATTGAGTATGCCTGATACACTGTTAAACTTAATCTACATTATTAACATTTTCCTACTTGTTTCTTAGGTTTAGACAGTCAACTAAACAATAAATCAAATCCCAATTTACAGCATTTGCTAATTTCCAAGGTATAAACACTAAAACTAGACATTTAACAATTGGTTCATGTTAGTCTGTTTGAAATGGATCCGGAATACCTTTACGTGTATCTATTAAGTAGAAGCCTTAGTCAACTGTAACTTAAAAAGCCTGTTGAATATCTTGCTTTATGGCATAAATTTAAGGCTGTGATTATACCTGTGGTCATGACTTTAATATTATTATATGAATTATTTTAAGTTATGTCAACCCATATATACACAGAGTTAAATGCTCCAGCATTAAAAAGAATGTTGTTAGTCAAATTACCAATCAATTACTTAATCACAAGATAAAGTAGTGATGTATTATTTAATGTATCATTTATTAATTTGTGGTGAATATCCATACTCTTCCACTTAAGTATTCCTTGGACATCTTTTTGTGTAGTGGAGGTAACCATAGGTTTTCAAAGATTATTCCAGTGGAATGCAGGCTCTGTTGGATTTGTGTGTGGTGGATTCATGTGTTTCAGATCTGAGGACCAGCCAATTAGAATTCAAGTGATTAGTCATCACTTAATAAATTACCCAATTTCTTTGACCATCCATCCATTCATCCATCCATCCATCCATCCATCCATCCATCCATCCATCTATCTATCTATCCATCTCTATCTATCTATCTATCTATCTATCTATCTATCTATCTATCTATCTATCTACTATCTACTATCTATATCTATTTCACCACAGCAGTTCATGAAACAGTGTCTCAAGGAATGGTGGAGTGGCAATTTTGGTTGATGGAGGAGTGAATTATTGATCCATAAAGTATATCTTTCTTACTGAGAAGTTAGTTCATATTGTGTCTTCATGTTGATTGAAGTAATATGAAATAAGTAACTCATTTAAAAAATTTGGAAAATGAACTTTTGTGATTTTTTTCATTGTACCAAAACCCAATTTGAAGGAGGATATCCAAACTTATTGGTTTCATACATATCTGGGAGAAGTAGGGATAAATTATGCCATTAAATAATTATATTGGAAACATAAATTTTATCTTTGTTTTGTACTTTTTTTCTTTTATAGGATGATTATTTCAGAAACTGGAATCCAAGCAAGCCCTTTGACCAAGGTAAGGGTGACAATGCAGCATATTGAGTTTTAAAATACTTCATCTTTTCCCTCTAAACTCTCTATAAGCTACATACTTTTAAACTGATTCTACAAATGCCCTTTAATATTGACCCTTTAAAGGGAAGTGATCAATGTGACATAAAACTTTTTTTTACTAATAGATTCATGTTTTCTCTGAGGTTATTCAACAATATTAATCTAATTGGCCTATCCAATTAAAGTAGCTAAACTAGTCTATCAAGTTAGTAAATTATAAGATTATTGTAGTTTGTGTGGGATTTGATCTTCAACTTCCTCAGATACAAAATCCTCAGAATTTTCAGATACAACTTTTCTCCCCCTAGTAACTTAAAAGTTTCTTAATCACAGAGACTATAATTTTATATTTTTGTATACTCAGTGTTCTGTACCTTTACATTGTGGAGAATTAACAAATGTTTATTAAATTAAATCTAATTTAATAATGGAGCAAATATACATACATATTCTTTTATAAACCTTGCTTTCCTGATGAGGATAGGAGATGGAAGCTCCCACTCTCTCAGAGAAAAGCAATCAATTTGGATAGCTGTGTTAGGGTCCAGTTCGTCACCCACCACCAAGGAAAAACCCACAGACAATGCAATCAAGCAGAAGGGTCCTTTATTCTGGTACACACCAGGGGAAGCTCAGCATAAGAGTTCCGCCTGCAGTTGTGAGTGCAGAGTCTTTTATATCCAATGCCTGACAGCATATCACTACACTAGCCACCATACGTGGCCCACGAGTTTCTCCTGGAATCTATGTTTTGGGCGTCGGTAAAAGTTTCTCCTAGAATCTACATTTTGGGCATTGGCCCAAGTTTCTCCTGGACTCTACGTTTTGGGCGTTGGCACATTTAGGTTCCCTGACAGGGGTCTGTTGGTCAGATGTTCTATAGTGATATGTGCTGTACTGACCAAGCAGCTCCCTGCTTGGGGCTCCTTCATTCCCTATTCCTTTTTCTCTCAGGGGGCAGAGGGAAAGCCTGTTTGTGGGGGCATCTCGCAGCCCTCAGCTCAGGGTTCAGTTGTGGCTAGGGGTTGGTACTGTTGTTGGAGGGCCAACACCTGGATGGCATCCAGACGATCCTTCACAAACCGAACAAGGCGGTTGAAAATATAGGGACCAAATATTAAGAGCAGGATTAGGATGGTGAGGGGTCCTATGAGGGATGAGACCAGGGTAGTGATCCAGGGAGAGGTGTTAAAAAGGTTGGCCAATAGCTGCTCTCTCCCTCCATCGGGCTTCTAGCCCCTCCCGCAGCTTGCTCAGGGAGTCCCTGATGACCCCTGAATGGTTAACATAGAAGCAGCATTAAGGCTGCACAGAGGCCTCCTTCCTTAAGGAAGAGGAGGTCCAAACCTCGCCGATTTTGAAGGGCTACTTTGGCTAGGGAGGTATGAGATTTCTCAAGGAAGTTGATAGAGGATTCAAGCCTGGCTATGTCCTCGTCAACTGCCTTGTGCAGGTGGGTGTGTCCCTGTGTATGCAAGGTGAGGGCAGCAATGCCCACACCCGTCCCTGTCGACCTAAGAGGGTGGCCCCAGTAACAGCTACAGTGACAGGTTTTCGCTTCCAATGTCGGGACGAAATGTGGTCCCATGTTTTCAGGAGGTCCTGCTCACTGTAGTAGTTTATTAGGGGCACTATTGTGACAGGGGTGCAGAACTCGTGGTGGTCATTGAGGGAGTTAGGGGAGACAGAGGCAGGGCTGCAGGCCAGAACGGGAACATAGTCAGTGTGCTCCCACAGGTGGGATAAGGTATTTCCCAGCTGAGAGGTGAGTCATGGCTGCACAAAAGTGGGGGTCGGGGAGGCTGGATCTCCCTGCTACTCAGTGGCTGCACCCAATCACTGCAGAAATAGTTATGCCGTGGCCGGGATTCCCAGGGCCTGACTCACTCCAGTGGCACTGTGGCAGGTTTTCTTCCTGTGAGATGTTGTGAGAGACATTTAGGCTGAAAGCCTCATAATAGGGCAGGGATGTGACTAGGCAGAGCCAGCAGTGCTTGGTGAGATTGGGGGAGGAATGGTTAAGGGCTGAAAAGGAGGCCCATAGCAAAGGGAGATAGGGGTTGGTTGTGATGGGACGATCAGGGTCGGGGGTTTTGGGGGGAGTTGGAGGGTTCGCAGGATGGGAGTTGTTAGGCGAGGGAGTCACAGGAGCATTCGGGTTAAGGGGGCTATTCCATAAGGGGGCTGCAGGGGGATTCAGTTTATGGGGGTTACTTGGTGCGGGGGCTGCAGGGGGGTTCGGGTTAAGTATGAGGTTGGGTCCCAAGGCCACCGGGGGGTTATAAAGTTCCTTTTTGATGAGGAAATGCCCGCCTCTGTCTGCCCCGTCCTCCCAGAACCTCATGCCCCAGGTTCGTCCTACGACCCAGCCGTTGTAGTCGGGGGACATCACTGTGATTTTTAGCTTAGAGCAGTAATAGGGCCGTGCTGGAGGATGGACAGATTCTGGGTACGATGGGGGTTTTGTGCACTGAATCTGGTCCAGGCTGGAGACTCTGCGGACTGAGATCCATTCATCTGGGTGGGAAGCTGTCCATAAGGAAGCATAAGTCTCACATCCCCAATACGCACAGTAATAATGATCCGGAGAGTTGCAGTATGACTTCCCAGGGTTGGAGGTGGGGCAAAGATATATCAGAGTGAGGTTCCCAGGGAGCTGAGATGGGGGTTGGTTTCCTCGGTCCAGGGCACATGGTCCGGATGGGACCAAGTCACAGGGGTAGATGGCAAAAGTCGGGGCGTAGAGGTGACCACTGAGAGTAGGGTTTTGTCCTGTTTCCAGCTACTGAGGG
This sequence comes from Monodelphis domestica, assembly GCF_027887165.1. NCBI lineage: Eukaryota > Metazoa > Chordata > Mammalia > Didelphimorphia > Didelphidae > Monodelphis > Monodelphis domestica. Next base: position 300,583,454 of record NC_077227.1, on the reverse strand, counting down.
TCCATTTCCATGGCTGGTGGGAGGACCCTGCCTGTAGAAGGGAGAGAAAACAACTAAGAGAAAGGGGAAGTGAGGGGAGTCATGCTGTCCAGTTAAGTTTAAGCTTCAGAGGAGTGTCCAGATGGGAAGCGGCTGTCCAGACTTCAATAGTCTTTGGCGGGTCTGCAGTTCTCACGTGGGAGTGGTGGATCCAAGGGCCAATTCCGTCGACCTTAAGGGCTGAAGGGGTGACAAAGAGGGTTACATAGGGCCCCTTCCATTGAGGCCGAAGGTTGGCCTTGTGGTGCTGCTTAACCCAGACCCAATCCCCGGGTTTAAAAGGGTGAGGGTCATGGGGGGGGGGAGGTTGGAATCGTGCCTAGAGCCTCGGCCAGAGGTCAGACTGAATCTGGGAGAGGAAGTGGACAAAGTCCCACAATGAGGGGCTACTGGGAGTCGCATTCGGGAAAGCAGAGAGGACAAGGAGGATGGAACCATAAAGGATTTCATAAGGGGTGAGGGAGAGGGGCCCAGGGGTATCGTGGGCCTTAAAAAGGGCTAGGGGAAGGAGCATCACCCAGTCCCGGCCAGTCTCCAAAGAGAGGTTAGTAAGGATCTCTTTTAGGGTCCGATTCAATCTCTCCACCTGTCCTGAACTCTGGGGGTTATACTCACAGTGTAATTTCCATTTGACCCCGAGACCCCCTGCCAGTGCCTATAAGATCTTGGCCACAAATGCAGGGCCATTGTCTGAGCCTAGAGAGGAGGGCACCGGAATCCAAATTTGCCAGGCCGTACTTCAGTGAAATCAAGATCCCAATGCTCACAGGGTCGGGTGCCGTGGAGGCGGGTTCCGGAGTGCGAATCCGGGTTTGTCGGCCGGGTCAGCTGGCAGGCGGTGCACTTGTCAACCAATTCTGTTAGGAAGGACCGAGAGCCTTGGAAGCGAATCCATCCTTTCTGGAGTAGTTCATGGAGTTTGTTAGTGCCCAGGTGCATGAGATGGTGGAGGTGGGTGGTCAAAAGTTGGCCAGCGATTCTAGGTAAAAGCAAGTTACCAGCAGGGTCCTGGAAGAAAGACCCAACAGGCCATCCTTCCTTCCCTTTTATCCATTGGTGATCACTGTCCGAATATTGTGGAGGGTCTGGTGGGGGGTTTGGGATGAGAGATGAGGGGCCTAGTGGCTCTGGTTCGGCCTGGATGGGCAGCACTAGGGTATGGGCCCGATCCCGCATTGCCACTGCCTTAGCCGCCTCGTCTGCCCAGCGGTTTCCCATGGCAGGGAGGGATGAGCCACTTTGGTGTCCAGGGGTGTGGACAATGGCAACTGCACGGGGCTCCCAGACGGCTGCGAGGAGATCTTGGATGTCCTCAAGGTGGGCCACCAACTTCCCAGCTGAAGTGACAAACCCCCTTTCCCGGTATATCGGTGCATGCACATGCAGGGTCGCGAAGGCATAGCGACTGTCTGTGTATATAGTGACTCACTTGTCCTTTGCTGCCCTCAAGGCTGCTGCCAAGGCAACCTGTTCACCTTTCTGTGCTGACGTCCCCTCAGGGAGGGAAGTGTCCCAAATGACCTGGCCAGTGTGATCTACTACTGCGGCTCCAGCTCTCCTACCTTGCGGGGACATGAAACTGCTGCCATCGGTGAAAAGGATGAGGTCCGGATTGGTCAGAGGGACGTCCTTGAGGTCAGGTCATGCAGATAGCGATTCCACAAGGATCTCTTGGCAGGAGTGTGTCTTGGTGTCGTCATCTTTGGCGGGGAGAAGCGTGGCGGGATTAAGGATGGACACTACCCAAAAGGACAGCTGAACCTCATTTAGGAGGAGTGACTGGTAGTGGGTCAGCTGAGCATGGGACAGCCAGCGCACCAGAGGCTTACGGAGGACACTCTCAATGGTGTGTGAGGTGGCAATGAGAAGCGACTGGCCATGTGTAAGTTTGTCAGCATCCTTGACCAAGAGGGCCACTGATGTGATGATGTGGAGACAGGAAGGCCATCCCGCCGAGACGGGGTCGAGCCTTTTGGAAAGGTAGGCCACCGGCCGGTCCCAGGGTCCCAGTTTCTGGGTGAGGACCCCTTTCGCCACCCCCTGACGTTCATCAATGAACAGCTGATAGAGTGTCTCTGGGTCAGGAAGGGCCAGGGCCGGCGCTTGCAGCATAGCCTTTTGGAGGTCCTGGAAAGCTATTTCCGTGTCCTCTGTCCAAACCCAGTTTGAGGTTTCCCGGGCGGCAGCATAGAGGGGTTTTGCTGTCTCTGCAAAGTTGGGCACCCAAAGACAACAGTATCCCACAGATCCCAGGAATTCCCATACCTGCCGAGGCGAAGAGGGGGTAGGGATGGAAAGGATGGCCTGGGTCATGGCTGGGGTGAGCCAGTGGAGGCCATTGTGCAGGCGATAGCCAAGGAAGGTGACCTCTTGGCGGGCTATGTGTGCCTTCCTGGCACTGACACGATAGCCGGCGGCCTCGAGACAGAGCAAGAGGTCCCTTGTAGCCTCTTTGCAGAATTCCTCTGTAGGAGAGGTGATCAGCAAGTCGTCTACATACTGCAAGAGAGTCACAGCAGGGTGTAGCTGGCGAAAAGGTTTCAAATCTTCCACCAAAGCTTTGCTAAAGATGGTTGGGCTGAGTTTTAGCCCTTGGGGAAGTCGAGTCCAGGTGATTTTAATGGTCAAGTGGGTTTCAGGGGAGAACCACTCAAAGGCAAAGATGGGCTGACTAACAGCGGCCAGTGGGAGGGTGAAGAAGGCATCCGTTAAGTCTAAAGTGGTATACCAGGTCAGGGAAGGGTGTAGATTGCTAAGGAGAGTATATGGGTTTGGGACGGTGGGGTGGACATCCTCAATACCCTTGTTGACTTCCCGCAGGTCTTGAACGGGCCTGTAATCTCCTGTGCCTGGTTTACAGACGGGGAAGATTGGGGTGTTCCATGGTGATTTGCAAGGTATGAGGATCCCGGAGGCCAGAAGGCGCTTAATGTGAGGTTGAATGCCGTTTCTGGCCTCGGCTAACATCGGGTATTGTTTAACCCGTATAGGGGTGGCCCCACTCTTGAGGGGGATGATAATGGGTGGTTGGTTTATGGCTAGCCTAACTCCGGAAAGTACCGCCCAGACCTTAGGAATGGAATCTACCCACGGTTGCACATGGGGGGGAATGTCCGGGGGGCTGGGTCAGAATATAAAAGGTATTCATCTTGGAGGGCTAGGGTAAGGACTGTGAGGGGGGCCCCTGAATCATCCATAAGGGACATAGTCCCATGAGAAAAGTGAATGTGGGCCCCGATCTTGTGAAGGAGGTCCCACCCAATAAGGGGAGCCAGGCTCTCAGGGATGATGAGGAACGAATGGGAAACTTGGCGGGTTCCCAGGTTGAAGGTCCTCGCTGTGGTTCAGGGGTAACGGCTGGACCCCATCACCCCTTGGACCAAGGAGGTTTTGGAGCTGGTGTCACCCAAGGGTGACAGGAGGACCAAATGTTCGGCTCCTGTATCCACAAGCATGGGAAGGGGTTTCCCCTCAATGTAAGCCATTACTCAGAACTCAGGGAGGGGCCTGAGACCCGTCCCCTTCAGTCATCCTCAGCAAAGGCGATAACATTCCTATTGGGCCATCCCCCGTCAGTGTTGGAGGGGCTATCCCAGTGCCTTGGGGGGGGGGGCCTGTTGGCCTTGCCTCATTCCTCTTTGCATCCTCTGGGGGCAGTTATGCTGCCAGTGGCCAATTTTCCCACAGAGGAAACAAGGGCCCTGTGGGCGCCGGTCAGGCGGTTGCCCATCAAGAGGAGGAGGCTGGGATTGGGTCAGAGCTGCCACGAGGACCCGGGTTGTTTGTTGTTGTGTCTGCATTAGCTGCTTTCTAGCCTTCTCTTCCCTGGACTGGAGGTCCTGCAAACGCTTGAGTTCTTCAGGCTCTTTCTGTCTCTGTTCCTGTCTTGCAATGTCCTCCTGTCTTAGTCTGTCAGCTCATTCAGGGGTTTCACGGGAGTTAAAAACTTTCTCTGCTACTTTAAGTAATTTGGTTAGAGATTGGGCTGTAAATGCATTGGCCCTCTGGAGCTTCCTGTGAATATCAGGGGCTGACTGATTGACAAAAGCAAGAAGAACAGCTGTCTGGCTATTGGGTGCTGTTGGGTCCACCGGGGAATAAATGCGAAAAGCTTCCTGCAGCCACTCAAGAAATGCGGTGGGGGTCTCCTCGGGGCCCTGCCTAACAGAATCAATTTTAGCCAAATTGGTGGGTTTGCGGGCTGCTGCCCGAAGCCCAGCAAGGAGAGTCTGGCTGTAGGACTGAAGACGCTCCCTACTTTGATCAGTGGCAAAGTTCCAGTCAGGCCGCTCAATGGGGAACGCCGTGGCGAGGCGCAAAGGATCGGTGGTGGGTCTCCCATCAATCCCAAGGACTAGCTTTTTCCCTTCAGCAACTATCTGATCCCACTCTTCACTAGTGAACATCATGCTGAGTAGTTGTTGACAATCATCCCAAGTGGGACTGTGGGTGAGAAATATAGACTCGACCAAGTCTATTAGTTTCTGGGGCTGCTCAGAGAAAGTGGGGTTTTGATGTTTCCAATTATACAAGTCAGAAGACGTGAAAGGTCAGTACTGAAAGACAAGGGGACCCCCTTCCACCATGGGCCCGACGGTGTGAACTGGTAGGATGGTGATAGAGGAGGGGGCTTCAGCTGGAATGAGAGGTGGCAGTGGCATTGTAGGTACTCGGCGTCTGGTGCGATGGGCTGGGGGAGGGCTGGGTAAGTCTGCTCCCTGTATCGCTGTTGCCTCATTTCCATCAAGGAGGAGGGGAGGGTACAACTGGGGGTTATAGGGAGGGGGCAGTAGAGGTGGGTCAGGGAGGGGTTCCTCAGGTGGAGGGAGGATTAGAGGCAGAAAGGGCTTTTCAAGATCAGGTTTCTCAGGCTATTCCCTGGACTTGGTCCTATCGTCTAGTGAAGCCACTAGGAAGTGGACAGCCTCCGTATAAGGTTTCAGCCAAGGTGGGAGATCTAGGGCTAAGTCTTGCCAGGTCAAAATATAAGGGACCTGGTTCGAGCGCCCTTCTGGTCCAGGGAGGAGGATCCACCCCTGGATGGCAGAAATGACACTGTTCTGCCAAGTACCTCCTCGGGGCCACCCGCACCCAAAGGTGGGCCACTCTATGTTACAGAGAGTCTGCAACCTTCCCCTATGAACTATCAAGCTTAGGTTTTTGGCTCTTGACTTAAAGTAAGCATAATGTTGGAGGACCAGGTCTAGGGGGGTGGACTGGCTTTGACCCATATTGGGTCCTGAGTTTAAGGAGAGGATGAGGAGATAGGTCAAGGAGACTAGGACAAGGAGGGGGGTGATACCGGAAAGGGAAAAAAATTCCGATACCGGCAACTTCTCGTCAGAGGCTGGCTGCCCAGTCCCTCCCATGTGGTCAAAAAGACCCAGTGTGTTTATGAGGGTCTCCTAGGGCTGTAAAAGTCACCTAGAGATTGTGGGGTGTCCTGCAGTCTCCCTTAGGGGTGCAGTATCTTCCCAAAAGGGGCCTTGAACCCCTTTCCCTTTAAGCCAGTTGAGAGCAGTGTCCACCTGGCGGAGACATGGAGCTCCATGCTCAGGGCTCTCTCAACCTGACAGAGACTTTAACTCCCTATGAAGGAGTCAGACCTCTGTCCTCAGAGGCCTCTAACCACCTGATCTCGGCACCTGCCCTGGACCGTATCCTTTCCCCACGGCTGATCACAGACACTTCCTCAGTTTCCCGACTGGCCTTCTCCTGAAGGACACAGAAATGTGGTAATCCCGAGTCTGCACTCAGAAACAGGTGGGAGGGTTGGACCGACGTGGGGCGAACCCCTCACCCCAGAAAGGGATGGACCATGGAGCTTGGCATAAGGAGGCCTTGTACAAATCGCAAGGACAAATCCTTCACTAAGCCTTATGCTCATCGAGGGTCCTCTTCTCCTCCATACACATTCAGTCACCACACTCCCACACACTCCCACACCCCACTCGGCTCACCTGAAGGTCCAGTCCAAGGCAGTACCCTTTGCCTTTTGTCTAGGGGTTCCGAGGTGGGGACGAGGCGGACAAGCCCCCAAATGTTAGGGTCCAGTTCGTCACCCACCACCAAGGAAAAACCCACAGACAATGCAATCAAGCAGAAGGGTCCTTTATTCTGGTACGCACCAGGGGAAGCTCAGCATAAGAGTTCCGCCTACAGTTGTGAATGCAGTCTTTTATACCCAATGCCTGACAGCATATCACTAGCCACCATACGTGGCCCACAAGTTTCTCCTGGAATCTACGTTTTGGGCATTGGCACAAGCTTCTCCTGGTCTCTATGTTTTGGGTGTTGGCACATTTAGGTTGCCTGACAGGGGTCTGTTGGTCAGATGTTCTATAGTGATATGTGCTGTACTGACCAAGCATCTCCCTGCTTGGGGCTCCTTCAGCTGCTCGTTGTGGTCATGGCTATGATGGCTTGAGTATATTTCTGTAGACATCAATACAATATGCTGTTTCTTCTGAAGAAGTTAAAATATATAGCAGTATAACAAAAGTCCATGGCTTCTGGGTAGCAGCTTTAGTTTATAGTACCATACTTAGCTACTTCGTATTTATATTTATTCTCTTACTATTTGTTCTGTATATATTAATAATGGTTCTTACTGCCTCAACCATTTTCAATGTAAATAAATGCCTCGAGGGGAAGGATTGCTTCATTCTTTTATTTATATCCTGGGTACTTAGCACAGTGCCTGACTTATAATAGGCATTTAATAAAGAATAGGCATTTAATAAAGTCTTGTTGATTGGTTGATTAGTCACAGATTTAGTACTACATTGCTATCAAGAACAACCCTCTAATTTTCCAGCTGAGAAAACTTAGGCATAAAAAGTGCCTTGCTTTTTCAATGTCACATAGTTCTTTTAATGTAAATATGATGTTCTAGCAAAAACTAAAGCTAAAGAAAATACTCATGTACAAAAGTGGAACATGCATGGTTATTTTTCTTATCTCTACTATGTTACCTTCTTTGTCTGATCATTGCAAATTGTCCCTGGCTCCAGTTTTCCCCATAAGCAAAAGTGTTCTACATTCACGTTCAGTGGATCTATCTGGTAATAAGATAGTATTTTTGACTTGTGTGCATTTAATTTATTAAATATCACCATATCCTAGGCAAAAAAGGAAAGAAAAAAGGAAAAAAGAATTTAAAACATGTGGGTGATGCTCCCTGCAATTTCTTCAATGAGTGCATATCTTGGAGTTAAGTGTGAGATGAGAGATCTGGATCTGCTTTTGTTCAAGTTAGTCTCAGTGCCTGCCTATACTATGTGTGATTCTAGAATCTCATCATTATCATACCAAGAGTTATCCTAATGATTTTGTTTAAGTTGGTAGAGTTAATGAGAGAGAGATTTATTTGGACTTAAAAACAAAACAAACAAAACATTCTTTATCAGCTAGAAGGTCCTGCTGTGTTGCCATTGACTTCTTTGGGTTCTCTCTTGGCTCATGGTGGAACAAGAAGAGAAAACAGTTATGTGGTTATGTGATTGACTACTAATAAAAACTTATTTAAATAACATTATTTTCTCCTGATCATTAATTTACCTACCATCTAAGTATGAATACTTCTGTTTTAGAAGCCTAGTTTATAGTCACAGAAAACTTGCTTTCAATTGTTTCCATATCTACTTTCTTGAATTTATTTGTTCTTTGATACAAACTAATTTTTAAATAAGAATCTATTAACTCAATTCATAATGAAAAAGTGAATTGAATCAAGAAAAGTAAAAAAGAGATTGTAACAATCAAACATAAACAAAAAGGAAAACATAGAACTCAATAAACTTAAAAATTCAGAGCAAAAAGACATGGTATTTTCCAAATGGGAATATCAAAGAACATATACAATTCTCTGATCTAAAATATCAGTTTTCTAAATATAGATCACATACAAGAGTGCATCTCCAGTGATTAGCACAATATTTTGCTGATAGTACAAGCTTAATAAATCTTTTTCATTCATTCATAGAAAAATAATAAATAAATGTTAAAAAGTAGAAATAATAAACACATGCTTTACAGACAAAAATGCAATAAAAATAATTTACACAGGGAATATAAACAAAATACATGGTCCTAAATGGAGATTTAATAAAATCTCAAACCATGAATGAGTCAAAGAAAAAAATCACTGAAAAATTAATAACCATGCAAAAAAATGATAATGATTAGACAAAATACAAATAATATGCAGTACAAAAAATAATCATCAGGTGGAAAACTATGTACCTAAAACCACACATTAACAAAATAATAAAAAAGGATTAATAAACTGAAGGAATTAAAAATTAGAAAACCAACAAACAATCAAACCCAAATAAGCCAAAAAGAGAAATTGTAGAAAATTATTGGAGAATTAGATTAAATGAAAACCAAAAAGTCTATAGAACTAATATATAAAATGGGAGGTTTGTATTTTAGAACTAACAAAAATCATAAACCATTAGTCATTCTACTTAAAAAAGATAAGGGAGAAAGATCAAATTTTATATTTTTTAAATAAGAAGAAATAATATAAAAAGAGTACTATGTATATGCCACACACATATGTGTTAAAAAAAAAACTTCCAAAAAAAGAGTATTTTCTACAAAATTCTAAAATATCCAAGCTAACAGAATACTGATGTAATCTTGATTTTAGAAAATTTAAAATGAACTAGTTTCAAAAAAAACTATCAAAGAGGGGAGAAAATCAAAGCCAAAACTAATGTTCTAGATGGAATTACAGAAGTATTATAGTAAAATCTTAAAGGACAACATACATGATACATAAATTATTCAAAAAAATGAGAATAAAAACATTACCATACTTCTTTTATGAGACAAAAGCTGTCCTAATACCTAAATCAATAAAAAATAAAGAAAAAGAAATATAATAATATCAATAACAAATATAAATTCAAAATTTTTAAATAAAAACTTAGAGGAAAGAGTGAAGCAAATTTTTTAGGGGAAAGGGAAATCTTTCTCTGTGATCAGGTTTGATTTATACTAGGATAGTTCAGCATTAGAAAATGATTAACATAATTAATTATATTTTTAAAAAGCATTAAAAACCATGTAGTTATGTCAATTGATACAAAAAAAGCAATTTACATTAATGAACTTACGCTAAAAAGAAAAAAACCTTCAAGGCATTTGCAGAAAAGGATATTTTAAATCTGATTAAAAGAATATAAAACTAAAAGCTTGCATTAGAAACAATGTAAAAATACTAGAAGATTTCCTACTAAATTCAAGATTAATGAGCTTTCCCACAGTTACTTGACACAGTTAAGGAAATGCTGGCAACATCATTAAAACAAGAGAAGGAAATTAAAAGCATTAAGATAAGCAACAAAGAAACAAAAGTATGCCTAATTGTTGGCAAAATGTTGACTTAGAAAATCTTAGAGAATCAGCAAAGAAACTAATTGAGGCAATAGATTCAGTAAAGTGCTAGGTTAGGAAATAAAGCCATGAAAATAAACCACATTTCCATGTAGCAATAAAAAATACCCCAAAGGAAATAATATGAAGATAAGTCCTCCAAATGCATTACATATATATTGGAATCACTTTACTGAAGCATTCTCAATACTGGTAGAAATATAATTATAAAATCACCTTAAAGAAATTTAAATTAATTTAAATAATTGGAAAAACATTAAATCCTTATACCTGGGACTGTCAAATATTATAAAAGTGATACTATTCCTAAAATTAATTCATAGTTTTAGTGTTATACCAATAAAAAAACAAGGGGATAATTTACAGAGCCAGACAAAATGAAAATAATATTCATATGGAGCATCAAAATATTTTAATATCAAAAGAAATAAAGTAGAAAGTAGGAATGACTAGAAAATAACACTTTCATATATGAAAATATATTATAAAGCTTTAACCATCAAAAATATTTATAATTTAAAAATAGATACATGGCTTGAATGTTAATATCATGCCATAAAAGAAATTAGAAAAGAACCAGATAATACACCTTTCCTGGCTATAAATGGGCTTGGATTTTTAACCAGAGAGAGAAGCAATTATTAAAAAAAAAAAACTATCACATATAGTTGAAAAGCTTTTGTGACAGAAAAATTAATACAATTAGGATAATAAAGGAATGGTTTACTGTGACAGTCTTCATAGTAAATATCTCTGGTGTCTTTTCTCCAAAATATATAGGCAACTAACAGAAATAAGACCAAAAGTGAAAGGATGTATACAGATGTTTTTCAAATGAAGTAGAAATGGTTAACAACCACATGAAATAATGCTCTAAACAGCATTAATAAAATTGCAAATAAAAACAACCCTAAGATTTCACACCAAATGAACTATCAAAGATGACAAAATTGGGAGATATTCAATGTGGCAGGGGGTATGTAAAGAAAGGTACACCAATGAACTATTGAATTGTGGACTGGCCAAACCATTCTAGAAAACAGTTTAAAATTATGCAAAGAAAAGTAACTAAAATGACCATATCCTTTGATCAAGGTATACCACTGCTAGACCTATATCCCAAAGAGGCCAATAACAAAAAGAAAAATTCCTTTATGCAATAAAATTTTTTGAAAATTTATTTATTTATATAGATTTTTAAAAGTATACTTTCCATGTTTACATGATTCATTTTCTTTCCCTCCTTTTTTTCCCTCCCCACTCCCAGAGTCAACAAGCAATTCCACTGGGTTGTGCAAATGTTGTCATTTGAAACCTATTTCCATTTTATTCCTTTTTGCTATATAGAGGGTTTTTTTTAAAGATCTAAACAACAAATCAAATGTCCATATATACATGTGATAAGTGACATCATATGTTCTGCTTTCGCATTTCTACTGCCATAGTTCTTTCTTTCAATGTGGATAGCATTCTTTTACATAAGTCCTTCAGGAGAGTACTGCTTGTTGCATTACTACTAGTAGCAAAGTCCATTACATTGGATTGTTTCACAGAGTTTTTACTTTCTTTGTACAATGTTCTGGTTTTGCTCATTTCATTCTGCATCACTTAACTGAGGTTCTCCCAGTTCATAAGGAAATCATCCAGACCATCAATTCTTATAGCACAATAGTATTCCATCACCATCATATACCACAATTTGTTCAGCCATTCCCCAATCAAGGGACAACTCCTCATTTTCCAATTTTTTGCCATCACAATGAGCATGGGTATGAATATTTTTGTACAAGTCATTTTACTTATAATCTATTTGGAGTGAAAAACTAGCAGTGGTATGACTGGATCAAAAGGTATGCAGTCTTTACATTCCCTTTGCACATAATTCCAAATTGCCCTCCAGTGTAACTGGATTAAATCACAACTTCAGCGGCAGTCCCAATTTTGCCACATCTGCTCCAACATTTATTATTTTGCTTTACTGTCATATTGGCCAATCTTCTAGGTGCGAGGTGGTACTTCAGCATTGTTTTGATTTGCATTTCTTTAATTATGAGAGATTTAGAACACTTTTTCATGTTTTTATTCATAGTTTTGATTTCTTTGACTGAAAATTGCCTCTTCATGTCCCTTGCCCATTTATCAATTGGAGAATGCCTTGATTTTTTGTACAATTGATTTAGCTTTTTGTAAATTTGAGTAATTAAAACTTTGTGGGAGGTTTTTGTAATGAAGATTGTTTCCCAATTTGTTGCTTCCCTTCTGATTTTAGTTACATTGGTTTTGTTTGTACAAAAACATTTTAATATGATGTAATCAAAATTATTTATTTTACATTTTGTGACTCTTTATAAGTCTTGCTTGGTTTTAAAATCTTTCCCTTCCCAAAGTTCTGACATGTATACTATTCTGTGTTCACACAATTTACTTATTGTTTCCTTCTTTAAGTTCAAGTTGTTCTCCCATTCTGAGTTTAACTTTGTGTAGGGTGTGAGGTGTTGATCCAAACCTAATCTCTCCCAAACTGTCTTCCAATTTTCCCAGCAGTGTTAATCAAATAGTGTATTTTTGTCCCAAAAGCTGAGGTCTTTGGAGTTGTCATGGACTGTCTTGCTGAGGTCACTTACCCTAAGTGTATTCCATTGATCCTCCTTTCTGTCTCTTAGCCATTACCAAATTGTTTTGATGACCTCTGCTTTATAATATAATTTTTATATCTGAGACTGCAAGGCCACCTTCCTTTGTTGGTTTTTTATTTCCCTGGATATCCTTGATCTTTTGTTCTTCCAAATGAACTTTGTTATGGCTTTTTTCTAATTCAGTAAAAAAGTTTTTTGGAAGTTCAATGGGTATGGTACTAAATAGATGGATAAGTTTGAGTAGGATGGTCATTTTTATTATATTAGCTCATCTTACCCATGAGCAGTTAATGTTTTTCCAATTGCTCAAATCTAGTTTTAGTCGTGTGGAAAGTGTTTCGTAGTTGTGTTCATATCGTTCCTGTGTTTGTCTCGGCAGATAGATTCCTAAGTATTTTATATGGTCTAAGACGATTTTGAATAGAATTTCTCTTTCTGATTCCTGTTGCTGAGATGTTTAGGAGATATATAGAAATGCTGATGATTTATGTGGATTTATTTTGTATCCTGCAACTTTACTAAAGTTGTTGATTATTTCGACTAGCTTTTTTGTTTATTCTGTAGGATTCTTTAAGTAGACCATCATGTCATCCACAGTGATAGGATAGCTTGGTCTCCTCCTTGCCTATTTTGATGCCTTCAATTTCTTTTTCTTCTCTAATTGCTACTGCTAGTGTTTCTAGTACAATGTTGAATAATAAAGGTGATAATGGGCATTCTTGTTTCACTCCTGATCTTATTGGGAATGCATCTAGTTCATTCCCATTGCAGATGATGTTTGCTGATGGTTTTAGATAGATACTTTTTTGTTATTTTTAGGAAAAACCCTTCTATTCCTATATTTTCTAGTGTTTTCAATAGGAATAGGTGTTGTATTTTATCAAATGCTTTTTTCTGAGTCTATTGAGATAATCATGTGATTTTTGTTGGTTTTCTTGTTGATATGGTCAATTATGTGAATGGTTTTCATGATACATATACCATCCTTGCATTTCTGGTATAAATCCCACCTGATCATAGTGAATTACCCTCATGATGACTTGCTACTTCCCTGTTTAAAATTTTTGCATCTATGTTCATTAAGGAGATTGGTCTATAGTTTTCTTTCTCCGTTTTTGGCCTGCCTGGCTTTGGGATCAGTACCATATTCGTGTCCGGATTAATTGATTTTAAATGTGTTATAGAATTGACTTGTGAATCCATATGACCCTGATGATTTTTTCTCATGAAATTATTTGATTGCTTATTCAATTTCTTTTTCCAATATAGGATTAACTATTCTATTTCCTCTTCTGTTAATCTAGTTATTACCATTCTCTTCCTCCCCTTCTTATAATAGTATCCCCACACCCTACAAACCTCTTTTTGTGATATAATACATACTATTTTTCTTCTTCCATAGAGTTTCTCTTAGTACCAACCTCTTTTTTGCCCTCCCCTTTTTACATATCATCTTGAATAACTTACTACCACAACCTCTGTGTATAAATAATTCTTATATCTACTATGATAATGAAAATAATTTTTAAGAGTTACAAATATCATTTTCCATATAGGAATATAAACAATTTGACATTACTGCAGTCCTTAAAATTTTCCCCTTCTTTCTTTTTTACCTTTTCATGTTTCTCTTGAATCTTGTATTTGGACAACAAATTTTCCATTTAGTTCTGGTCATTTCTTTATGAATATTTCCACATGAATTTAGGAATATTTCCCATGATTTCCCTGGATATCATTGATCTTTTGTTTTTCCAAATGAAATTTCCTATGTTTTTTTCTAATTCAATAAAAAAGTTTTTTGGTAGTTCAATGGGTATGGCACTAAATAAATAACTTAATTTGGGTAGGATTGTCATTTTTATTATGTTAGCTTATCCCACCCATGAGCAATTAATGTTTTTCAAATTGTTTATATCTAGTTTTAATTGTGTGAAGAGTGTTTTGTAGCTGTGTTCATATAATTCCTGTCTTTGTCTGGGCAGCTAGATTACTAAGTATTTTATATTGTCAAGGGTGATTTTAAATGGGATTTCTGTTTCTAATTCTTGCTGCTGAAATGGGTTGGAGATATACAGAAACGCTGATGATTTATGTGGTTTTATTTTGTATCCTGCAACTTTGCTAAAATATTTGATTGTTTTGACTAGCTTTTTGGTTGATACTTTAGGATTCTTTAAGTAAACCATCATATCATATGCAAAGAGTGATATCTTGGTCTCCTTATTGCCAATTTTAATAACTTCAATTTCTTTTTCTTCGCTAATTGCTAGTTCTAGTGTTTCTAGTACAATGTTAAATAACAGAGGTGATAAATGGGCATCCTTGTTTCACTCCTGATCTTATTTGGAAGGCTTCTAGTTTATCCCCAATGCAGATGATATTTGCTGATGATTTTAGATATTTACTGTCTATTATTTTTAGGAAAGGCCCTTCCTTTCCTATACTTTCTAGTGTTTTCAATAGGAATAGGTTGTGTATTTTATCAAATGTTTTTTCTGCATCTATTGAGATAATCATGTGATTTTTGTCAATTTGCTTCTTAATATCGTCAATTATGTGGATGGTTTTCCTAATATTGAACCATCCTTGCATTCCTGGTATAAATCCTACCTCATCATAGTGAATAACCCTTGTGATAACTTGCTGGAGTCTTTTTGCTAGTATCCTATTTAAGATTTTTGCATCTATATTCATTAAGGAGATTTGGGATCAGTACCATGTTTGTGTTGTAAAATGAATTTGGTCAAACTCCTTCTTTTCTTATTCTGTCAAATAGTTTGTATAATGTTGGGATTAGTTGTTCTTTGAATTTTTGATAGAATTCATTTGTGAATCCATCTGGACCTGGGGATTTTTTCTTAGGGAGTTCTTTGATGGCTTGCTCAATTTCTTTTTCTGAGATGTGGTTGGTTAGTTAATTTATTTCCTCTGTTAGTCTAGGCAACTTATATTTTTGTAAGTATTTATCTATATCACCTAGATTGCCATATTTGTTGCTCTATAATTGGTCATGGTAGTTTTTAATGATTGCCTTAATTTCCTCTTCATTAGAAGTGAGGTCTCCCTTTTCATCTTGAATACTGTCATTTGTGTTTTTTCTTTCCTTTTTAAAAAATTAGACTTACTATTTTAGACTTTGTCTATTTTATTTGTTTTTTCAAAGTACCAGCTTCTAGTCTTGTTTATCAAATCAATAGTTCTTTGACATTCAATTATATTAATTTCTCCTTTGAATTTTAGGATCTCTAATTTAGCCTTCATTTGAGGATTTTTAATTTATTGTCTTTCTAGTTTTTTATTTTGCATGCCCAATTCATTGACTTCTGACTTTCTTAATTTTTTAATATATGAACTCAAGGATATAAATATCCCCCTGAGTACTGCTTTGGCTGCATCCCATAGCTTTTGAAAGCTATGGGATGTTTCTTCATTGTCATTTTCTTAAATGAAGTTATTAATTGTTTCTACAATTTGTTCTTTAATTAACAGGTTTTGTAAAATCATATTTTTTGATTTCCAATTAATTTTTCATTTACCTCTCAATGTACCCTTACTAATTATTATTTTCATTGCATTGTGATCTGAGAAGGTTGCATTTATTATTTCTGCTCTTTTGCTTTTGTTTGCAATGTTTTTATGCCCTAATACATGGTCAATTCTTGTGAAAGTACCGTGTACTACTGAAAAGAAGATATATTCCTTTTTGTCCCTATTTATTTTTCTCCACATGTTTACTAACTCTAATTTTTCTAAGATTTCATTCACTTCTCTTACCTCTTACCTCTTTCTTTTTTATTTTTTGTTTTGATTTATCTAGTTCAGATAGAGGAAGGGTTCAGGTCTCCCACTAGTATAGTTTTTCTATCTATTTCATTCTTTAGCTCCACTACTTTCTCTTTAGAAATGTGGATGCTATGCCATTTGGAGCATACATGATGAGTATCGATATTTCCTCATTGTCTATACTGCCTTTTATTGGGATGTAATTACTTTCTCTACCTCTTTTAACTAGATTTATTTTTTACTTTGTCTTTGTCAGATATCATGATTGTGACTCCTGCCTTCTTTTTATCACTTGATGCCCAATAGATTTGGCTCCATTCTTTTACCTTCACCGTATGCATATCTACCTTCAGCATGTGTGTTTCTTGTAGACAGGATATGGTAGCGTTTGGGATTCTAATCCACTCTGCTCTTCACTTGTGTTTTATGGGTGAGTTTATTCCATTCACATTCAGAGTTAAAATTACCAACTGTGTATTTCCCAGCATTTTGATTTCTACTCCTGGTCCTGCCTTTTCTTCTTTCTCTATTTCCCTCTACACCAATGTTTATTTTTAATCAGTCCACTTAGTTCCCCCCCTTATTTTACTTCCCTCTCTACCCTGCTCCCTTCTTATTCCCCCCTTATTTCCCCTGTAATCATTCTATAATTACACCCCCAACCTCTCCCTCCCTTGTACTACTTCATTCCCCACCAGTCCGTTTGTTACCCTTCTACTCCCCTATAGGGTGCAAATTTATTCTCTGTCCCAATGGATTGGATTGTTCTTCCCTCTTTGGGGCAATTTCAAAGCATGTGAGAGTTGAGTATTTCCTATCTGCAACCTCTTTACCCTTCTAGTGTATTGATGTTCTCTCTCCTCTTGCTGTAAGCTTCTTTGTGACACATAAATTTACCCTAATTTGTTTCTTTTCCCATTTCTTTTAGCTCTTTTATTTTTAGCTCTATTTGGACATATATATATATATATATATATATATGTACACAGATAATTATTTATGTATGCATATATCTATATACCTGTTAATGTATTGTCCTTTCATCCTTTACAGTTTGTTACTGTTCCCTCTAGGTGTAATTCTTCTAGTTGCCCAGGTAATAACGACAGTTTTTAAGAGTTACCAATGACCTCTTTTCTTATAGGAATACATAACATTTTAACTTATCGAGTCTTTTAAAAAAGTTTTTTTTTTGTTTGCTTGTTTTGTTTTTCCTTTTTATTAATTACCTTTTGATGATTTTCCTGAGTTCTCTGCTTGAACATCGAATTTTCTGTTCAGGTTTGGTCTTTTCTTTACAAATTCTTAGAATTCTTCTATTTTGTTGAATGACTATACTTTCCCCTGTAAGACTATAGTCAGTTTTGCTGAGTATTTGATACTTGATTGTAGACCTAATTAGTTTGCTTTCTGGAATATCATATTCCATGCTTTTCGATCCTTCAGTGTGCATGCAGCCAGATCCTGCGTTATCCTCACTGTGGTTCCATGGTATCTTGACTTCTTCTTGGCAGCTTGTAATATCTTTTCTTTGGTCTGATAGTTCTTGAATTTTGCTATTGCATTCCTGGGTGTTGTCAGTTGGGGATTAAGTATAGGAGGTGATCTGTGGATTCTTTCAATCTCCTCTTTTCCCTCTTATTCTTGAATATTGGGGCAGTTTTCTTGAATAATTTCCTGTAGTATTGTGTCCAGGCTTTTTCTTTTGTCATTGTCTTCCTAAATTCTTAGGTTGTCTCTCCTGGAACAACTTTCTTAATCTTCTGTTTTGTGAATGAGATGCTTTATATTTTCCTCAATTTTTTCATTCTTTTGGTTTTGTTTATTGTGTTTTCTGCCTTGTGAGGTCACTTAATTCTAGTATATCCTCCAGACCAGCACCTTTTCCTGCCCAGAGGTTTCTGCTGCCTCTGGAGGCTCAGTGCTCTAAGTGGGTGTGGGGGGTAGGGGTCCTGGGACCATCCTTCTGTGTTCCCCTTAAACTCGAGTATTCTCGGATTCTGCCTTTTGGGGGGGTATACCTTTTGCATTGAGTCCAGCAAGAGAGTTCCTTGGCTCTGTCCTTTTGTTAGGTTTCATTTTTAGTCCCCTATGAGCATTCAGTTTGTGATTGGTAAGGAAGGGTATTCAGAGGTCTGAACCTCTGTTTCTTCTGGGCTGCCATCTTGTCTCTGCCTCAGGAGGAAAAATCTTGAGAGCCATCAGAGTCTGGATCAAGTGATGTTAAGGATATGACATAAAGAAGGGAGAGTGAAATAAAGAGCATGAAGTATTGGAATTATATAGTAAGAAAAAGTTCTTCCCATAGAATGAGTAAGAAAAATGAAGTCAAGTCTGTGTCAGTGCCCTGGAGAGAGAAGTCATACAGAAATGGTCAAGGGAAGAATAAATGAGTAGCACTGTTTGCCGAATCCTTAATTACCTAATACAGACAGCTATCATTAAGGCTTGTTAGAGGTCTAAAATACATATAGACCATGATGGAGATATTAAAACTCATTTTCTACAAATTGGTTTTGAATTTCTGAAAAATTGGTTTTAAAATACAGGAATAATGAGTGTTAAGCCAAGGACAAAGGGAAATAATCATTGCTAACTATATTCTGATAGAAATAAAACTATAACATATGTAATATATTATAATTATGTATTATATATAACATGAATACTATATAGATATATAACTATAGCTGTTTGTGTGAATATGAGGTTTTATATAGTCTGGAATCTCATGAATTTTGTCAAGGGACTTTTAAACCAAAAATAGAGAGAGAAAAAAACTACCCACATTGACTTCTTCCCAGTGCCCCCAAAACTGCTGAATCTCAAGTACCACTGACAGAAACAGGTACAAGACAGGAAAATATTGTTACCAAAGAGGACCAATGATGTACAGGGGACAATAGCCATGAGAGTCAGTAATAAAACCTATGACCCTAGATGTATATATAGTATCTTAATAATATTGGAACAGTATTAGGCTTTAATAACTTTAGTAGCATTATACTAAGCATTACACTAAGACTTTGGGGATCCTATGTATATAAGTGCACAAAGTAACAGGAGAACAAAGAAGGAAAGGAAGACATAGGGGACAAGAGCTCATAACACACACATCCATGAATTTCATAGGTGTCCAAATTAAAGCAAACTAACTACATCCTCTAGCAGAAGACAAGAGGATACATAGTGCAGTGGGTACAGTCTTGAAATTGAAATCAAGAAAATCTGAGTTCCAATTCTGATGAACATAATAGCTATGTAACTAGGAGAAAGTTATAAAAATTTTCAGCTTGTTTTCTTATCTATGAGAAATATAAAATTGGGAGTTTTTTTAAACCATTACCTTCTGTCTTAGTATCATCAAATCTTAGACAGAAGAGCAGCAAAGTCTAGGTGAATGGGTTAAATGATTTGCCCTGACTCACACAGCTAGGAAGTGTCTAAGTCCAGATTTTAGCCCAGGTTCCCCTGACTCCAAGCCTGCACAAGGTGCACTATCTACTACATAGCTGTCCCAGAATGGAGTGGTGGGATATGGTTTAGGGTTAATATTACGCTTACTTCACAGATTATTGTGAGGATCAAATGAGAAAAAAATTAAGTGATTTGCAAAAAAGTTTAAGTGATTTAGTGTTATATAAATGTTAGTTATCATTATTAAAACAAACATTAAGTGAAGTAGCATTTCTGGAAAGACAATGACAATATTTGGTCTACTAAATGTGCCCATAACAGGTAGAATGAAAAAAGAGAAAGATTTTCAGATAAGGGAATTCTCCATTTCTTATTAGCTTGGAGAATGTGGGAAAGTGGATCATTGTCATATAATTAAGTGCTCCATCCCATTTACTGAAGCAGGCCTATCTACTACCTGACAAAACCCAAGAGAAAAAGTCTATAGAGCTGTTTAGCTTGTAACAAACCACTATCAGTTGTCTCCATGGCCAACTCAGTAGGGACTCTGACATTATTCCCCAAAATAATTTATTCTTTCTAGGATTAAGCTCATTCCTAAATACAGTATCACAAGTTGTCAATCAAATATCCCTTCAGGGGACATTAATGAAAAAACAGTTTTAGAATATCTCTATCCATCCAATCATGGTGTTAATTCACACAATACCCACCTATTTCAAATTTCATTGTGGCTTTAGGAGAAGAGAATCTCTTAAACAAAAAAACTTTTTCTATAACCATGAAATCATAGCTGAATTTTTAACATTGGTGGAAAAAAGGAGGGATCGGTAGTAAATAGTATCTTATTGCACTAGTAACTTGGTTATTGTCTTATCTTATTAGAGGACATAATGCAAAATATTCTCTGAGGTTCTGGTTTATATTTTGCCAAACCATATCACTATTAATATAGTAACTACCCATTTTTATTGAGCAGTACAGAATGCAATAGATAAAATATGCTGGGACTAAAACTATAAGTGAAGCCTGCTCTTAGCCCTGATTTTTCCTTCTATTATCCATTATTTTCTTTCTAAATTACTGGAATGGGTGGGGTCAAAATGGAGGTGTAGAGGCAGCAAAAGTTCAGACCTCTGAAAACCCTTCATTACCGATTAAAACTGAATACTCCTAGGGGACTGAAAATCAAACCTAACAACAAGACAGAACCAAGGAACCCCCCTGATGGACTCAATTAAAAAGGTATGTCCACCAAAAGCTGGAATTCAAGAACACTCAGGTTTAAGGGGAAGGAAGAAGGAAGGTCCCAGAAACCTCTCCTCACCTAGAGTGCTAAGCCTCCAGGGAAGCAGGAACCCCTGGGTGGGCAAAGGTGCTTGTCTGGAGGGTGTACCTTGTGGGCAGGGTTGTGCCAGGCTCAGAGCTTTGAACACAGGTGGTGGGGAAGGAGCTGGAGAGGGAACACTGAGCAGCAACCTGGTCACAGCAGTGTAGACCCTCCATATTGCTCCCACTTTCCAGGAGGTTTTGGCCTCAGGGAACATCCAGCCCAAACCAGTGAACTTAGACCCATCAAAAGTCTTAATAGGTTGGGGAATACCAAGTTCCAACACCCCTCTTTCACAGACTGCTGGACCTTAATCCAATCAAAAGCATCCAGAGAACAGGGAAGCTCAAATTTTAACACCCATCCCCTACAAACTGCACTGAGAGATCTCCTGACAAAGCTCCAAGAGGGGAGAATGACAGAAAGCCCCCAAACCAAAATAATGAGAGGAGCAAGAGCACAGACAACTGAGGGGGAGCAAAGAAGGTATAAATATGAGCAAACAACAGAAAAAGAAAAAATAAATTACAGTAGACAGCTTCTATGCAGGCAATGAACAAAGAGCAAATGGAACCAAGGAGGATCAAGGAACATCAAGCAAAAACACAGAAACTAAAGCAAATTGAACACAGACTTTGGAAGAACTCTAAATAAAATTCAAAACAAAATTAAGGGAGACTGAAGACAACTGGTAAAAGAACATAAAAACTAAGATAAGTCTTCTGGAAACAGACAATAGTGTCTTGAAAGTCAAAATCAACCAGCTTGAAAATGAGGCAAAGGAGATGAAAGATGAGGCAAAGAGGATGAAACATGAGGCAAAGGAGAAGAATGATAAGGTAAAGATAATGGAAGATGAAGCAAAGGATATGAGAGATGAGATAAAGAGAATGAAAGATGACCTCCAAAGAAAATCAGTCCAGAAGGAGAAGGATGACCAAAAAGCCAGGAATGAAATCCAGTCTTTAAGAACCAGAATACAACAACTAGAATTAAGTGACCTCACAAGGCAGCAGGACACTATAAAACAAAACCAAAAGAATGAAACTATTGAGGAAAATGTGAAGCAACTCATTCACAAAACAGAAGATTTAGAAAGTCGTTCCAGGAGAGACAACTTAAGAATCATTGGTCTACTAGAAGACCATGACAAGAGAAAAATCCTGGACAAAATACTACAGGAAATTATTTAAGAAAACTGCCCCAATATTCTAGAACAAGAGGGAAAAGAGGAGAATGAAAGAACCCACAGATTGCCTCCTGTACTTAATCTCCAACTGACAAGACCCAAGACTGTTATAGCCAAATTCAAGAACTATCAGACCAAAGAAAAGATATTACAAGCTGCCAAGAAGAAGTCATTAAGATACAATGGAACCACAGCGAGGATAACACAGGATCTGGCTGCATCCACATTGAAGGATCAAAAAGCATGGAATATGATATTCCAAAAAGCAAGGGAACTAGGTCTACAACCAAGAATCAACTACCCAGCAAAACTGACTATAGTCTTACAGGGGAAAGTATAGTCATTCAACAAAATAGAAGAATTCCAAGAATTTGTAAAGAAAAGACCAGACCTGAACAGGAAATTTGATGTCGAAGCACAGAACTCGAGAGAATCATCAAAAGGTAATTAAAGAATAGGGAAAAAAGAAAAACAAAACAAAACAACAAAGAAATCCAAATTTTTTTAAACAGACTCAATAAGTTAAAATGATATAATCCGTATAAGAAAAGAGGTCATTGAGGCTAGGGACGGCAGCTGGAGTGGGGGGGTGAGGGGTGGAAAGGACCGGGACTGGTCCCGGGAGCTTTATCTCCTTGGCCCTGGGGCCGGCTGCGCTAGAGTGGATTGGGGATTGGGTGCGCGTGTACCATTTTCCGCCTGAGTGCGAAGCTACGCTCCCTCGCTCGCTGTTCCCTGCCTCCGGAAAAGCTGTTCTCCAGTTACCCAGTGTAATGATGGGGGAAGAGAAAACTTCTGTAAGAAGTCGCTGTCTTACATCCAAAGAAAATGACGAAGAAAAGAAAAGTCCACCCAAAGAAGACACTCTACATACATCAGAAGAGACTTGTCAGACCCCAGAAAATAGTAAATTTGACAGTGAACAACACCTGAAAAAGAAGATACTGTTGACAGTAGAGGCAGAGCAGTTGAAGCCATATTTTATGAAGGAAGTAGGCACTCATTTTGATGAATTTGTGACCAATCTTATTGAAAAATCAGCCTCCCTGGATATCTCTGGGTCTGTGAACACATCCTTTGCTGTTCTCAATGGAGGGAAGAATCACCACAGAGATGTGATTCTGAGAAACCCTCCAGAACAAGGAAAACTTTTCATTATGAGAAAGTCTCTGTTGGATGAGCTATTTGAGGTAGACCATATTCGGACAATATATCATATGTTTATTGCTGTCCTCATCCTCTTCGTTCTCAGCACAGTTGTAGTGGATTACATTGATGAAGGAAGGTTGGTCCTAGAATTCAGTCTCCTCTCTTATGCTTTTGGCAAATTACCTCATGTAGTTTTGATTTGGTTGTACATGTTCCTAGCTACATTGATCATTTCGTATGTTCTACTTGAACGCTGGGCCAAGGGATATACCGAGAGCTCCCGTCCATTTTTCCGTTCTTTCTGCTATGGGATGCTTTTCATGTTTTTCCAGATTTTAGTTTTGGGATGTGGATCAACTTATACTGTATTGGCCTATACATTGCCACCAGCTTCCCGATTTATTGTCATTCTTGAACAGGTACGGTTCATTATGAAAGCTCATTCATTTATTCGGGAGAATGTTCCTCGGGTTTTGGCTGCTGCTAAGGAAAAATCACGCACTGTTCCAGTACCCCAAGTCAGCCAGTACTTGTACTTTTTGTTTGCACCTACTCTTATCTATAGAGACAATTATCCCAGGAATTCCACTATCAGATGGAGTTATGTAGCTACCCGGTTTGCACAGGTTTTTGGTTGCTTGTTTTATACATATTACATCTTTGAAAGACTCTGTGTTCCCTTGTTTCGGAATATCAAACAAGAGCCCTTCAGTTTGCGAGTTTTGGTTCTGTGCATATTCAACTCCATTTTGCCAGGTGTGCTGATGTTATTTCTGTCCTTTTTTGTGATATTGCACTGTTGGTTTAATGCTTTTGCAGAGATGTTACGCTTTGGGGACAGGATGTTCTATAGGGATTGGTGGAACTCAACATCATATGCCAACTATTATAGAACATGGAATGTGGTGGTTCATGACTGGCTCTATTATTATGCATACAAAGACTTCCTATGGTTTTTTAGCAGGAGGTTCAAAACAGCTGCCATGATGTCTGTCTTTGCAGTGTCTGCCATAGTGCATGAGTATGCCCTGGCCCTGTGCTTCAGCTTTTTCTATCCAGTCCTCTTTGTACTTTTCATGTTCTTTGGAATGATTTTCAATTTCATTGCCAATGATAATCGAAAGCGACCTATTTGGAACATCATGATGTGGACATCTCTCTTCTTGGGGCATGGAATCCTAGTGTGCTTATATTCTCATGAGTGGTATGCACGTCAGCAATGCCCTTTAAAAAATTCCACATTTCTAGACTACATAAGACCACGCTCTTGGACATGTCACTATGTGTTTTGAAAACCTGAAGTTTTTTTTCCTTGATTGAATGTATGTGCCACCTGATTCTGGAGAAGCAGCTTTTTACTTAGAAATAAAAAGCTATGCCGCGTTGAGTACAATTGGGTTACTGCAAGGGACTCCGTCCATTTATAGGTGACAAAGGTGCCTGTGCCATGCCAGTCACCTAAAGCCAAGATAATGAGTGAAGTCCAGCAGCATCTTGTTAAGCAGGAATTTTCCTCTCTTTGGAGAGTAATCTCTAAGGTACAGACAGATTTTTGACCGAGTCAGTTCTACACAAAGCTTAAGGGTTATATTCATTCATTATTTATCTCTCTGTACTCATTTATTAAACACTTGGGTATGTTTTTTAGTGACTGAAGTAGCCAAAACACATGTGAAAAGGTCATGCTTTGAATATCTGTTGTTTGCAACTTATTTCTCTGAACATTGTTGTTATGTGTGTTGATTAAAAATGTATTTGAAAGAGAACAGTGTTAATGTGGAATACTATATTTTTAAAAGCCTATGTCACTGATTTTTAGAAAGGTGATTCTTAATACTTTTTTGTATTGTTTTTATTCCAAAAGAAACTTAAGAATCCACTTAAATTGAGTTAAAAAATGTTTGAATTCAAGCTACCATTTTCATATTGGTTCTCTATTTCCTAATAGAGGCCATGTGACTTATGTGAAACAAGTAAACCTTTGTATTGTAAATCTTAGGTAGGCTCACATTCCTAAAATTTGTATCTCTTCCTGAGCATGCCCAGAAGTGGGGAGAGAAAACAGAAAAGCAACAAAGTGATTTTGCTTTTCTCATAGTCCTCCTTAGCCATTTGTTTCCTTGTTTTAGAGACCAAATAAACATTGGAATTTAACTGGAAAAAAAAAAGAAAAGAGGTCATTGGTAACTCATAAAATTTGTTATTTTCAACTGGGAAGCTAGAAGAATTACACTTAGAGGGAACAGTGACAAACTGTATAGGATAAAATGACAAGATATAGATATGTATATAGATATATGTATGCACAAATACATATACATGTCTATATTTATATCCCTGGCTTCTTGGTTATCCTTCTCCTTCTGGTCTGATTTTCTTTGGAGGTCAACTTTCATCCTCTTTGCCTCATCTCTCATCTCCTTTGTCTCATCTTTCATCTCCTTTGCCTCATTTTTAAGCTGGTTGATTTTGGCTTTCAGGACACTATTTTCTGTTTCCAGATGATTTGTCTTAGTTTTTAGGTTCTTTTCCAATTGTCTTCAGCCTCTCTTAATTGTGTTTTGTATTGCATTTTGAGTTCTTCCAGAGCCTGTATCCAATTTGCTGGGATTTCTGATTTTTCGTTTGATGATCCTTCCTCTTGTGTTCTGTTTGCTCTTTGTTCATTGCCTGTATAGAAGCTGTCTATTATAATTTCTGTCTTCTTTATTTGTTGTTTGCTCATATTTACCCCTTCTTTACTCCTGTATATGTCTGTGCTCTTGCTCCTCTCATTTTTCTGGTTTTGGGGGTTCTGTCAGTCTCCCCTCTTGGAGCTTTGGCAGAACATCTCTCCGTGCTGTCGGTGGGAAAGGGGTGTTGAAGTTTGAGCTTACCAGTCCTCTGGAGGCTTTTGATTGGATTAAAGTACAACAGTCTGTGGGGAAGGGGTGTTGGAGCTTGAGATTCCCTGACCTCTGAAGACTTTTGATGGGATTAAGTTCACTGGGTTGGGCTGGATGTGCTCTGAGTCTAAAACCTCCTGGAAGGTGGGAGCAATATGGAGGGTCTCCACCTCTGTGACCAGGCTACTCCTCTGTGCTCCCTCTCCAGCTCCCTCCCTACCTCCTGTGTTCAAAACTCTGAACCTGGCACAGCCCTGCCCACAAGGTACACCCTCCAGACAATTGCCTTTCCCTGCCCAGAAGTTCCCTCTGCCTCTGGAGGCTCAGCGCTCTAGGTGGCGGTTTGGGGGTGATGGGTCCTGGAACCTTCCTTCTTCCTTCCCCTTAAACCCGAGTGTTCTTGAATTCCACCTTTGGTGGGGTGCATACCTTTTGGATTGAGTCCCTCAGGAGGGTTCCTTGGCTGTGTCTTGTTTTTAGGTTTGATTTTCAGTCCCCTAGGAGCATTCAGTTTGTGATCGATTAGGAAGGGTTTTTAGAGGTCTGAACTTTTGCTGCTTCTAAGCCGCCATCTTGACTCCACTTCTAGAACTTCCATTTTTAAACTCAGGTAATGATATAGTACCATGTAGATGAAACAGTGACAGGAGTGCAGAGCCAGCACTTGGGAGCTGCTCTGTTCCCCTCTTCCCAGTGCGTGAGGACAACTTTTGTTTGCTCTACCCCTCTGTTCAGCAGCCCAAAGCAAGCACTTTATCCCTCAACTCTCTCTGGTAACACTTAAACCCATTTTTTCCTTTAAACCTATTATGATGGAAAGGTATATAAGGATGGAACGCAGTCTTCTTAAAGCTATACTGCTAAAAAATAACCCATTTTACAAAACTGATACGTGGCTTTTTGATACAAACTGTCTGACAAAAATAAAATTAGGATGTTATTTTCTAAACCCACATATGTACAATTTTGAAATAAAATACCAATAAATAATAGAGAGATTTAAGTATTAGTTCCTTTTGGCTAGCAGACAGAAAAAGGAAATTTATCAGATCTTCTAATCTCTCCCTGTTTACCTTAAAACAGAAGATAATTAATAGGTTGTTCTACAAGTTGAAGGAAACCTTAGTTTTAAAAGTGTAAGACATTTAAAAATCCCCCAAATAGGGGTGTCTCACCAGATGTCTCTCTGTTCAGAATCAACCTTCTTCCTCCCTGCAGAAGAGGAGAAAGACAGATCTGATCAGTGAACTGATAGTTTCCCAGTTTCCTTTTCACCATCTCTGCCTGGATTTCTTGGCGGGCCCTTGCCTTAAAATCCAAGTAAAGAGTAGATTTTGGAGAGCTGGGAGCCTAGTGAGGGGATAAAGCTAAAAGATAAGGAGCTTCTGTCCATAAAATATATCCAATTGCCACCTAGTGTTAAGATGTAGGGTATCAAAAAGGCAATTTCCTCATTTTCCCCCCTTGATGTTGCTCAGTTATTTAACATGAGAGAAAACAAACAAACAAACAAAAAAATCCAACTGAATTTTCTCTCAGGCTGCTTAGATTTGATCTTTTCCCAACAGGAAAGACCTGCAAGCATGCTTCTTCCTTTGTCTTAATTGGGTTTACTAGTCCCTATCTGGCTTGACCTCAGGCTGAAAAAAAATTTTTAATTGTAAGTAGAGGATAGTATTACAATTTTAGGGTGCCATGGATAGGCCATGCC
Source organism: Monodelphis domestica (assembly GCF_027887165.1). Taxonomy (NCBI): domain Eukaryota; kingdom Metazoa; phylum Chordata; class Mammalia; order Didelphimorphia; family Didelphidae; genus Monodelphis; species Monodelphis domestica. The sequence goes on along the minus strand of NC_077227.1, from coordinate 300,555,907 downwards.
TCTTGCTTACCAAGGATGTAATGTGACCATTCAACATTACAAAAAGAAATTAGTTACTTTTTTCTTTAAGCTGTTTAGTGCCAATTTTTTTTCCAATTTTTAAGTATACACTCCAAAGGGGAATCTCGGGGTACACTCTGTCTCTGTCCCATTTAGATGCAGAATGGCCAATTCAACACTGGAAGGTAGACAACTGTGCATCCACAGAGGTTGCCTGACCAAGAGCACCCAGTTTAACACTGAGGCGAGACTTCCCATATACCAGAACGTCTTCCAGTATCAGAAGGGGAAGCTGATAGACCCCAAAATCCAGTGGCTGGACTGATCTGAGGCTGATGGGAGAGAGAGCACGAAAGAGGTCCCACAAAGATATCACCCAAAATATGGGGGTTTCAGGAGTCGAAGAAAAGGCTCCTTCCTACCTGAGAAGCTGTGTCCTCATGGATGATTCGGGGTACAGGAGTAGCTTTCAGGAGAGCCAAAAATGTTGGGTGCCAAGATGTTATGGGGTTCAGGAAGGATACCTTTTGTAAGAATGTAAGACTCCAAAACTTAGCTTAGAAAGAAAAAGAGAAATTTATTAATTTAGAAGGTAATGTTGAGAATGGCCAGGAGGATAGCAGGGTGGAATGCAAGATGGGGAGTTCCTTGGGAGAACAGCATAGATGGAAAGGCTGTCATAGAATCACTTCTTAAAAAGTCAAATTGGGTGGCAGGTAGGTTGCTCAGTGGATAGTTAGGCCTAGAAACGGGAGGCCCTGGCTTCAAAGTTGACTTCTGACATATTCTATCTGAGTGACTCTGGGCAATTCAGTTAACTCCAACTTCCTAGCCTTTACCACTCTTCTGCTTTAGTATCAATTTTAAGACAGAAGGTAAGGGTTTTAAAATAAAGTCATATTGACTATGGAAAAGGTTTTTTGTTACTATTTTCAGAAATGATAGTAAGGGTAGAGAAGGTTAATTTAATTTAGGGGGCAAAGACTAAGATAGATAACTTTTGTTTGCCCTCTACCATGTTCTAGAATACTGATCTGCTTTAAAAACCATGAAAAGTATCCCTGTTTGGAAGTAGGATGGTGGTGAAAATAAATCTTTCACTTAATGGATATGAAACAGTAACCTTTGTGAATCATCACAAAGTTTGATTCAAAAATTCTGTCTTCTTGGAGAAAAAATATCTCATAATGTTACTGAGGTTAAGCTGCCTCTGGGGGAATCCAGAGAAAAAGAAACATCATTTGTGTAATAGTTCTTGCACATGACTCGCTTTTGGAATGAAGTGTTATATGACACAGGCTATCCTGGAGCAAGGGCACACCAAAGAATTTAGCTTCTGTGATGTTTTGATCCACTTAGGCAGGAAAGCACCAGTTTGGATTTGAAATTCAATTTGATGTGATTTCATTTGAGAAGTGACTGAATGCTGCTATATATAAATGCAGATCATTAGAAGGAAGGTAACATTGTTAAAATTTTTTTTCAGAACTCAGATGGATAACTTTAATGTGATGCAAATGGACATTTTAGATTAAGTTGATAGCTACCCATTTTGAGGATTTTTTGGATCTGTTTTAAAATGCTAATAATTCTTTTAGAAAATTTTTGGATAAAGCTCCAGGTATATTAGTGGTCCTTTGTGTAGAAAGTGAATTTGTAAAACTTGATCTCTTGAGAGATCTAAACTCTTCTTCCCCAGATTCACAAGGCTAACTCAAATAGATGAAAAACAAGAAAAGCTGTGCCTTTGATTTCAAATATATCCTACATATAATGTGATAAAGGCAAGTCTTAGCCAAGGACCATAAGTTATTTTGGCAAAACATTCAGAAACTCTAAGGAGAGAAATTTTTTTTCTCCCTAAGTAAATTTCTTGGTACAAGACAATGCAAGGAAAGCAAGACAAGGAAAGGTGTTTACTAATATTTAGTCAATGTTCTCAAATGGCACTGGAGGATGAATATAATTTATTTATGAGATTATTCCTCACCTGATGTTATTCTTCTCGACATATTATCATTGTAATGATGGTGCAGTGGATAGAGCAGACCTGGAGTCAGGAAGATCTGAGTGCAAATCCAGAATCAGATACCTACTAGCTATATAGACGTTTTCCAAAGGACAGACCATTCTTAGTTCACATCTAAGAAGGCTTAAACTTTTGATTAAGTTCACACCAGAAAACCTCTGAGTAAGTTTCTCACCTCTTTGCTCCTTGTAAATTCACAAGTTTCCTGACCTTTATAGGTACTTAGCATCCTTTTGTATTAGATCTAAAAATAGGCACAGATTAAGAACTTTTGTCTTACTATAAGTATGGGTTTAAGTATTTTTCATTGTTCAGCAAGGAGTTTCTTCCCCTAAAGCAGGCTTAAGTAGGAGTGGAGTAGAGGTTTTCACATTCCTGATCTAAGTAGAGGTCTCACATTCCTGATCTAAGTTCCTTCATTGTTTAAAATGGGGAATGGGGACTTCTGGTCAAGATGGAGGCTTAGAGAAAGCTAAAGTTCAGATCTCCAGAAACCGTTCCCTACCGAACTCAAGCTATATGCTCCTAAGGCACCAAAAAGCAAAATAAACAACAGCATAGACCCCGGGAATCCTCCTCCTGGACCTGGACCTGGACCTGGACCGAAAGGTATGGCCCCCCCAAAAGCCAGAACACGAGATCACTCGGACCTAAGGGGTAGGCAGAAGGAAGGTCCCAGGACCCATCCCCCCAACCCAGAGTGCTGAGTCCGAGGCAGCAGAGGGAACCTCAGAGCCTCAGGGCCAGCTATCCTGAAGGCCTCTTCCTGAAAACAACCTGACCCAGTCGAGGGGGCACCCAGACAGCAGGTAAACAGAGAGAGACAGGGGAGCCTATAGCCCCCTGACCAGATCCTTCCATCTGAGTCTCACCGAAGGTCCCTGCCTCAGGGCATACTCAGTCTGAGGTTAATCCTATCAGGAGCCCTCAGAGCTTCAGGAAGCCACGGCCCCTCCCCCTTAGAGAGCAGGGTCGTCTGAAACAACAGTAACCCTCAGGGCTGGCAAAAGGGACTTGGAGCTGAAGGCCGCATCCTGAAAACAACCTGACCCAGTTGCGGGGCACCCAGACAGCAGGTAAACAGAGAGAGACGGGGGAGGCTACAGCCCCCTGGCTGTATCCTTCCATCCAAGTCTCACGGAAGGTCCCTGCCTCAGGGCATACTCAGTTCAACCCAGAGAAAGTTAATCTTATCAGGAGCCCTCAAAGCTCCAGGAAGCCGCAGTCCCTCCCCCCTCAGAGTGCTGGCTCTCCTAGCCGCCTAAGGCACAGAAACAAACACCCCACAGAAAGGGCTGAGCCAGGCTCAAAGCATGGGAAGTAAGGAAATGAGAAGCATCAGGAGAGAACTGAGGAGGGCAGTACCACAGAAACACCAACAATTCCTGGCTTCCCCAGGAAGACAGAACAACAACTGCATAGAACGCACAATCTGCCTAGGGCTAAAATCTCTGAACACCAGACAGAGATAAGAAAAGCTAGTCCTCCCCACTCAGATAGAGAAGGCAAACTCCACAGAAGCACAAAAGCCCCCAAATTCCAAGAAAAACAAGAAGAAGGGGGTGACTTTGGACACATTTTATGGAGCAAAAATACAAAATACAGAGGAGATAGAAGAGGAAACACAAGCAAATGCTCTGAAACCTTCCAAAGGAAATGGAAACTCTCCACAAACCCATGAAGAATTTGAATCGGAAAGGATCAAAAAGATGGAAGCCTTCTGGGAGGAAAAGTAGGAAATAATGCAAAAGAAATTCGCGGATCTACAAAACCAGTGTGACCAAACTGAAAAGGAAAACCAGGCTTTAAAGATCAGAATTAGGCAACTCGAAGACAACGAGCAGGTAAAAAAGCAAAAATCAATAAAGCAAAGCCAAAAGATCAAGAAATTAAAAGAGAACATAAAATATCTCACTGACAAGGTGACAGACTTTGAAAATAGAGGAAGAAGAGGTAATTTAAGAATAATTGGACTTCCAGAAAAGCCAGAAATAAACAGCAAACTCAACATTGTAATACAAAATACAATCAAAGAAAATTGCCCAGAGGTTCTAGAACAAGGGGGCAATACAGCCACTGATAGAGCTCACAGAACACCCTCTACACTAAATACCCAAAAGACAACTCCCAGGAATGTAATTGCCAAATTCCAAAGCATTCAAACAAAAGAAAAAATCCTACAAGAAGCCAGAAAAAGACAATTTAGATATAAAGGAATGCCAATCAGGGTCACACAAGACCTTGCAAGTTCCACTCTGAATGACCGTAAGGCATGGAACATGATTTTCAGAAAGGCAAGAGAGCTGGGTCTTCAACCAAGAATCAGCTATCCAGCAAAACTGACTATATACTTCCAAGGGAAAGTATGGGCATTCAACAAAATAGAAGATTTCCAAGTTTTTGTAAAGAAAAGACCAGAGCACTGTGGAAAGTTCGATATCGAAAAACAAAGACCATGGAATACCTGAAAAGGTAAACATGAAAGAAAGGGAAAAGGAGAAAAATGTTATCTTTTTCTTTTACTCAAACTCTCTTCTATAAGGACTACATTTATATCAATCTATGTATACTAACATGTGGGGAAAATGTAATGTGTAAATAGGGGGAAAAGAAAGACCAAATAGAATAATCTTTCTCACAAAGATCCACACGGGAAGGGGAGGGGAAGAAAACTCCTATAAGAAGGAGAGGAAGGGAGTTTTTACTTAAACCTTACTCTCAGGGAAATCAACTCTGAGAGGGAAGAACATCCAGATCCATTGGGATCTTGAATTCTATCTTACCCAACAAGGTAAGGGAGAAGGGAAAACCAAGGGGGGAGGGAACACAAAAAAGGGAGGGAAGAAGAGGGGGGTGAGGGAGGGAATAAAAAGGGAGGGACTAGAAAGGGAAACATATTAAGGGAATGGACAAGGGGGACTGATTTAAAGTAAATCCCTGGACTAAAAGGTAGAGCTGAAGAAGAAAGGTTAGATTTAGGGAAGGATATCAAAATGCCAGGGAATCCACAAGTGACAGTCATAACATTGAACGTGAATGGGATGAACTCACCCATAAAATGTAGACTAATATCAGAATGGATTAGAATCCAAAACCCTACCATATGTTGTCTTCAAGAAACACACATGAGGCGGGTAGACACCCACAAGGTCAGAATTAAAGGATGGAGTAAGACCTTCTGGGCCTCAACTGACAGAAAGAAGGCAGGAGTTGCAATCATGATATCTGATAAAGCCAAAGCAAATATAGACCTGATCAAAAGGGATAGGGAAGGTAATTATATTTTGTTAAAAGGGACTTTAGATAGTGAGGAAATATCACTGATCAACATGTATGCACCAAATAATATAGCACCCAAATTTTTAATGGAGAAACTAGGAGAATTGAAGGAAGAAATAGTAAAACCATATTAGTGGGAGATTTGAACCAACCATTTTCAAATTTAGATAAATCAAATAAAAAATAAATAAGAAAGAGGTAAAAGAAGTGAATGAAATCTTAGAAACATTAGAATTAATAGACATATGGAGAAAAATAAATAGGGATAAAAAGGAATACACCTTCTTCTCAGCACCACATGGCACATTCACAAAGATTGACCATACATTAGGTCACAGAAACATGGCACACAAATGCAAAAAAGCAGAAATAATAAATGCAGCCTTTTCAGACCACAAGGCAATAAAAATAATGATCAGTAATGGTACATGGAAAACCAAATCAAAAACTAATTGGAAATTAAACAATATGATACTCCAAAATCGTTTAGTTAGAGAAGAATTCATAGAAACAATTAATAATTTCATCGAGGAAAATGACAATGGCGAGACATCCTTTCAAACCTTTTGGGATGCAGCCAAAGTGGTAATCAGAGGTAAATTCATATCCCTGAGTGCATATATTAACAAACTAGGGAGAACAGAGATCAATCAATTGGAAATGCAAATAAAAAAAACTCGAAAGCAACCAAATTAAAAACACCCAGCAGAAAACCAAACTAGAAATCCTAAAAATTAAGGGAGAAATTAATAAAATCGAAAGTGATAGAACTATTGATTTAATAAATAAGACAAGAAGCTGGTACTTTGAGGGGGAGGAAAAGAAAATGTTCTTTGTCTTTAATGAATAATGCTTAGAAATGATCAAATAAAATATTATTAAAAAAAACATTGGGAAGAAAATGTCTACCCCACATTCACAATAATTCACAGTAAGCTAGGCCTCTTTGGATACTATTTTCCAGAGATAAGAAAGTCCATCGTTCATTTGCTGCTCCCATCTTTGAGCTTCACTGCACAATATTGGATGTTTGTACAGTTTAAAGACTAGAATGCATTTTTATTCCAGATGTCTTTCATGTTCACATCAATTATTTCTTCAATATATATGTAAATATATGTGAAAATTTTATTTTGTGTATATACATTATTCATATGTATGTATAGATATGTACGCATTTTTTTTTCTTTTCAAAGAGATATGAAGAAATGAACACTCAAGAGGATCATGGTAAAAAAAAAAACACAAAACAAAACAAAAAAAAATAAAATGGGGAATGGTCTTAACCAAATCTTATGAAGTAGAGTCTGAGAATTTTTAAGGTTCACAGTCCTCCCTGATGATCATTGGGAGACCAGTCTCCCCATTGATCATTTAACATAATCATCTTGAAATCCTAAATGCACTTCTAACTATAGATATATACAATATTCAATTTTCTAAGAGGAAATTAGAGTAGTGAGGGAGGAAATAGAAAGAAAGAAAGCAAAAGCAATGTTTTGCTAGGTGTATTGACAGAAAGCCAAATTAGGGGCAGTCCCTTTTGACAGAAATGTACACATTTACAATAAATGTTCAATCAATGTTCAGTTTAATCAAACATATCCAAAGTTTATTCTTGATGTTCTTGAGGTAATATGGGATTTCTGGCATCTTTCTGCAACAGTTCATTCTCTGGATATAGAAATTAGCAAGCTTCTTCCTTGAAGATATTTTCTCAACAAAATCAAAATCTTGGATTTTATGTAAAAATACAATCTCAAACAAAAATCAGAACTCTTAGATTTTAAATTAAAATACAATCCCCCCTGAAGTAGGTGTTAAAAAAAAACATCCAGTTCAGCTCAGGATGCAATGTTGAGTTATGGGGGTTTATGAGTTAATTATCAAAAGAAGAGAAAAACACAACCAAAAACATAAAGAAAAAAAAATTCAAAATAAGCCCTTGTATAGGTCCAATTTAAAGTAGTTTCTATCCCACAAGTCTGTAGGACAGAATGCAGCAATATTTCACTTATCCATTTTCAGCCAAGACTACAGGAAGTGTCATTCCCTTGTCTGATTTTTGACATTCCCAGGGATATAGGGAGCCAGTATGATAGTCAAATTTTGTACTTGTATGAGTACTTCACAAAGAGTGTAGATACAAGGAAGTCCTACGACTTAACATATGTCAAGTGTCGCAACCTCAAGTCTCACATTAATATTTCCTGTGTGCTCTTTTTGGCACTATTCAGGTTAAGTCGTGCTCCTTGTTTTTTATCCCTTTTTCTGGAATCATACATTAACATTAATTACAGTCTCATAACATTTAATCAATAAATGGTAGGTTCCCATAGTTTAAAGCTTTTGGGTTTTGCATTGACATTATAATTAATATTGGTTCTTCCTCAAATGATGGGATATCTTCCTTCAATTTATTTAAATCCCCAGGGCTAAAAGGTGTATGTTGATTAGATTTTGCCATAAGTTCCATGGGATGAGCCCTTTCAGAGAGACAAGGAATTCTGTATTTATAAGATTGGTCATGGAGTTGATGAGCCAGCTGTTAAGTAAGTTGCAGACCAATGCTTGTACTAAAAAAAGAACAAAGTATTTACTGAAACACCAGTTGTTAACTAAGTTCTGAACTGGCTGTAACTCCATATTTCTAAAGTAAACATGTGGGAAGCAGGACAAGGTCAAAAGCTTTCCCAGGTTTTTTTAGTCTCTAGAACATTTTAGGCAGTTGCTAGCCAGGACCTTAAGGCCCTGTTGCTAAGATCTAAAACAGTTTAATTTAAGGAGAATAAAAATGTTTTTTACTCACCCGCTCTTGCAGCTATATTTTTGAAGCCAAGTTAAAAAAAAAAAACCTGACTGATAGAGCAAGTAATAAAGAGAGAAAGGAAAGAGATTTCACAGAAACTTTTTGAGGGTTTTCTCACCAACCTCGTGGTCAGCCATAAACTGTGATGAACTGGGAAAACCACTTAACCTCTATTTGCCTCACCTTATTCAGTTGTATAATGGGAATAGCAATAATAGCTTCTGTCTCTCAGGAATGTTGTGAGGATCAGAAGTAATCATATTTGTGAAAGCAATTAACAGCTAGTGCCTGGCATAAATCTTATTCCCTTCCCTCCTTTTTATTTGCAGATTTCTGACTGGCTAGCTTTCAAACTTTTTGGAATTTAAGGAACTGAGAAAGATTAAAGTCATTGATTTTCAGACTTGTCATAGTTGGCATCAATAATGATTCTTCTTTTAGTCTCTTTATCTCAAAACCCTTGACACTATTCCCCTTTTGCTTTCTTTCCCTGAGATTCTGACACAGAAATGGCTTTTCTTCTGTCAAAAAAAGAAGACAAATATGTCTTCTACATATATACTTGACTCCTATTTGCTCTAGTAGGTTGTATCCTCAATATCCCTTCCCCCTTAATCTTGAGCCTCTCCCTAACTACTGACTTTTCCCTATTCAATTCAAATAAACTCAAGTCTCCTCTCTCTCTTAAACACTCTTTACTAGACCCTTTAAGGTTATGCCTTTGTATTACTATTTCCCTTCTTAGCTGAACTACACACAAAAATGTACCTACACTTGCTATCTCTCCTTCCAATCATCTTCTGAACCTTTGCAATCTGGCTTTCAATCTCACTACTTAACTGACTAATTTCCAAATGACTAAGTTTTCATCCTTCCAGGCCTTGTTCTATATTTGACACCTTTAGCCACTCCTCTCCTCCTGAATACATTCTCTATTCTGTTTTTCTAAGTACTACTTTCTTCTAGTTCTCCTATTTATTCATGTATTGTGTCAGACTAGATTATTGCTGAAGTCACTTCAAGTTATAATAATCTCTAAATCTAAGAATCAAAAGCAGATTTTCCCAAATCTTATAATAATACAGAAAGAGTATTAAAGTATTAAGCATTTCAGTATACTAGAAAGGCAGGCATAACTCTTGCCTCACTCTGTTTTCCAAAATTTTGCTTTATTTTAGGACAGAGTGTTCTATAACATTTAAACCAATATAGATGGCCAGCTAGGTGGCATATTAGATAGAGTAAACTCATTTCCCTGAGTTTAGATCTGATCTCAAATACTTACTAGCTATGTGACCCTGGGCTAGTCACTTAACATCGTTTGCCTTACCTTCCTCATCTGTAAAATGAGCTAGAGAGGGAAATGACAAATTTCTCCATTATTTTTTGCTAAGAAAATCCCAAATGGCATCACGAAGAGTCAGAGAACTGAAACAACTGAACAACAGATGACTAATAGTTATTATATCTAGTGACTGATCATCTACTTTTATTTAGGCCTCTATGTTTTTATCTCTTCTTCCTTTTTCCCATTTTTTCCTCATTAAAGTCTCTCACATAGAAAGGATAGAAGGGAAATAGGAGGTGAAATAAAAATTAATAACTACACTCCATAGGAGTCACTGAGAATAGCTAGCTATTCAATGTTAGTAGAATGAACAGCATGTGATCCTTCATCAGGCTTCCTGTGCTTTCTCTTCCACTAAAGTTGATCAGTTATCAAAAATGTTATAGGTTAAAACTAGGAGCAAAGGTGGATGTGGTTGAGGAGGAACATTTTTTACCTTGATATTGGGGGGGGGGAAACTACTCAAGGGTAGATGAGTGGGTATGCCAGATGAAGGATTCCCTCAATGGACTGTTTAAAATGCAAGCTATATAACTGCTTGTCAGCAATGTTGTAAAAGATATGTTGCTTAAATATATATGGGCAAGATTTAGAGGCCTTCTTAGGTCCCTTCTGGCTCTAAAGAATGACGATTTGCGATTAAGCATTGTCTTATTCTGCATCAGATTTTGTCTCTCTCAACTCACATTGCTACACTATCTTTTTGACTCTTGTCACTGTTCACCTGGACAACTGTGATCACTTCCTAGATATTCTGCTACTTTCCAGTCTTTCCCTTCTTCGAGCCATCATTCCCGTACTTGATAAAATCAGCTCCCTAATGTAGAAGTCTGAGCAAATCATTCTATTTCCTCAAAAAAATTTCAATGTCTCTTTATTGCCTAAAGGATAAAATATAAACTCTTTTAGCCAGGTATTTAAGGTGGTGGAATAAAACATTTTATATGCTGCCTGCTGGGCACAAGTCTGCCAGAGAAAAATTTATTAAATTATTCTAATTCAAAGCAACTTACTTAGAGAGAAAACCCAAGGGAATAGGAATCCCCATGCCTTTGAAATCTCTCTGACACAAGCCATTTTCAAGTTACAATTGATAGTATTTCTAATCACAGTTCTGCAAGAAGTTAAAGAGCTCAGATAAAATTTAGTTTAGAGTTTTGATTCTTTAAACAAAATAATATTACTTTAAAAAATGAGCACATTCTGGAGAATGAATCTCTTAAATTCATTCTGACCAAAGGCAGAAAGAGGTAAGGGATTTAGTTTAAGGTGTTTACACACACCCTAAATCTGGTCACCATCCCAATTCATTTTCCAGGACCTTGGAGTTTCTTCTTAAAGTTTGACCTAGTTTTCCTTTCAGGAAGTGTTGAGACCTTTAAAATATAATTAAGTTTATGAGGGTTTTTTTTTTTCTGGATCACAGTTTGCCTAAAGCAAAGTTTATCTCCAAAAGCTAACCTTTTGTATCTGCTTTGTTCCCCAAGGGAGATGCATAGATTAATAATGACAATGACCCTCATTATGACTTTCATTGTACAGTAATCACTTTATATATAATTTTCAAATGACATTTTCATGTCCTTTGTCTTATTAGGCTCTCGTAATATCTCTGTTGAGGTATTATACATAATACACTTCATTTTCCATACGAGGCAATTGAGCTTCAGGGAGACATGGCTTAACCAAGGTCATAGAGCTTGTAAGTAGCATAATTGATATTTAAACACATTTTGACTCCTAGATCTATTCCTTTTCTATTTTGCAACATTAAAATTATGTACGTTCTTCTCATTTTTTTATTTCACCACTTTGTTTCTATTATTATTTAGTCATGTCCAACTCTATTTGATCCCATGGACTTAGTCCATAGGATTTGCTTGGTGTAGATACTGGTGGTTTATTATTTCTTTCTACAGTGTATTCCCATTTTACAGATGAGGAACTGAAGGGAAAGAGGATTTAAATGATTTGCCCAGTCACACAGCTTGTGAATATCTGAAGCAAGATTTGAACTCAGATATTCCAGACTCCAGGCCCTGTGATCTGTCCACTGAAATGTCTTGCTCCTTAATAAAGTTTGTGAGTCTTCATTTTTCTCTTAGACTATACTCTATCAGGAATTCAAACAAATTCTGGACATTAAGTGACAGCGTGTTAAAGTGTGGAGTATAGCCAGACATAACTGATTCCTTGGGGCTCCCACACTTAAACTTCTCTGATACCAAGAAGAAAAAGCAAGAGTCCGTTTGATGATGTCCAGATCTCTTTCTTTAAAGCAAAGCAGAGCAAAATAAAGCTGTTTAAGAATGATTTTTTTTAAAACTAATACAACTTTATAGTTGAGTACAACAGAAAATATGAGCAAGAATAAATGGGTCTTGGGAAAAGTTGTTACTTTACAGTGCTATACCAACTTGAGAATCATGGTTTCATGGATAGATGGAAGGAACCGCAGAAATCATCTAATTCAAGGGTTTTTAACTTTTTTGTGTTAGGGACCCCTTTACTAGTCTGGCAAAATGATTTTTAAACATAAAATAAAATATATAGATTTATAGAAGAGACCTATAGATTCATAATTTTAATTATATTTAAATGTATGTATATATGATATATTACATGTACTTGTATGTATATATGTACTCACATATGTATATGTGTATATAACACATGTTATATCTATCTATCTATCTATCTATCTATCTATCTATCTATCTATCTATCTATCTATCATTTATCTGGCTATCTATCTTTCTATCTACCTATTGTTCTGTGGATTTAAGGGCTTGTTGTTCACAGACCCCAGGTTAAAATTTATGAGTTAATCCAACAGATAAGGAAGTTTAGGACTAGAGAAATTAAGTACTTTGTCCAAGATCACATAGATAGTCCTCCAGTCAGAGTTCTTTCTTTAACTCCAACCCAAGGACTTTTTCCAGTGAACCTCATTGAATCTTGAGTAGAAAGTTTATTTTGTTCCTGGCCTTTCATTTCTTTTCCATTAAATGAGGCAGTGGGATCAGAGCTTGTAGGTTATCTCTGGTTTCTTGGGCATAAGCTCCCTGAAGAAAGAAAACAATAAATACAAATGGCAGTCTGATACTGTTATTTTAAAAGTTACCAATGGGTTTAAGGACTTGTTGACTATCAGCAGGGGAAACTTTAAAATAAAAAGCAAATTAGGAGCCCTTTCCTTTTAATTTTGTTTATACTAGCTCTGTGGAATCCTGGATGGGAAAATGTTAAGTGTTGTTCCTATAGATGTTTTGGTTTAGCTCATGCATATGTCCATATGGGTTGTATGTACTAACTTCCAGGCAGGCCATTCTCAGGCCCATAAAAGTCTACATTCATTCTTTGCTCTTTTTTGTAACCACCAGGAGGAAAGTTGACCAGGAACCGTTAAGGGAATAAGAGATTGAAGGCTATAGTCAAGTTGCTGACACTTACAAAGCACAGTGTCTCTTTATTAGTTGTGTGTAATAGGTTCTTTCAGCCAAAAGATCCATTTTAAAGATGTTTTATCACTTAATAAGGTGGAAGTTATATATACACATATGTCTACATATAGGGCATATCCACAAGCACATGTAAATGTATACAACAACATATATATTGTTTACATGCATATGTGTGTGTATGTGAATATATGCACATGTATATTTCTATAATCTATAGATCTATATTTAAACTTATAGACATATAGATACATAAACATATGCCCCATTACAACTTCAATGGTTGACATCTCTTGAACTATTAAGATTGTAGTTGTTCAACTCTGATGAACCAGCTTTGTTCAGAAAAACATTCTCAATAGGGGAATAAGACAGTTGAATTTTCAAATTGATCAATAATACTGTTTACATATTCCTGATCTGAGACTGTAGAGTGGATTAGATTCTTCACCTGGCAAACAAACCTACACTGAAATACTCTGAAAGTGAGCCAGGTCCTGAATAACTGATTTTTGCAGTGGAAGGATGAAGGATACCTAGGCTATTCTTATCCTCACCTATAATTGTGTCCAATGGAAATTCCAATGCCTTGGTAATGTTAATGTCTGTAGTTTCATAATCTAACCATATCGTAAAAGTGATAGAGCATTTGCCATAAGGGAAGATTATTATTTGATTGGAATAAGAGAGTCTTGAGCTGGGGGCATGTTGTCAGCAAATATTTATCAAGTAGCTCTCATGGGCCAGGCATGTCAGTAGTTATTTGGTCCAGCCTCCTACTCAACAAAGAAGTTTCTTCTATCAGATTTCCTATCAGGTAGTCAGTCAACACTTCAACAACAGTCAACAACAACTGAAATAATGATCAATGTGATGTTTCACCCTTTACCCTATCATGATTATTAGGCACTATGAGAATAAAACCTTTGCATATTATTTGTCACTAGCTTTATTTTTAACTGTGGAAATGGGAGGAAGTAAATAAAATGGCTGGATGTCAGCCTGTCTTAAGGTTTATCTTCACTCCTCAAAATACCAGCAGAAGGAATAATATAGAATTACATGGAGTCAGAAGTTCCTTGGAGTCTTCTGTTTTCCTTAGACTTCCACTTTTCTATCTCAGGGCAAAGGAACAGGCTTAACCCCATGTCAAAAGGGGGGGGGGAGCTGAGCTTTGATTTCCTAAATGTGATTCTCTATGCTCTTGCTGTGCTGAGACACTTGCAGAGGCATGAAGCCAATTGCAAACAAGTATATGAACCATGGATACTAAGTCCCAAGGTTCCAGCAAGAATAGTTGGGTTATTCCTGTTGTTTCCACGTTGCCTCCTTGGCCATTTATATTAAGTTTAGATGGATTATTTTAATCTTTAGAAAGGAAAAGTGCAATGGACAAAAGGGAATTAGAAATAAGTTATTGTTTTGAAAAGAGCAAGAATGGTAGATGTTCTTATCTTTATAGGAGAGTTATTTTTCTCCTTGGTTAAAAGAAAATTTTTTAAAGTTTAAATTAATTAAGCTTGTGAATAACAGCTGTTTGAAGAAAGTCTAATGGCACTCTTTTGATTTGCTTGATATCATTTTTATATTGCTTAAATTTCTACTGTATGTCTCCCTTCTTTCCTTTCCAGAGAACTCTGTTATAATAACAAATTTTAATTTCTTAATTTTGATTTAGAATTTATTTTTCCATGGTTACATGATTTATGATCCCCACCTTTCTCCTATCATTATCCCCTTTAGATTCTGCTTTATTCCCTTTCACTCTATTACTTCTCACCAGTATTTTTCTTTTATCCCTCCCCCACCCCCAGCACCTTTCTATTACCTCCTGCTTCCCGTGTCTTGTTCTTCTTCCCCTTCTCTGTAGGGTAATATAGAATTCTATTCCCCACTGAGTATACTCATTTTTACCTCTCTGAGTCAGTTACAAAGAGAGTAAAGTTTAAACATTTCCTGTCACTAACCATATACTCCCCTCTTTTTATTGATGTTTAAGTTACCCCATTCTATCTCCCTTCCCTTTTCTTTTAGTCCTTGATTGATTTTACATGTCATTCATATGCATACTTATCATATCATACACACACATTGTTTCATATAATCCACATTTATATATATATCACATCATCATAATTAGCGTACTTCACCATCTTTCTGAGTAAATTCCTTCTGTCTTCTTTACTTCTAAGAGTAATTTTTGAGAATTACAGAAATCCTCTTTCCATGTATCCATATAAACATCTTGACCTTAATGTGTCTCTTAAATTTTCTCTTTCTTATATACTTTTTGGGCTTCTCTTCTGTCTCATATTTGGACTTCAAAATTTTTGTTTAAGTCTGGCTTATTCCTTAGGAATGCTAGGAAATCTTTTAGCTTTTTGAATGTCCATTTCCCCCCCTGAAAGAATATACTCAGTTTTGCTGGATAGGTGACTAGTATATGATTCCTGAATATTATATTCCATGCCTTTTGATCCTTTAATGTAGAAACCACTAGGTCCTATGTGATCCTGATTGTAGCTCCCTTATATTTGAATGGTTTCTTTCTGACTGTTTGAAGTATTTTTTCCTTAGCCTGGTGGTTCTTAAATTTAACAATTGTATTCCTGGAAGTTGTCGTTTAAGATTTCTTTCTGTAGGTGATCTGTGAATTCTTTCAATTTCCATTTTATTTTTTTATGAGGTTCTCTGGGTAGTTATCTTTGATAATTTCTTATAATATGATATCCAAGGTTTTTTCTTGATCAGGGCTTTCAGGTAGTCCAATGATTCCCAAATTGTCTCTTCTAGGTCTATTTTCTAGGTCAGTTATTTTTTCACTAAGATATTTCATGTTTTCCTCAATTTTTTTCATTCATTTGATTCTGCTTTTTTTGTTTCTTGATTTCTAATGAAATCATTAGTGTCTAGATGGTCAGCTCTGATTTTTAAGGCCTGATTTTCCTCTGTATGTTTTTGGTTTTTCTTTTTAAATTGGCCCATTTCTTCTTGCATCACTTTCCTTTTTCCTTGCATCACTTTCATTTTTCTTTTCTACTTTTCCTCTGTCTCTCTTAATTGGTATTTGAAATCCTTTTTGAATTCTTCCAGAATCTGTGTCCAATCCATATTTTTCTTTTAGACTGTGTGTTTCCTTTGCTTTCACTGTTCCCTTCTGTGCCTTTACCTTGCTCTTTGTCTCCATAAAAAGTCTTTAGAGTTAGGTACTTTTTTGAATGTTTGCTCATTTTTCCTATCGAATTATAGGTAGGCTCGGTTTTCTGGGAAGTTGGGGTGCCCTCTTAACTTCAGTTGCTCCTTGATGTTATTTTTGGATTATTTTCTGGGTTGTTACTAATTTACCCAATGGTCTGAGGCCTGAGAGTTTTGAGAGTCCTCTCTGCTGATGATTCAATTGACTCTTGAGATACTGATTACTTAAAGATTTTCCTCAGCCTTGGGTGTAAGCTTCTGATCTTAGTCTGCACTTGGTCAGGTCAGGTGCTGATCAGATTCTAGCCTCAGGTTTAGGATTATAGATTTTGGTCTCAAGGTGTTCTTAATTCAATCAGGCACACCCTTGATTGCCTTGTTCTGGAGCTCCACCCTTAGTTTTGGGCAAAACTATCCCTGGAAGGCTCCCCCTGAGAATTGTGTCCTCATCCCAAATTGTGGATTATGTCCTTACCCCAGGTCCAGACTGGGATTCCTTACTTCACTTTGGGCCCATGGAGATAGGCCCCCTTCAGCCCAGATTACACTTTGGCTAGGGCTCTGGATTTCTCCAGAGGTTTGCAATTTCAAAGGTTATTATTTGGCTTAGATCACTAATTTCCATGGCAGGATCTCAGTGTCTGAATTAGCTTGAGTTTAAGTTTGGAACCAGTGAGAGCAGATGTGGGTGTGTGTGATTTGTTCTTAACTTGCTCTTCCCTCACTGCTATTCTTCCTGCTAGCTTTGTTCCCCTCTCATCTCAGTTCCCCAGATGATCTCTACCTAAATTTTGGGTTTTTCTTTTTGAAAGTTGTTTCCCTCTGCCTCTTTGTTGGTTCTCTTACTCCTGTATTCATTTTGTGGTAATATTTTACTTTTGGACAGAGGGGATTTTCAGCCAGTGCTGCCCTAGTTACTCCTCCATCTTGGCTCCACCCCCAGAATAATAAGGAATTTTTAAATAAAAAGAGAAAACAATTTGTAAAACTTATTACCATATATATATATATGTATGTATATATAATTAAAATATATCCATATCCTACAACTGTGGACCTTTCATCTCTGTAAAACAATGGGATAGGCATGTCTTCTTGTATCTTTTCTTTGGGGTCATGTTTCCTTTTTATAAGTTTGCAATGTTAAATTTTATTTCTTTTGTTCATTCCATATCTGGCTCTGCTCACTCCATTTTGCCTCGGTTCATTCATATTTTTCCCCACACTTCTCTGTATTCATGATGGTCATCATTTCTTATGGTATAATAATATTCTGTTACATTTATGTGCTACAATTTGTTTATTTTTCTCAAATTGTTGAACATCTGCTTTGTTTCCAGTTCTTTGCTATTACCAGAAGTGCTACTGTATATGATGTGATGTATATGTGAACTTTCTATTTATTAATGATCTCCTTTCAATGATCAATGATTCTTGGATGTAGAATCTCTGAATCTAAGAGTGTGGATGTTTAATTGCTCCAAATTGCTTTCCAAAATGGTTGTACAGCTATTTCTATCAAATATGTCATATATGCCTATTTTGTAGGGATGGTTGCATTTTTATTGGTCAACTAAATACTGGGTGCTAAATTTTCAACTTTAGCAAGCTTTTATTAAGAGCCTACCTTAATTCAGTCACTGGACTAAGTACTTTACAAATATTACCTCGTTTTTCCCCTTATAACTCCCCTGGAAAGCAGCTGTTATTCTTCTCATTCTATAGATGAGATAACTGAGGCAGATGGAGTTTAAGTGACGTATTCAATGTCACACTAATAGCAAAGTGTCTAAGACCAGATTTTACGTCTTCTTAACCCAACTCCAGAATTCTCTCTACTTTCCACATAGCTGCCCATCTAGGTGCCTATTGATTACAATATCTAGGTTATATGATAAAAGAACCCTAGGCAGTTAGATAGTCTGGATTGGGGTACTTCCCTTATGACTGTTATCTTAGGTAAATCTGTTCCTTTCTCTAAGCCTCATTTTATTTATATGTAAAAAGAAAAGTCCAATACTTGCACTTTTTACCTTCCTGGTTTGTTTTAAAGAAAACACATTATAAAGAGTTTTAAATAAATATTAGCAATTAAGAGAACAATATTTATTTCTTAATTTTAAAATTAACCAAGAGATAGAAAACACATTTCATTTTGTCAAGTAGTATTGCCACAAAAATAAACTCCAGATTATTTTAAAAATCTGTTCCTGCATGCCAGATAGAATTCTTGTAGCGCCTTCTCTAGATCTATGTGTTCAATATCTAAATCTTAATTCCAATTCTACTCTGACCCTAGAGTCCCAGACTTTTCCAACTGGAAAGGACCTCAGAGTAGTCCCAGTCCAACTCCTTTACTTTATAGGTGGGGAAATTAAACCTCAGATGGGAGATAGATACTGCTCAAGGTCATGAGTTAGTTGAATAGGTCCAACTAGAGTATAAATGTTCAGAGACCCAATCTTTCTGAGACTACTGGTCCCAGATCTTTCTCTGACAACATGCTGTATCCCCTGTATCTACAGGAGACAGTGATAAAGGTATCAGTGTTTTGTCTTACATTCTGTTCATGTCCTAGGATTCTCAGTTTCCCCACAAGAGTACACTTTGAAATGTCATTCAATAGTATTTGCAGCCATAGCAGAATGAATGAAAATCCTGGCTCTAGCACAGAAAAACTTCCTAGATTTACATATACATAATATACAAAACCTTGAAGTTAGAACTTATACACTTTAATTAGAATACACATGCATACAGATATTTTGAAGTGTATAATTTCTATTATAGAAGGATTTTATGACTTTATTTTAAAGTTAATTCCTGGGGCAAGTGACTTCTTTCTGGTATTAATTTCCTCTCAATTTGAAATCTGGGGTAATGATGGTGCTGGACTAAATATCTGCTATCTTCTTTAGGGTCTGTAGTTGTGAGTAAGGTGAAACTTGGACAATAAATCTAGTTTATATGAATGTCAAATATCTCGGAATAAATAACTATAGAGTATTTGGAAATATTCATTTAATAAAGGTAAGGCAAAAAATGTGACTTGAATTTGTGCTCTATTTGAAATGAGTACTAATAAGGTTTTACTGCAGTCAGTAAGAATGGAAAAGAATTTAACTGACAAAGTATAGTGTTACTTCTAAGGATAACACTTGACATTTATATGGCACTTTATGGAGTAAAAATGCTTTACACACAAAAGGTCAGAGTTAGAACTCGAAGGAACGTTGGCAACAGAATAATCCTTAGATTTATAAGGGAGGACATCAAGGTTTGTTGAGGTCAAATGGATTCCCTATGGCTATACAACAAGTAAGTGACATCTCTAATTTGAACCTAAATCCTCTGACTCGAAATCTGAGGCTCTTATATATAGCACTATAGCACTCTGTCTCCCATTATCTTAACTCATTTTTATGACATTGTGGAGAAGTAGGCAGTGTTGCTTTTGTTGTTTTTATTGTTGCTGTTGCTGTCATTGTTATTATTTTTATTTACGAGGGTATAGGGTGTTCAGAGAGGACCAACACCTCTGATGCAAGACTTAGATCTACTTATCTGCCTTTGGAACCTACCTTTCACCCAACCTACCTAGCACATCCTGGTAAAACCATGTTGGCAGATTGACTAAACAAAGAACATCCACTGCCTTGAGCTATCTCCAGTCATCCTGACTTTTGTCCTTCCACTGGACTTTGATGACTCTACAAGAGAGATTGAAGACTTTGTGGAATTCTTCCTTACTTAAATTCAATTCATATACAAGTCATCACCCTATGATATCATTGGACCTCTTTGGATGAAACAAAGAACAAACTTTATTGAAACCCTTTTTTCTTTTAAAGCTTATCTCATGTAATCTCTTGCAAGAGATATTTTCTGGTCCCTCAACCCCAGAAATCATTTTATGTTTTTTAAAATCTATCCTATATTTACTTATTTTGTGAAAATATTGTATCCCCCCAGTGAAATATAAACATCTTGAAGGAAGAAGCTGTCTCTTTTTCTTTTGTATCCCAACTGCCTTATCAGTATATGGAATCTTAATAAATTTGTTAATTGATGAGATGCAAAAAGACTTGCCCAGACATAAACTGACTTGCCCTTGGTTAAAAGTGGCAGAGCTGGGCTAATATACTCATTTTCAAATTGAATATGACTTATTAGTGGGAATCTCATCTAAGAAGACTGTGTTCTTTTCAATGTGTCAATGATTTCTATAGATATCATTATTTTCATTCTATGGATGAGAAAATTAAGCACCCAAAAGGTTGAGTGAATTTCCCTTGGTTATATAAATAGTAAATATTAGAGACTGTATCTGAGCCCAGTTATATTCTGCAAGAAGAAGTTATAAATAGTGTTCTTTCTATGAACTTCTAGGAAGAAAACATATAATACATGTGACTGGGAATGGAGAAGCCAGTGAAGTTTTCATAGAGGAATTCACATTTGAGTTGGACCTTGAAGGATGGGTAGGATTTCAGCATGTAGAAATTGGTTTGAAGGGGAATGGGGGGAGGATGTATTCCAGGCATAAAGACACAAAGGCAAGAAGGCATGAAGAAGTATAGAGGGAGTCTATAGCCAGTAGTCTAGTTTTGTTGGAGTAAGTGAGATAAAGATTGGACTGGTAAGGGGGATATGGAATTAGAGAATTCTACCTTGAGATTTTACATGTTGCTGTGTATAAGAGATTCATTTAGGAGTTTTGAGTGGCAACTAACATTGGTCTATAGAAATAGCATACATTCCATGAATGGATGTTGAATAAATGACATACACTTTCTATAGGGATTCCTTTTGTCTGTGTGTCCTTATTGTCCATGATTTCTTAATATCTTAAATTTTCACCTCTATTCTGGGATCATCTGTTACTACAAAAGCACAATTAGTAGGATCTCCTACCTTCAAATGTAAAGTTATTTCTGTTCTTTTACCTAAGTAGAATGGAAAGAGAAAATGTGATATAGTGAAAAGACTGTTAAGCTCATAAAGCTCATACAGCTCTGGATCCCAACACTTTCTAGCTTTCAAATGAGATATCTGCAAAATGCTTAGCACAAACCTGAAACATAGTAGGCACTAATATATATATATATATATGTGTATATATATATTTAATTAATTCCCTTATTCTTCTATATATCTATATATATAGAATATCTATATTATATATATATATATATTAACCTATCTATTTAAAATACTTGAGCCTCAATTTCTTCATTTGTAAAATGTGAATATTTGCAACATTACTTGCCACATTGAATTGCTGTGAGGAAAACACTTTGTAAATTAAAGTGCTATCAACGTGTTTTTTTTCTACTACTGCAGCTTCCATTTTTCCTTATCAGTAAATTGCAGATAATAGTAGTATGTTCCTTGTAGTATTCTGCTGCATCTACAGCCACTACTATTGGGGAAATGTTAAAAAAAAGGAATTAAATGTATAGCTATTGAGCCATAATGTGCCTCCATTTTAGAATTTGCCTTTGTTTCCCTGAAATGTTAGCAGTATGCAAGATGAAAACAAAGCAGAGGTTATTGCTAACCCATTAACTTAGATTGAGATATGATAACAAGTCAAAGGAAGTGGAATTTTTAGCTGAGAAGAGAATTGAGGAAAGGGAGGATGAGCTAGGGGAGGGGGAAGAAGTTGAAGAATAGGAGATATAATTACTCTTTCCTTCTGAAGAACTGTCAAGTGGAAGAGGAATTGGACTTGTTCTGTTTGGTTCTGGAGGAACAGTGGGAGGCAATTGTTGAGGTAAATTAGGCTTTGGTGTAAGGAAAAGCATAGACTACCTTGATAGAGAGCATGTGGTCCCTCATTGAATTTCTTCAAGCAGAGGTTGGATGATCAATGGTGGGCATGTGTAAGTGGGTGTTTATTTTGGGGTATGGTTAGACTAGATTCCTGAAATCCTTTCTCACTCTATAACCCTTATTTAACCTATTTCAGATTATGCTCAAATAGCCTGTACATGGTTGTGACACTTGCTATTTTTCAGAACATTAGCATGCCACTTAATTTCTCTGTGTCTCAGTTTCTTTAACTGTAAAATGAAGATAATTTTGTGAAATTCAGTTATATATGTAAAAGTACTTTGTAAATGCTAAAGGACTATGTAAAAGATACTGTCCCTCCTTTTCAAAGCTCCAGAAGTGGTATTTTAAAAATCTCATCAGTGTTTATCTTTTTATTTTATTTTTTATATTTTGCTGTAAAGAGCTTAACTCCTCCAACTATATTTCAAGCAGCAGTGAAAGGAGAGTCAGGGAATCTCTGGTATCCACTGAGACTTTTGTGATCCCTATCTCTCCCAACTCAAGCTCAGCACTGGGACCTGAAAGTATGCTATGTGATTAGTCTGCTGCACATTGTCTGGTTTAATGAGCATAGGGCACAGAGCCAACTCCTTGGCTGACTAATTGCAGTGTCCAGTGGACACAGCTTAGGATAAATGGAGTCTTGCCCTGGTCTCTGATCAGAACCTTAAAGAAAGCGAAACCTAAATGAGCATTTAGGGAGGTGATGACCAGAATAAAGAGCTAGTTTTGGAGAGTTAGCTCCACAGGGAGCTAGCATCTGTCTTAGTCCATCCTGGATTCAAGAGAAATGCTGTTTTATTTATTTATTTAAACACTTGAGTTGATTTCTGCTTTGGTCCTTCTCACTGTCTTTTTCCTTCTTAAGCTAATTTAGTGCCCAGGAAAGAAACAAATAACTAAAGGCAGATATCATGAAGAGCTTTACAAACCCAAGTCCAGGAATTGTTTCACTGGCCCCTGCATAATTAAGACATATCCCCTTAGGTGCTATTTGTACATTTTGGCTGACTCTCATTAGGTTAAGAGTCCAGAAATTTACAGTCTATGAACACTGTAGAACTGGGAAACAAGTCTTGCTGAATTGAGCCCCAGCCTCCAAAGGATTTTTTTTAAAACATTATTTTATTTGGTCATTTTCATACATTATTCACTGGAAACAAAGATCATTTTCTTTTCCTTCCCTTCCCCCCCCCCCCCGCCTTTCCCTTTCCCATAGCCGACGCATGATTCCACTGGTTATCACATGTGTTCTTGACTCGAACCCGTTTCCCTGTTGTTGGAATTTGCATTATAGTGTTCATTTAGAGTCTGTCCTCAGTCTTATCTCCTTTCAAGCAGTTGCTTTTCATCGGTGTTTTTACTCCCACAGTTTATCCTCTGCTTGTGGGTAGTATTTTTTAGATCCCTGCAGATTGTTCAGGGACATTGCATTGATACTAATGGAGAAGTCCATCACCTTCGATTGTACCACAATGTATCAGTCTCTGTGTACAATGTTTTCCTGGTTCTGCTCCTTTCGCTCTGCATCACTTCCTGGAGGTTGTTCCAGTCTCCATGGAATTCCTCCACTTTATTATTCCTTTTAGCACAATAGTATTCCATCACCAACATATACCACAATTTGTTCAGCCATTCTCCAATTGAAGGGCATCCCCTCATTTTCCAATTTTTGGCCACCACAAAGAGCACAGCTATGAATATTTTTGTACAAGTCTTTTTGTCCATTATCTCTTTGGGGTACAGACCCAGCAGTGCTATGGCTGGATCAAAGGGTAGATATTCTTTGATCGCCCTTTGGGCATAGTTCCAGATTGCCCTCCAGAATGGTTGGATCAATTCACAACTCCACCAGCAATGAATTAATGTCCCCACTTTGCCACATCCCCTCCAGCATTCATTACTTTCCATAGCTGTCATGTTAGCCAATCTGCTAGGTGTGAGGTGAAACCTCAGAGTTGTTTTGATTTGCATCTCTCTGGTTATAAGAGATGTAGAGCACTTTTTCATGTGCTTATTAATAGTTTTGATTTCTTTGGCTGCAAACGGCCTGTTCATGTCCCTTGCCCATTTGTCAATTGGAGAATGGCTTGATTTTTTGTACAATTGATTTAGTTCTTTATAAATTTGAGTAATTAAACCTTTGTCAAAGGTTTTTATGAAGATTGTTTCCCAATTTGTTGCTACCCTTCTGATTTTGGTTGCATTGGTTTTGTTTGTACAAAAACTTTTTAATTTGATGTATTCCAGATTAATTATTTTGCATTTTGTAACTCTTTCTAATTCTTGCTTGGTTTTGAAGTCTTTCCCTTCCCAAAGGTCTGACATGTATACTATTCTGTGTTCGCCTAATTTTCTTATAGTTTCCTTCTTTATGTTCAAGTCATTCACCCATTTTGAATTTATCTTGATGTAGGGTGTGAGGTGTTGATCTAAGCCTAATCTTTCCCACACTGTCCTCCAATTTTCCCAGCAGTTTTTATGAAATAGTGGATTTTTGTCCCAAAAGCTGGAATCTTTGGGTTTGTCATATACTGTCTTGCTGAGGTTGCTTGCCCCCAGTCTATTCCACTGATCCTCCTTTCTGTCTCTTAGCCACCAAATTATTTTGATGACTGCTGCTTAGTAATATAGTCTGAGATCTGGGACTGCAAGACCCCCTTCCTTTGTATTTTTTTTCTCATTATTTCCCTGGATAGCCTTGATCTTTTGTTCTTCCAAATGAACTTTGTTATGGTTTTTTTCTAAATCAGTAAAAATTTTTTTTGGAAGTTCCATGGGTATGGCACTAAATAGATAGATGAGTTTGGGTAGGATGGTCATTTTTATTATATTGGCTCATCCTACCCATGAGCAGTTAATGTTCTTCCAATTGTTCAAGTCTAGTTTTAGTTGTGTGGAAAGTGTTTTGTAGTTGTGTTCATATAGATCCTGTGTTTGTCTCGGGAGATAGGTTCCTAAGTATTTTATTTTGTCTAAGGTAATTTTGAATGGGATTTCTCTTTCTAGATCTTGCTGCTGAGCTGTGTTGGAATTATATAGAAATGCTGATGACTTATGTGGGTTTATTTTGTATCCTGCAACTTTGCTAAAGTTGTTGATTATTTCGATTAGCTTCTTGGTTGAATCTCTAGGATTCTTTAAGTAGACCATCATGTTATCTGCAAAGAGAGATAATTTGGTCTCCTCCTTGCCTATTTTAATGCCTTCAATTTCTTTTTTTCTCTAATTGCTACTGCTAGTGTTTCTAATAATAGAGGTGATAATGGGCATCCTTGTTTCACTCCTGATCTTAATGGGAATGGATTTAGTTTATCCCCATTGCAGATGATATTAGCTGATGGTTTTAGATATCCAAAGGATTTTACAGAGGTTGAAATTCTTGAAATTTTTCTCTTAGGTGTCATCAGACAGAAGCTGAGCTCCTTTGCTAGCTATCATAGTTCACCATCTGGACATCTTGGGAGGAAAAGCCAAGTAGCATGTCTTTCTCTCTGTTCAAGAAAGAGGATTCACAGAATGTTAGCTATTCAAAGAGAGGACATAGGTATATTTAGGCTGTGTGCCTTTTCTTGTCCAGAGAGTCAGGAACTATTTTATTTTTTATCTCTGTAATCTTAACATTTATCACAATTCCTTGCATAAAATAGATATCAGATATGTGTTTATTTAATGAAAAAATGGATGAATGAATGAATATTTATGGAATTCCTCTGTTGCAACATATTTGGCAGGACTGATAATGCAAATAAGCAGAATCTATGATTATCAAGTAGAAAGTGTCTTGGATTAGTACTAGAAGATCAAGGTGGGAATCTTTGCTTACATTACATGGTGGGTGTATAGTTTTGGGTAAATCACTTAAAGAAACCTGAGTTTTGGTTTCCTCATCTGCAAAAATGATGAGCATAGTACTTGTACTACCTAGTTGACAGAGTTTTTGTGAGAAGAGTGCTTTGTACACCAATAATATGTGAAAGATTGTGTTGGCATACCATAATCTTCATCATCATCATCATCATCACTATCATCCTCCTCTTCAGCAGAGCTGACCCTCAAATATTTTCCCAATTTTTCCAGGAATTCTTTTTTTATTTTAATTTTTAAAAATTTTCCCCATGATTACATGGTTCATATTTTCTCCCTTGCCTCATCTCTCCCCCTTCCTGGAGTTGGCCAAAAAAAAAAATTATGGAGGGCTTGTCGTGCTTTCCTAGGGCAGCTCTCTAGCCTCTGACCCTCACCTGACACCCAGCTCTCACTTTTGTCTCCTAGTAGCTGCTAGCATGCAGCAGCGGCCACACCCCGGGCAACGGCTTCGACAGGCTGGCTAAACCTTGTGACGGTAGCTATTGGGCCGTCGTGGACCCCTGGTGAACTAGGGCTTTGCTCACCCAGCATGTGAAGACTGCTTTGGCTGAACAGACGGAAGAAACCAATAAGAAGGTTCAACGGCTGAGAAGGCAATGCAGCAAGGCACTGTGGAGTGCTTAGGGCGTGTTGGAGCACAAAAGACAACATGGCCATCCATTGCAGCTGAGGAAGTCTCCAGATGTAATGACTTTTTGTGCCAATGGACCCAGGCTTCCAACGCCGAGAGAGTGGGACTGTCTCTGTGCATCGACTTTTCCACTTAAATCTTCATGCACAAGTGTGTCTTTGTGCACAAAAACACACAAAGTCAATAGTCATCCTTGGTTACCGAGAGACTACTACTACTACTATTACATATAATACATATATATATATATGTATTATATGTAATATATATATATGTATATATATATATATAAATCACTCAAAATGCGAGTTTCCTGTTCAAAAATGAGAAGATTTCTTCTTTTTAAAAATATTTAATTGATTAATTTAGAGCATTTTCCCAGTTTTAAAAAAATAATATTCTTTCCTTCCTGTCCCCACAACCCCCTCCCATATCTGATGCATAATTCCACTGGGTTTTACATGTGTCTTTGGTCCAGATTTACATGTGTCTAATGGTTCCATATTATTGATATATGAAGTAGGGTAATAGTTAGAGTCTACATCTCCAATCATATCCCCATGGAACCATGTGATCAAGGAAATGTCTTTCTTGTGTATTTCTACTCCCACAGATTTTCTCTAGATGTGGATAGCATTTTTTTTTCCCTCATAAGTCCTTCAGAATTGTCAGAATTGCTGCTAGTAGAGAAGTCCATTACATTCGATTGTGCATCAATTCCTGGAGGTTGTTCCAATTCAAATGGAATTCCTCCAGTTCTTATTCCTTTGAGCACAATAGTATTCCATCACCAACAGATACCACAATTTGTTCAGCCATTCCCCAATCAAAGGGCATCCCCTCATTTTCCAGTTTTTTGTCATCACAAAAAACGTGGCTATAAATATTTTTGTACAAGAATTTTCCCTTATTATCTCTTTGGGGTATAAACCCAGCAGTGGTATGACTGGATCAAAGGGCAGACAGTCTTTTAAAGCCCTTTGGGCATAGTTCCAAATTGCCTTCCTAAATGGTTGAATCCATTCACAACTCCATCAGCAGTGCATTCATGTCCCAATGTTGGCATATTCCCTCCAACATTTATGACTTTCCTTTTCTGTCATGTTAGCCAATCTGCAAGGTGTGAGGTGGTACCTCTGAGTTGTTTTGCATTCCTCTGATTAAAAGAGATTTAGAACATTTTTTCATGTGTTTATTGATAGTTTTGATTTCTTTATCTGAAAATTGCCTAATCATGTCCCTTGCCCATTTATCAACTGGGGAATGACTTGAAGACTTCTTCCTTGTAAATAAGAGTAGTTGAATAAATAAGAGAGACTCAGCAAAGACTGATGATGAATTCTCCATGAACATACTGAGCATTGCATGCTTACCTTGAGAACCATATATGCAGTCCCACCTATCAGATCAAAAACCCAGGAACAAATAATAAGTTTAGAATCAAAGAGATTCATAGACTTAGAGCTGTGAAAGTACATTAGAAATCATAGATGTCAGCCTGACAGACTTCTACATCTCATAGATGAAGAAATTGCGATGAAATGATTTAACAAAGATCACAGAGGTAGTTCATATTAAAGTCAAAATTTGACCCATGGTCTCTGATTTCTACTGTGTCCTGAGGAGCTTATTAATCTTAAACTATTCCTATATGTAATATACAGTCAATTTTTCTTACTGATTGAGTCCTCTTGGTCACAGACTCCTGAACAAACTGTATTTTCTCACTTTCTATACCTATTTTCTTGTGTATTATCTTGAATGTAAGAACAAATAGGGCATTTTATTTTGCATTTAAAAGGACAATAGTAAGTTGGTAGTTTCGTCTATTATTTATCTTGACTAACTATTGATTAGATCCTACAATTAGGATAAGAATCATTTGAAGTATAATTACTTCTCATAAATATTTATATTAGTCTTATGGGAGTGTGTTATTAACCTTTAGGATCTGATAGAAAGATACTCATATACATGCATTTTCTCCAGGGTTGAAACCAATTATTTTTCTAAGATTATTTTTCAAGAGCTGCTAAGCTGAAAAGATCATTCATTTTTTCCCTTTACTGTATTAAGTGGAATACTAATTTAAAATGATGTATCACTTATTGATTATGACAGGTATCACTGGTTAGTTAAATGAAAATTAACATTTATTTTCCTTTAAGTGATAAACGTTCTATTTATTAACACAAATTCACAAGGTTTAATGGGTGTTGATCTACTTGTTAATTTCCTTAGAAGATTGGATATTTATTAATTATATATATATATATATATATATATATTTTATCTCTTCTACATTTTAAGCTATTCAAGCTAAGTGATCATGTCTTATTGGTAAATGGTAAAAATGTCATAGCATTTGCCACAGGATCCTGCAAGTAATGACCATTAACTAAATATTGAATTAAATTGAATTTAGATTTCAGATTGCTTTCACTATGATGTCATTCATTCTTTTGATTCTCTTTTTCTCAATGTAGTCTTTCAAACATTCCCACTACATATAACATGGACTCCTGTCCATGTTAAAAGCTGTATGGCTACTTGAATTAGCTGTGGTACAGATTGAACTAAATGGTCACTGAGGTCCCTTCCAACTCTGAAATTCTGTGACCTGAGTATTAATTATAAGACAATTTATCTTGCTCATTTTGCTCTCACCATGTTTGAAAACTAGTAACTTCTCCAACTTGAAGATACATTTTCAGTTTCTTACATTATATAATAAACATTTAATTGAGACAGAAATAAAGAATCAAATAATAGTGATAGCATTAACCATATTCTCTAATGAGTATATTTGAGTATACTTCTCCCTCAGATTAGTATGAAATTCAGGCTTCTCAAAACTGAGGATCTCTTTTTAGCAAGAGTTTATTCTTGACTGCGGTGCTATAAGAAATGATGAAGGAAATGGTTTCAGAAAAATCTTGGAAGACTTATATGAGTTAATGCAAAGTGAAGTGAGCATAACTAGGGGAACAATTCACATAACAACAACACTATAAAGGTATTCAATTGTGAAAGACTTAGTTACTGATCAACATTGTTACCCACCACAATTCTGAAGAACTCATGATGAAAAATGTTGTCCATTTGCAGATTAGTGAATAGATGGATTGAAAGTGCAGCTTGAAGTATTTCTCTCTTTATTAATATGGAGAATGCAGAAGTCTGTTTTGCATGACTTCATATTTGTAATAGGTTTTATATTTCTTGACTTCTCAGTGGATAGGGGGAGCTCAAAATACAATAAAATTTAATGTAAAAAATTATTCTTTCATGAGCCTGAAGCATAGATGACTGAAACTTTAGTGAAGGTTTAAGTCTAGGTCTTGGACCACCTGATCACCATGCTTATTAACCTGTATGTACCCAGTCTGTAACATCTCTCTGTCCTTGACCATGAAGACCAAGTCTCCATGCAGACTTGGCATGGATTGAGTTGCCTAAAACAGTACTTATCCTTGCATGGCTCTTCCTTTCTCACCATTATAATATTCTACTTTATAGCACTGTTATCGCCATATTAGGGAAAAGTAAACAGGTTCTGATTGATTAAATGATTTGCTCGAATTGAATAGATTAGACTAAATCAGGAGTTCTTAATTGGGGTGATGAACTTATAAAAATACACACTTTGATAATTGTATTTCAAAATAATTGGTTTCCTTTGTAATTCTATGTATTTTTTATTATGAATTCAAAAGCATTATTCTGGAAAGGAATTCATAGGTCTTTCTGTGAGTCCATGAAATAAAAAAAAAAGATTAAAAACTCTAGTACTAGAGAGTTCAAGATCTCTTCCTCTTTCCTTCTGATGTCTGTGTTCTAACAACAAAAATAAAAAGTATTTATTAGATGTTTACTAGCATTTATTGAATTATTGAACAATATTGAACTAGGTGTTGGAAATACAAAGGGAGGGAAAATAAGCATTCCCTAACCTTAAGGGGATTATATTACAATGGTGAAATTTACATTTATAGAATATAAAAGTTTGTATAGGGAGAGAGTACTAACAACTAAGGATTTCTCATAGGAAGTGAAGGCTGATTTGAGCTTTGAAGAAAACCAACAGTTCTCTAAGCCAGAAAATGTGGTGGGAGAGCAATCAAGCTATGGGAGATAGACTATACAAAGGCAAGGATGCTAATTTCAGGAAACAGCAAGTAGTTTTCAATTTAAGTTTGGCAGGCATGTAGAGTAAGTAAAGAGGGGCTGTATGAAATAAATATGCAAAGGTAGATTGGAATCAGTCTGTGAAGTATTGTAAAAGCAGGGTTGAGAAAGAAGTATGTGAAAAAGTATGTGTTTTATTGGCAACAAGGCAACAAGGAGGGATAAACTCAGAACACTACAGTAGGAAGATTATTTGATAGTTGTGTGAAGGGGTGAAAGACTGGAAACATTGCAGTAGTCTAGACAAGAAATGATAAAGACTTACAGTCATGTGATGGCTGTGAGTGGAAAAAAAGTGAATAGATAAGAGATGTTGTGTAGGCACAATTGTCAGTATATATGGTTCAATTTTTCTGCTGTGTTCAACTCTTCATGACCCTATGGGGGTTTTCTTAGCAAAGATGCTGGAGCAGTTTGCCATTAACTTCTCCAGTGAATTCATAATATGTACTTGGCAGATAATCGGATAGTTGGAGGGTAGGGAGGAGCAACAACAGGGAAGAGTAGGGAGTGACTCCAATGTTTTGAATCAGGATTACTGGAAAGATATGGTGGTGTCCTCAACTGAAACAGACATTTGGAGGAAGGATAGTTTTAGGGGTGAAGATAATGAATTCTGTTTTGAACATTTTGAATTTGAGATGCCTGTAGGATATTTATATAGTGATATCCAGTTGGCATTTTGGGATATATCTGCATAGAGATAGTCACTTTCATTTCTAACATTATGTGATAGAGTTTGTCATAATCTCCCAGTCTTTTGCCTCTGCCCTCTTCCCTGTAAGAAATCTTGCAGTTATTTGGAAATCTGGTTTTGTGTTTGTTTCTGTGTAATTATATGTAATATTTCAATCTCTTAGAATGAAAATCCCATGGAGATGCAATATAAAGTCAATCCAAAAGATCTGGTCCCCAGATACAGTTGTTATTGAATCTATTCCTGGTTCTGCTATGGCTTTGGAGAAATATCTGTGTCTTAGGTGTGGTTTTTGTAAATTAAAGATTTGGGTTATGTTTTTGTGTTGTTAAGTCATGTCTCACTCTTTGTAACCCCATTTGGGGTTTTCCTGGCAGGGATAATAGAGTGGTTTGTCATTTCCTTCTCCAGATCTAGATAGATGAGGTAACTGAGGTTAAGTGACTTTCCCAGAGTCACATATAATGTAAAATGTAAATGTCTGAGGCCAGATTTGAACTTATTAAGGAGTGTCTTCCTGACTCCAGGCCTTGTGCTGTATGTATATATACTATAACACCTAGTTGCCCTAGCATTTGGATTAGATCATCTCTAATTAAGATCCTTTTCTCCTCTAACATTCTCCGATTTGTTCCATTAACTCTATTTAGATGGTCTGTCCTAGATAGTCCCTATGTAAGTATCAGTTTTAAGTATATATATATTATCTGTTATAGGTCTTAGTGTACTAGCTTTTCTTCCATGGGCTTATAAAGGCAAAAGTGCTCACAATGTCCTTCAATCCACTACTTTTATATTTAGATATATTGGCCTCAAACACAAAATATTCTTTTTTTATCAAACATGTTATTTTATAGATTTTCTTTTTTTACATGGAAAATGAAAACATACTAGAAATTTTTATACTCACTGAATTTTTATTAGAGTGGTATTTTTCATCAATAACAACACATTCTGACAACTGTCTTCATAAGAATATTTATGGAAGAGGTGGAATGAAGATGGCGGCCTAGAAGGAGCAGAAGTTCAGACCTCTGAATACCCTTCCTTACCAATCACAAACTGAATACTCCTAGGGTACTGAAAATCAAACCTAAGAACAAGACAGAGCCAAGGAACACTCCTGCTGCACTCAATTCAAAAGGTACCCCCCCAAAGCCAGAATCTGAAAACACTCAGGTTTAAGGGGAAAGCAAAAGGAAGGTCCCAGGACCCCTACCCCCACCCACCTAGAGTGCTGAGACTCCAGTGGCAGTGGGAACCACTGGGGCAGGCAAAAGTGCTGGTCTGGAGGGTGTACCTTGCAGGCAGGGCTCTGTCAAGCTCAGTGCATTGAACACAGATGGCAGGGGAGGAGCTAGAGAGGTAGTATAGAGCTGGCAGCCAGGTCAGAGCTGTGGAGATCCTCCATATTTGCTCCAGCCTCCCGGGAGGTTTTGGCCTCAGAGCACACCCAGCACAACCCAGCTGAACTTAATCCCATCAAAAGTCTTCACAACTCAGGGAATCCCAGGTTCCACAACCCTCCCTCATTGACTGTTGGACTTCAATCCAAACAAAAGCCCCCTGAGGACAGGGAAGCCCAAACCCCAACACCCCTCCCCCACAGACTGCACCGAGAGAACTTCTATCAAAGCTCCAAGAGAGGAGACTGACAGAAACCCCCGAAACCAAAAAAAAAAATGAGAGGAGCAAAAGCACAGACAAATAATGGAAGCAAAGAAGGGGTGGATATGAGCAAACAACAGAAAAAGAAAGAAATTACAATAGATAACTTCAATACAGCGAACAGAACAGAGGGGAAGCGATCAGCAAACGATAAATCAGAAATCCCAGTGAATTTGGATACAGGCTTTGGAAAAACTAAAAATGCAATTTGAAACACAATTAAGAGGGGCTGAATATGATTGGGAAAATAACTTAAAAACTAAGATAAGTCATCTGGAAACAGAGGCACTTGAACTAAAACTAGAAAATAGTGTCTTGAAAGCCAAAATAAACCAGCTGGAAAATGAGGCAAAGGAGATGAAAGGTGAAGCAAAGAAGATGAACTATAAGGCAAAGGAAATTAGAGATGAGGTAAAGAAGATGAAGGATGACATCCCAAGAAAATCAGACCAGAAAGAGAAGGATGACCAAAAAGAGAGGGATGAAATCCAGTCTTTAAGAACAAGAATACAACAACTAGAATTAAGTGACCTCATAAGGCAGGAGGACACTATAAAACAAAACCAAAAGAATGAAAAAATTGCCGAAAATAAGAATTTCATTTACAAAACAGAGGATTTAGAAAATCATTCAAGGAGAGACAATTTAAGAATCATTGGTCTACCAGAAGACCATGAGAAAAGAAAAAGCCTGAACATAATACTACAGAAAATTATTCAAGAAAACTGCCCTGATATTCTAGAATAAGAGGGAAAAGTGGAGACTGAAAGAATCAGCAGATCACCTCCTGTACTTAATCTCCATTTGACAACACCCAGGAATGTCATAGCCAAATTCAAGTACTATCAGACCAAAGAAAAGATATTATAAGCTGCCAAGAAGTAATTCAGATACCATGGAACCACAGTGAGGATAATGCAGGATCTGGCTGCATCCACAATGAAAGACTAGAAGCTGGTACTTTGAAAAATCAATTAAAATAGACGAAGTACTACTCAGTCTAATTTAAAAAAAAACGGAAAGAAGAAAACCAAATTGACAGTATCCACGATGAAAAGGGAGACCTCACCTGAAATGAAGAGGAAAATAAGGCAATCATTAAAAACTACTATGCCCAATTATATGGCAACAAATATGGCAATCAAGGTGATTTGGATGAATACTTACAAAAATATAAACTGCCTAGACTAACAGATTAAGAAATAAATTACCTAAACAACCCCATATCAGAAAAGGAAATTGAACAAGCCATCAAATAACTCCTTAAGAAAAAAATCCTCTGGTCCAGATGGATTAAAAAATGAATTCTATCAAACATTCAAAGAACAACTAAATCCAATATTATATAAACTATTTGACAGAATAAGCAAAGAAGGAGTTCTACCAAATTCATTTCATGACACAAACATGGTACTGATCCCAAAGCCAGGCAGGTCAAAAACAGAGAAAGAAAACTATAGACCAATCTCCTTAATAAATATAGATGCAAAAATCTTTAATAGGATACTAGCAAAAAGACTCCAGCAAATCATCACAAGGGTTATTCACTATGACCAGGTAGGATTCATACCAGGAGTGCAAGGATCGTTCAATATTAGGAAAACCATCCACATAATCGACCACATCAACAAGCAAACCAACAAAAATTACATGATTATCTCAATAGATGCAGAAAAGCCTTTAATAAAATATACCCATTCCTATTGAAAACATTACAAAGTATAGTAATAGGAGGGCTTTTCCTAAAAAATAATAAACAGTACATATCTAAAACCATCAGCAAAGATCATCTGCAATGGCGATAAACTAGAAACCTTCGCAATAAGATCAAGAGTGAAACAAGGATGCCCATTATTACCTCTATTATTTAACATTGTACTAGAAACACTAGTAGTAGCAATTAGAGAAGAAAAAGAAATTAAAGATATTAAAATTGGCAATGAGGAGACCAAGCTATCATTCTTTGTGGATCATATGATGGTTTATTAAAGAATCCTAGAGAATCAACCAAAGAGCTAGTCAAAACAATCAACAATTTTAGCAGTTTCAGGATACAAAATAAACCTGCATAAGCCCTCAGCATTTTTATATATCTCCAACCCATTTCAGCAGCAAGAATTAGAAAGAGAAATTCCATTTAAAATCACCATAGATGGGGGGCAGCTGGGTAGCTCAGTGGATTGAAAGCCAAGCCTAGAGATGGGAGGTCCTAGGTTCAAATCTGGCCTCAGACACTTCCCAGCTGTGTGACCCTGGGCAAGTCACTTGACCCCCATTGTCTAGCCCTTACCACTCTTCTGCCTTGGAGCCAATACACAGTATTGACTCCAAGACGGAAGGTAAGGGTTTTAAAAAAAATCACCCTAGACAATATAAAATTCTTAGGAATCTGTCTTCAGAGACAAACACAGGAACAATTACAACACACTCTTCACACAGTTAAAACTAGATATAAACAAATGGAAAAACATTGACTGCTCATGGGTGGGACGAGCTAACATAATAAAAATGACAATCCTAATCAAATTAATTTACTTATTTAGTACCATACCCATTGAACTACCAAAAAAATTTTTTTTAATTCAATTAGAAAAAAAACATAACGAAGTTCATTTGGAAAAACAAAGGATCAAGAATGTCCAGGGAAATAATGAAAAAAAAAACGCATAGTGAGGAGGTCTTGGAGTCCCAGATCTCAAACAATACTATAAAGCAGTGGTCATTGAAACAATTTGGTACTGGCAAAGAGATAGAAAGGAGGATAAGTGGAATACACGTGAGGTAAATGACCTCAGCAAGACAGTCTATGATAAGCCCAAAGATCCCAGTTTTGGGGGACCAAAACTCAGTATTTGATAAAAACTGCTGGGAAAATTGGAAGACAGTATGGGAGAAACTAGGTTTGGATCAACATCTCACACCCTACACCAAGATAAACTCAGAATGGGTGAATGACCTGAATATTAAGAAGGAAACTATAAGCATATTAGGAGAACACAGAATAGTATACTTGTCAGATCTTTGGGAAAGGAAAGACTTTAAAATCAAGCAAGTGCTAGAAAAAAAATCACAAAATGTAAAATCAATAATTTTTATTTCATCAAATTAAAAAGTTTTGTACAAACAAAACTAATGCATCCAAAATTAGAATGGAAGGAACAAATTGGGAAACAATCTTCATTACAAAAACCTCTAACAAAGGTCTAATTACTCAAATTTATAAATAGCTAAACCAATTGTTCAAAAAAATTTAAGCTATTCTCCAGTTGATAAATGGACAAGGTACATGAATAGGCAGTTTTCAGATAAAGAAATCAAAACTAGTGTCTTTCCCAAGAAAACCCCAAAATGGAGTCATGAAGATTTAGAATAACTGAACAACAAGCATATAATTTCTTGAATTTTGAGTAAGAAAAACATGAATTTCAATCACTCCTTAGAGACCCTTACTAGCTGCATGAATGCAAATCATTTCAGCTTCCCCAACCTCAGTTTCCTCATCTTTAAAATGAGGATATAATAAAAGAATCTTCTTCAGGCATGTTTTGATATCCAAATGATATAAAGTCTATAAAGTGCTCTGCAAGCTTTAAAGCAGATATTTATGCAAAACTCCTCAGTTTAGCCAGAATCAGATTAAGAGGTAATTTAGAAGTGTTTAATAAAACAAATGAAAATATATTACAACATCAACAATGCTAATTTGTGGTTTAAGTCAATATGCTGACAGGAAAGATCCATTTCTATTTGTTTGACTCCACTGCTTTAAAGCACTGCATAAATACTATCTATTTTATATATACATATATATATTTATATATATATGTATATATTTGGATTTTCATTGCATAGTAACAGGCTTTGCATATAGTAACTGTTTAGCAAATGTTTGTTGACTGCCTGCTTGACTGCTGACTAAGTTCAAATTCTATGATTATATGAGTTTATGACTTAGGATAAGTCCCTTCAACTTTTGAGGACTTATTTTCTTCATCTATGATAGGTGAAGATGAAGTAGACAAACCTAAGGTCCCTTTCAGCTCTGAAGCAATGATTTTGTGACATTCTGTAGTCAATATATAGGAGTGCCAGGACTTGAGCTCAGTTCCCTGAGCCTAAAGCTCTTGCCACATGTTGATTTCAAAATCCAATGCCTTGCAGGCACATCCCTTGTAACAGAGGTCATGTGTGTGGCACTTTGCAGCCCAAGTGTCACTTATTGGAAAATAAATGTGGATATCTCCACAGGGTGTCATTTCAGCCCTCAAGGCAAGAGGATCAGCCAATGCCTTGTGTGGTAAATTAATTTGGTCAATAGTTTAATTTGGATGGCTGCTTCATGACATTTTAAAGAATGCAGTGGCATTTCTGCTATCATCTTTTCCCTGTTGGGGAAAATAAAGGCTTCCTAGCTTTAAAAAGAATGAGCATGAAGCGTGCCCATCAATCTCCATAAAGAAGCATTATGTTGCAGAATTGTATTAACACCAAGGAAGAAGTTAGATAATGGAACAGAAATGTGTGCAGTTCTCAGATAGTCTTGTTTCAAGAAGTCCTTCTAATTTCTGGGTTCAGCTTTCTTCCTAAGTCAGTCTCCATTTTCTTGCCTCCATTTTCTCTGTTATTCATCAGCACGAGACTAATGTGGCTGATAAGCTCACATGGTAAAACTCTATTGTCAGAAACTCATTTCTTAGTGTATATCTTAAGGTATTATTCAGAACTGGAAAGAATCCTTTAAGGGTCATCTAGGACATTTTACAGATGGGTAAATGGAGGTTTAGAAAAAGGAAAAGATATATCCAACAACAACACACACACACACACAAACAGTTCCTGTTAGAGCCAAGCTTAGACCTACATATTCTGAGTTCTCAGTATTCTTTTCAATATACTTCATTGATTTGTGATAATGATCATTTAATCAAATGTTCTCTTTCATCATGAATGGTTTCCATTCATTCATACATTCATTTATATGCTTTGGGTTTAAGCTCATGTTAAATATAATTCAAGACTTTGTATGTAAAGATATGCACAGAATACTTTGACTTTAGTTCTATTCCGAGTTACATTTATATTATGATGAAATTCTGGATCATGGAATTGCAAATTAGTCACAATTTTTTTTTCCTGCCAAAGATTCCAGGCCAGGTCATTTCCTCACTCTAGAGTAATTTTCCTTATCTGTAAAATGAGGGTATTGGATGAAATGTCTGAATTCTCATATTCTCACATTCTCTAATTTTAAAATTCTTTTTTTAAATTTTATAATATTTTATTTGATCATTTCCAAGCATTATTCATTAAAGACAAAGATCATTTTTTTTCCTCCCCCCCACCACCCATAGCCAACGCGTGATTTCACTGGGTATCACATGTGTTCTTGATTCTAACACATTGTCCTGATGTTAGTATTTGCATTAGAGTGTTCATTTAGAGTCTCTCCTCTGTCATATCCCCTCAACCACTGTAGTCAGGCAGTTGCTTTTCCTCGGTGTTTCTACTCCCACAGTTTGTCCTCTGCTTATGAATAATGTTTTTTTCTCCTAGATCCCTGCAGATTGTTCAGGGACATTACACCGCCACTAATGGAGAAGTCCATTAAGTTCGATTATACCACAGTATATTAGTCTCTGGGTACAATGTTCTCCTGGCTCTGCTCCTCTCGCTCTGCATCACTTCCTGGAGGTCATTCCAGTCTCCATGGAACTCCTCCACTTTATTATTCCTTTTTGCACAATAGTATTCCATCACCAACATATACCACAATTTGTTTAGCCATTCCCCAATTGATGGGCATCCCCTCGTTTTCCAATTTTTGGCCACCACAAAGAGCGCAGCTATGAATATTCTTGTACAAGTCTTTTTGTCCATTATCTCTTTGGGGTACAGACCCAGCAGTGCTATGACTGGATCAAAGGGTAGATATTCTTTTGTCGCCCTTTGGGCATAGTTCCAGATTGCCCTCCAGAATGGTTGGATCAGTTCACAACTCCACCAGCAATGAATTAATGTCCCTACTTTGCCACATCCCCTCCAGCATTCATTATTTTCCTTTGCTATCATGTTAGCCAATCTACTAGGTGTGAGGTTATACCTCAGAGTTGTTTTGATTTGCATCTCTCTGATTATAAGAGATGTAGAGCACTTCTTCATGTGCTTGTTAATAGTTTTGATTTCTTTATCTGAGAACTGCCTATCCATGTCCCTTGCCCATTTATCAATTGGAGAATGGCTTGATTTTTTGTACAATTGATTTAGCTCATTATAAATATGAGTAATTAAACCTTTGTCAGAGGTTTCTATGAAGATTTTTTCCCAATTTGTTGTTTCCCTTCTGATTTTAGTTATATTGGTTTTGTTTGTACAAAAGCTTTTTAGTTTGATGTAGTCAAAATTATTTATTTTACATTTTGTGATTCTTTCTATATCTTGCTTGGTTTTAAAGCCTTTCCCCTCCCAAAGGTCTGATATGTATACTATTCTGTGTTTAACCAATTTACATATGGTTTCCTTCTTTATGTTTAAGTCATTCACCCATTTTTAATTTATCTTGGTGTAGGATGTGAGGTGTTGATCAATTCCTAATCTCTCCCACACTGTCTTCCAATTTTCCCAGCAGTGTTTATCAAATACTGGATTTTTGTCCCCAAAGCTGGGATCTTTGGGTTTATTGTATACCGTCTTGCTGAGGTCGCTTGCCCCCAGT
This sequence comes from Monodelphis domestica, assembly GCF_027887165.1. Lineage (NCBI taxonomy): Eukaryota > Metazoa > Chordata > Mammalia > Didelphimorphia > Didelphidae > Monodelphis > Monodelphis domestica. Next base: position 300,516,182 of record NC_077227.1, on the reverse strand, counting down.
CTATTCCACTGATCCTCCTTTCTGTCTCTAATCCAGTATCAAATTGTTTTGATGGCTGCTGTTTTGTAATATAGTTTAAGCTCTGGGACTGCAAGGCCCCCATCATTTGTGTTTTTTTTTTCATTATTTCCCTGGATATCCATGATCTTTTGTTATTCCAAATGAAATTTGTTATGGTTTTTTCTAAATCAATAAAGAAATTTTTTAGAAGTTCCATGGGTATGGCACTAAATAGATAAATAAGTTTGGGTAGGATGGTCATTTTTATTATATTGGCTCGTCCTATCCATGAGCAATTAATGTTTTTAAAATTGCTCAAGTCTAGTTTTAGTTGTGTGGAGAGTGTTTTGTAGTTGTGTTCATATAGTTCCTGTGTTTGTCTTGGGAGATAGATTCCTAGGTATTTTATTTTGTCTAAGGTGATTTTGAATGGGATTTCTCTTTCTAGTTTTTGCTGCTGAGCTGTATTGGAGATGTATAGAAACGCTGATGACTTATGTGGGTTTATTTTGTATCCTGCAACTTTTTTAAAGTTGTTGATTATTTCAATTAGCTTTTTGGTTGAATCTCTAGGATTCTTTAAGTAGACCATCATGTCATCTGCAAAGAGTGATAACTTGGTCTCCTCCTTGCCTATTTTGATGCCTTCAATTTCTTTTTCTTCTCTAATTGCTACTGCTAGTGTTTCTAGTACAATGTCAAATAGTAGAGGTGATAATGGGCATCCTTTTTTTCACTCCAGATCTTATTGGGAATGCATCTAGTTCATCCGCATTGCAGATGATATTAGTTGATGGTTTTAGATATATACTGTTTATTATTTTTAGGAATGACTGTTCTATTCCTATGCTTTCTAGTGTTTTTATTAGGAATGGGTGTTGTATTTTATCAAAGGCTTTTTCTGCATCTATTGAAATAATCATGTGATTATTGTTGGTTTGCTGTTGATGTGGTCAATATGTGGATGGTTTTCCTAATATTGAACCAGCCCTGCATCCCTGGTATAAATCCTACTTGATCATGGTGGATGACCCTTCTGATCACTTGCTAGAGTCTTTTTGCTAGTATCCTATTTAAGATTTTGCATCTATATTCATTAGGGAGATTGGTCTATAGTTTTCTTTCTCTGTTTTGACCTGCCTGGTTTTGGAATCAGTACCATGTTTGTGTCATGAAATGAATTTGGTAGAACTCCCTCTTTGCTTATTATGTCAAATAGTTGGTATAGTATTGGGGTTAACTCTTCTCTGAATGTTTGATAGAATTCACTGGTAAATCCATCAGACCCTGGGGATTTTTTCTTTGGGGAAGTTCTTTGATGGCTTGTTGGATTTCATTTTCTGATATGGGATTATTTAAGAATTCGATTTCTTCTTCTGTTAAGCTAGACAGTTTGTATTTTTGTATATATCCATCCATATCACCTAAATTGGTGTATTTATTGCCATATAATTGGGCAAAGTAATTTTAATGATTGCCTTAATTTCCTCTTCATTGGAGGTGATGTCCCCCTTTTCGTCTTTGATGCTGTTAATTTGCTTTCCTTCCTTTTTTTAATTAGATTGACGAGTACTTTGTCTATTTTGTTTGTTTTTTCAAAGTACCAGCTTCTTGTCTTATTTATTAAATCAATAGTTCTATCACTTTTGATTTTATTAATTTTTCTCTTAATTTTTAGGATTTCTAATTTGGTTTTCTGCTGGGGGTTTTTAATTTGGTTGCTTTCGAGTTTTTTTATTTGTATTTCCAATTGATTGATCTCTGTTCTCCCTAGTTTGTTAATATATGCACTCAGGGATATGAATTTACCTTTGATTACCGCTTTGGCTGCATCCCAAAAGGTTTGAAAGGATGTTTCGCCAATGTCATTTTCCTCGATGAAATTATTAATTGTTTCTATGATTTCTTCTCTAACTAAACGATTTTGAAGTATCATATTGTTTAATTTCCAATTTGTTTTTTATTTGGTTTTCCATATACCATTACTGATCATTATTTTTATTGCCTTGTGATCTGAAAAGGCTGCATTTATTATTTCTGCTTTTCTGCCTTTATATGACATGTTTCTGTGACCTAGTGTATGGTCAGTCTTTGTGAATGTGCCCGGTGGTGCTGAGAAGAAGGTGTATTCCTTTTTAACCCTATTTATTTTTCTCCATATGTCTATTAATTCTAATTTTTCTAAGATTTCATTCACTTCTTTTACCTCTTTCTTATTTATTTTTTTATTTGATTTATCTAAATTTGATAATGGTTGGTTCAAATCTCCCACTAATATGGTTTTACTGTCTATTTCTTCCTTCAATTCTCCTAGTTTCTCAATTAGAAATTTGGGTGCTATATTGTTTGGTGCATACATGTTGATTAGTGATATTTCCTCCTTATCTAAAATCCCTTTTAAGAAAATATAATTGGACTCCGGTTAAGATGGCGGCTTAGAGAAAGCTAAAGCTCAGATCTCAAGAAAACCCTTCCCGACCGATCTCAAAATATAAGCTCCTAAGGCGCCGAAATTCAAAACGATCAACAGCACAGACCCTGGGAACCCTCCTCCTGGACCTGGACCCGGTTCAAAAGGTACGGCTCCCCTCAAAAACCAGAACCCGAGATCACTCGGACCTCAGGGGTAGGAGCGCAGAGTCCAAGGCTCCCGGAAGCCGCAGCCCGGCCGGACTCAGAGAGCAGAACCCTCAGGGCCTTCTACCCGAGTCCCAGTGAAAGTTACTGCCTGGGGCTTCCGCTGCAGAGAGCTGGTCAAAACAACAGCAACCCTCAGGGCGGGCAAGACAGCCTCACGGGCTGGATCCTGCTATCCAAGTCTCAGTGAAAGTCCTTGCCCTCAGAGCTTGGGGAAGCTGCAGCCCATCCCCCCGCAGGCCGACGAAACAGCCTCACGGCCAGGGATTCTGAAGGCAACTTCCAGAAAGCGAGCCGGGGGGAGAGTGTGGCCTCGTGGTCCGACCCTTCCATTCCAGTTCCAATGAGGCATATTCAGTTTAACCCAGGGAAAGCTCATAGAACCAACATCTGCCCAGGACTAAAGCCTCTGATCACCAGACAGAGATAAGAAAAGCTAATCCTCCGCATTCAGAGATGACAAACTCCACAGAAGCACAGAAGCCCCAAAATACCAAGAAAAATAAGAAGAAAGGGGCGACTTTGGATACATTCTATGGAGCCAAAATACAAAATACAGAGCAGATAGAAGAAGATATAAAAGAAAATTCTCCAAAATCTTCCAAAGGAAATAGAAACTCTCCACAAACCCATGAAGAATTTGAATCAGAAATGACCAAAAAGATAGAAGCCCTCTGGGAGGAAAAGTGGGAAATAATGCAAAAGAAATTCACGCATCTACAAAACCAGTTTGACCAAACTGTAAAAGAAAACCAGGCTTTAAAGCAAGAACTAATAAGGGGAGGGGAAGAAAACTCCTATAAGAAGGAGAGGAAGCGGGGGGGGGGGGGGTTACTTAAACCTCAATCTCAGGGAAATCAACTCTGAGAGGGAAAAACATCCAGATCCATTGGGATCTTGAATTCTATCTTACCCAGCAAGGGTAAGGAGAAGGGAAAACCAAGGGGGGGAAGGGGGAGAGGGAGAACAAAAAGGGAGGGAAAGAGAGGGGGGAGGGGGAGGTAACAAAAAGGGAGGGACTAAAAAGGGAAACATCAAGGGAGGGGACAAGGGGCAATGATTCAAAGTAAATCACTGGACTAAAAGGTAGAGCCGAAGAAGAAAAGGTTAGAATTAGGGAAGGCAATCAAAATGCCAGGGAGTCCACAAATGACAATCATAACTTTGAATGTGAATGGGATGAACTCACCCATAAAACGTAGACGAATAGCAGAATGGATTAGAATCCAAAACCCTACCATATGTTGTCTTCAAGAAACACACATGAGGCGGGTTGACACCCACAAGGTCAGAATTAAAGGATGGAGTAAGACCTTCTGGGCCTCAACTGATAGAAAGAAGGCAGGAGTGGTAATCATGATATCTGATAAAGCCAATGCAAAAATAGACCTGATCAAAAGGGATAGGGAAGGTAATTATATTTTGTTAAAAGGGACTCTAGACAACGAGGAAATATCATTAATCAACATGTATGCACCAAATAATATAGCACCCAAATTTCTAATGGAGAAACTAGGCGAATTGAAGGAAGAAATAGACAATAAAACCATACTAGTGGGAGACTTAAACCAACCATTATCAAATTTAGATAAATCAAATAAAAAAATAAATAAGAAAGAGGTAAAAGAAGTGAATGAAATCTTAGAAAAATTAGAATTAATAGACATATGAAGAAAAATAAATAGGGATAAAAAGGAATACACCTTCTTCTCAGCACCACATGGCACATTCACAAAAATTGACCATACATTAGGTCACAGAAACATAGCACACAAATGCAAAAAAGCAGAAATAATGAATGCAGCCTTCTCAGATCACAAGGCAATAAAAATAATGATTAGTAATGGTACATGGAAAACCAAATCTAAAACCAATTGGAAATGAAACAATATGATACTCCAAAACCGTTTAGTTAAAGAAGAAATCATAGAAACAATTAATAATTTCATCGAGGAAAATGACATTGGCGAAACATCCTTTCAAACCTTTTGGGATGCAGCCAAAGCGGTAATCAGAGGCAAATTCATATCCCTGAAAGCTTATATTAACAAACTAGGGAGAGCAGAGATCAATCAATTGGAAATGCAATTGAAAAAACTCGAAAGCGATCAAATTAAAAACCCCCAGCAGAAAACCAAATTAGAAATCCTAAAAATTAAGGGAGAAATTAATAAAATCGAAAGTGATAGAACTATTGATTTAATAAATAAGACAAGAAGCTGGTACTTTGAAAAAACAAACAAAATAGACAAAGTACTGGTCAATCTAATTAAAAAAAGGAAGGAAGAAAAGCAAATTAACAGCATTAAAGATGAAAAGGGGGACAGCACCTCCAATGAGGAGGAAATTAAGGCAATCATTAGAAATTACTTTGCCCAATTATATGGCAACAAATACACCAATTTAGGAGAAATGGATGAATATATACAAAAATACAAACTGCCTAGACTAACAGAAGAGGAAATAGAATTCTTAAATAATCCCATATCAGAAATTGAAATCCATCAAGCCATCAAAGAACTTCCTAAGAAAAAATCCCCAGGGCCTGATGGATTCACCTGTGAATTCTATCAAACATTCAGAGAACAGTTAACCCCAATACTATACAAACTATTTGACATAATAAGCAAAGAGGGAGTTCTACCAAACTCCTTTTACGACACAAACATGGTACTGATTCCAAAACCAGGCAGGTTAAAAACAGAGAAAGAAAACTATAGGCCAATCTCCCTAATGAATATAGATGCAAAAATCTGAAACAGGATACTAGCAAAAAGACTCCAGCAAGTGATCAGAAGGATCATTCACCATGATCAAGTAGGATTCATACCAGGGATGCAGGGCTGGTTCAACATTAGGAAAACCATCCACATAATTGACCACATCAACAAGCAAACTAGCAAGAACCACATGATTATCTCAATAGATGCAGAAAAAGCCTTTGATAAAATACAACACCCATTCCTATTAAAAACACTAGAAAGCATAGGAATAGAAGGATCATTCCTAAAAATAATAAACAGTATATATCTAAAACCAACAGCTAATATCATCTGCAATGGGGATAAACTAGATGCATTCCCAATAAGATCAGGAGTGAAACAAGGATGCCCATTATCACCCCTACTATTTGACATTGTACTAGAAACACTAGCAGTAGCAATTAGAGAAGATAAAGAAATTGAAGGCATCAAAATAGGCAAGGAGGAGACCAAGTTATCACTCTTTGCGGATGACATGATGGTCTACTTAAAGAATCCTAGAGATTCAACCAAAAAGCTAATTGAAATAATCAACAACTTTAGCAAAGTTGCAGGATACAAAATAAACCCACATAAATCATCAGCTTTTCTATATATCTCCAACACAGCTCAGCAGCAAGAACTAGAAAGAGAAATCCCATTCAAAATCACCTTAGACAAAATAAAATACCTAGGAATCTATCTCCCAAGACAAACACAGGAACTATATGAACACAACTACAAAACACTCGCCACACAACTAAAACTAGACCTGAACAAATGGAAAAACATTAACTGCTCATGGATAGGACGAGCCAATATAATAAAAATGACCATCCTACCCAAACTTATTTATCTATTTAGTGCCATACCCATTGAACTACCAAAATACTTCTTTACTGATTTAGAAAAAACCATAACAAAGTTCATTTGGAAGAACAAAAGATCAAGGATATCCAGGGAAATAATGAAAAAAAAACACATATGATGGGGGCCTTGCAGTCCCTGACCTAAAACTATATTACAAAGCAGCAGTCATCAAACAATTTGGTACTGGCTAAGAAACAGAAAGGAAGATCAGTGGAAGAGACTGGGGGAAAGCGACCTCAGCAAGACAGTATACGATAAACCCAAAGATCCCAGCTTTTGGGACAAAAATCCACTATTCGATAAAAACTGCTGGGAAAATTGGAAGACAGTGTGGGAGAGACTAGGAATAGATCAACACCTCACACCCTACACCAAGACAAATTCAAAATGGGTGAGTGACTTAAACATAAAGAAGGAAACCATAAGTAAATTGGGTAAACACAGAATAGTATACATGTCAGACCTTTGGGAGGGGAAAGGCTTTAAAACCAAGCAAGATATAGAAAGAATCACAAAATGTAAAATAAATAATTTTGACTACATCAAACTAAAAAGCTTTTGTACAAACAAAACCAATATAACTAAAATCAGAAGGGAAACAACAAATTGGGAAAAAATCTTCATAGAAACCTTTGACAAAGGTTTAATTACTCATATTTATAATGAGCTAAATCAATTGTACAAAAAATCAAGCCATTCTCCAATTGATAAATGGGCAAGGGACATGGATAGGCAGTTCTCAGATAAAGAAATCAAAACTATTAACAAGCACATGAAGAAGTGCTCTACATCTCTTATAATCAGAGAGATGCAAATCAAAACAACTCTGAGGTATCACCTCACACCTAGCAGATTGGCTAACATTACAGCAAAGGAAAGTAATGAATGCTGGAGGGGATGTGGCAAAGTAGGGACATTGATTCATTGCTGGTGGAGTTGTGAATTGATCCAACCATTCTGGAGGGCAATTTGGAGCTATGCCCAAAGGGCGACAAAAGAATATCTACCCTTTGACCCAGCCATAGCACTGCTGGGTCTGTACCCCAAAGAGATAATGGACAAAAAGACTTGTACAAAAATATTCATAGCTGCACTCTTTGTGGTGGCCCAAAACTGGAAAACGAGGGGATGCCCATCAATTGGGGAATGGCTGAACAAACTGTGGTATATGTTGGTGATGGAGTACTATTGTGCTAAAAGGAATAATAAAGTGGAGAAGTTCCATGGAGACTGGAACAACCTCCAGGAAGTGATGCAGAGCGAGAGGAGCAGAACCAGGAGAACATTGTACACAGAGACTAATACACTGTGGTATAATCGAACGTAATGGACCTCTCCATTAGTGGCGGTGTAATGTCCCTGAACAACTTTCAGGGATCCAGGAGAAAAAAACACCATTCATAAGCAAAGGATAAACTATGGGAGTGGAAACACCGAGGAAAAGCAACTGCCTGAATACAGAGGTTGAGGGGACATGACAGAGGACAGACTCTAAATGAACACTCTAGTGCAAATACTATCAACAAAGCAATGAGTTCAAATCAAGAAAACATCTAATGCCCAGTGGACTTACGCGTCGGCTATGGGGGGTGGGGGGGAGGAAAAGAAAATGATCTTTAACGAATAATGCTTGGAAATGATCAAATAAAATATATTTAAAAAAAAGAAAATATAATTACCTTTCCTATCCCTTTTGATCAGGTCTATTTTTGCTTTGGCTTTATCAGATATCATGATTAACACTCCTGCCTTCTTTCTGTCAGTTGAGGCCCAGAAGGTCTTACTCCATCCTTTAATTCTGACCTTGTGGGTGTCTACCCATCTCATGTGTGTTTCCTGAAGACAACATATGGTGCGGTTTTGGATTCTAACCCATTCTGTGATTCGTCTAACTTTTATGGGTGAGTTCATCCCATTCCCTTTCAAAGTTATGATTGTGATTTGTGAATTCTCTGGCATTTTGATATCCTTCCCTAATTCTAACTTTTCTTCTTTAGCTCTAACTTTTTAATGCAGTGATTTACTTTAAATCAGCCCCCCTTGTCCCCTCCCTTGATATGTTTCCCTTTCTAGCCCCTCCCTTTTTGTTACCTCCCCCTCCCACTCTCCTTCCCTCCACTTTTGTTTTCCCTTCCACCCCTCCCCACCATGGTTTTCCCTTCTCCTTACCCTTGTTGGGTAAGATAGAATTAAAGATCCCAATGGATCTGGATGTTTTTCCCTCTCAGAGTTGATTTCCCTGAGAGTAAGGTTTAAGTAAAAACTCCCTTACTCTCCTTCTTATAGGAGTTTTTCTTCCCCTCCCCTTCCCGTGTGGATCTTTGTGTGAGAAAGATTATTCTATTTGGTCTTTCTTTTCCCCCTATTTACACATTACATTTTCCCCACATGTTAGTATACATAGATTGATATAAATGTAGTACTTATAGAAGAGAGTTTGAGTAAAAGAAAAAGATAACATTTTTCTCCTTTTCCCTTTCCTTCATATTATCTTTTCAGGTATTCCATGGTCTTTGTTTTTCGATATCGAACTTTCCACAGTGCTCTGGTCTTTTCTTTGCAAAAAGTTGGAAATCTTCTATTTTGTTGAATGCCCATACTTTCCCTTGTAAGTATGTAGTCAGTTTTGCTGGGTAGCTGATTCTTGGTTGGAGACCCAGCTCTCTTGCCTTTCTGAAAATCATGTTCCATGTCTTACGGTCATTCAGAGTGGAACTTGCAAGGTCTTGTGTGACCCTGATTGGCATTCCTTTATATCTAAATTGTCTTTTTCTGGCTTCTTGTAGGATTTTTTCTTTTGTTTGATAGCTTTGGAATTTGGCAATTACATTCCTGGGAGTTGTCTTTTGGGGATTTAGTGTAGAGGGTGTTCTGTGAGCTCTATCAGTGGCTGTATTGCCCCCTTGTTCTAGAACCTATGGGCAATTTTCTTTGATTCTATCTTGTATTACGATGTCGAGTTTGCTGTTTATTTCTGGCTTTTCTGGAAGTCCAATTATTCTTAAATTATCTCTTCTTCCTCTATTTTCAAAGTCTGTCATTTTGTCAGTGAGATATTTTATGTTCTCTTCTAATTTCTTGGTCTTTTGGCTTTGCTTTATTAGTTCTTGCTTGTTGTCTTCGAGTTGCCTAATTCTGACCTTTAAAGCCTGATTTTCCTTTTCAGTTTGGTCACACTGGTTTTGTAGATGCGTGAATTTCTTTTGCATTATTTCCCACTTTTCCTCCCAGAAGGCTTCCATATTTTTGATCCTTTCAGAATCAAATTCTTCATCGGTTTGTGGAGAGTTTCCATTTCCTTTGGAATATTTCAGAGCATTTGCTTGTGTTTCCTCTTCTATCTCCTCTGTATTTTGTATTTTTGCTCCATAAAATGTGTCCAAAGTCGCCCCCTTCTTCTTGTTTTTCTTGGAATTTGGGGGCTTTTGTGCTTCTGTGGAGTTTGCCTTCTCTATCTGAGTGAGGAGGCCTAGCTTTTCTTATCTCTGTCTGGTGTTCAGATATTTTAGCCCTAGGCAGATTGTCCATTCTATGCAGTTGTTGTTCTGTCTTCCTGGGGAAGCCAAGAATTGCTGGTGTTTCTGTGTTACTGCCCTCCTCAGTTCCTTCCCGATGCTTTTCCGTTGCCTTACTTCCATGCTTTGAGCCTGGCTCAGCCCTTTCTGTGGGGTGTTTGTTTCTGTGCCTTAGCAGGCCAGGAGAGCCAGCACTCTGAGGGGGAAGGGGCCGTGGCTTCCTGGAGCTCCAAGGGCTCCAGATAAGATTAACTTTCTCTGGGTTGAACTGAGTATGCCTTGAGGCAGGGACCTTCGGTAAAACTTGGATGGAAGGATACAGCCAGGGGGCTGCAGGCTTCCCCCGTCTCTCTCTGTTTCCCTGCTGTCTGGGTGCCCCCGCGACTGGGACAGATTATTTTCAGGAAGAGGCCTTCAAAATAACAGGCTCCCGAGGCCCTTTTGCCAGCCCTGAGTGTTACTGTTGTTTCAGATGACCCTGCTCTCTGAGGGGGTAGGGTCCGTGGCTTCCTAGAGCTCTGAGGGCTGGTGATAGGATTAACCTCAGACTGAGTATGCCCTGAGGCAAGGACCTTCAGTGATACTCAGATGGAAGGATCTGGTCAGGGGGCTACAGGCTCCCCCCGTCTCTTTCTGTTTCCCTGCTGTCTTGGTGCCCCCTCGACTGGGTCAGTTTGTTTTCAAGAAGTGGCCTTCACGATAGCTGGCCCTGAGGCTCTGAGGTTCCCTCTGCTGCCTCAGACTCAGCGCTCTGGTTTGGGGGGATGTGTCCTGGGACCTTCCTTCTGCCTACCCCTCAGGTCCGAGTGATCTGAGGTTCCTGCTTTTGGGTGGGCCTTACCTTTTGATCCAGGTCCAGGTCCAGGAGGAAGATTCCCGGGGTCTATGCTGTTGTTTATTTTGCTTTTCTGTGTCTTAGTAGCATATAGTTTGAGTTCGGTAGGGAAGGGTTTTTGGAGATATGAACTTTAGCTTTCTCTAAGCCACCATCTTGACTGGAAGTATTCTAATTTTAAAATTCTATTTAAAGCCATGTCAACCTTCTAACTAATCTCTGCACATATTTCCTACCTCCAGGTATGTATGTGCATGTGTCTACCCAGAATGTCATCCCAAGAGTTTTGCTTAATAATTTCTTAATGGGGCTTCCTAATGATCAGTCATCCCTATATCCCCCAGCACTTGTTCATAGAAACATTCAGTTTGGTATCAATTGCTATGGCATATTTTCTTATCTGAATTTGCTTAATCTATGCTTAAGGCAAAGGTAGTATTTATTTTTCCCAGAAGAGCTTCTGCAAGGCCTACTGTGTATTTTTGACCATCATAAGCACTAAGTAAATAGTTATAACTGATAGATTATATCAGCAATTTCAATAAAAACAATTGCATAACCTTAATCATGACATTCTTCTGTTATTGATTCTTCATGACCTGTATGATAAATTCCATATTCTTTAGTCTGGCATTTGAAATCCTTTTCAAGATACTCCATCATACCATTCAGTTACCCACTTACACATATACTACTGTGTAACCACATTGAATTATTCACATTTCTCCAAATATGTCATGTACTTTTTGCCTTCCTGCTCACATGTGTCACCTGGAATGTCCTCTGCTGTATCTCTAGCTACTGAGAACCTAGTTCAAATGCCCCATACTTTATGAAGCCATCCTTGATTCCCTCAATGACATGTGCTATTTTTCATTCAAAATCCTTACACAACATTGTTCCTTCTTATAATTTTTGATTTAATTAAGAGAAAAATGAGAGAGAGAGAGAGAGAGAGAGAGAGAGAGAGAGAGAGAGAGAGAGAGAGAGAGAGAGAGAGAGAGAGAGGGGCAATAGTTCAAAATATTAGTTGCTGCCCATGAAAAGAAGTGAATTAATCAGGTGGGAAAGGCATCGAAAATGTTCACAGAGGAAAGAGAAACCCTAAATTAGGCCACATGTTACATAGTGGCAGTGGAAATCTTTACTTCCTTCACAGTTTTCCTGAAAGTTGATCTTTTTCAGAAATAGTTGAATTTATCATAAATCTTCAGTGACTGCCCATGACCTGTTCCTTATTTTAACATTCCTGGTCCTACACAGTCTAAATTTAGCTTATCTTTCCAACTTTATCTAAAATTTCACCTCATATACTCATACTGTAACATTTACCTGAAATGTCTTTCTCCACATTGCTTTCCCCCCGCAACCTTCAAGTTTTAGCTTAAATGCCATGAAGCATAATAGGGCTCCTCCATTAAAAATCTCATTTGTTCTAGTCAGAAATGTTTTCTTCCACCCAAATTAATTTACTTACTCAGTACCCTAGCTATCAAACTCCCAAGAAACTTTTTTTTTTATTGAATTAGAACAAATTATAACAAAGTTCATTTGGACGAACAAAAGATCAAGAATAACAAGGGAAATAATGAAAAAAAATGTGAGAGATGAGGACCTACTGGTACCAGATCTTAAACTATACTACAAAACTGTCGTCATCAAAACAATATGGTACTGGGTAAGAGATTGAAGGGTGGGTCAATGGAATAGAGTAGGGGTAAATGCCCTCAGCAAGATAGTCTATGATAAACTTAAAGGTCCAAGCTTTTGGGACAAAAATCCACTATTTTGACAAAAACTGCCAGGAAAATTTGAAAACAGTCTGGGAGAGATTAGATCTAGATCAACATCTCATACTCTATACCAAGATAAATTCAAAATGGGTAAATAACTTAAATATAAAGAAGGAAACTATAAGTAAATTAGGTGAACATAAAATAGTATATCTGTCAGACCAATGGGAAAGGGAAGAATTTAAGTCCAAGCAAAAAATAGAGAATATTACAAAATGAAAAACAAATAGTTTTGATTACATTAAATTAAAAAGGCTTTAAACAAGCAAAACCAATGCAACCAAAATTAGAAGGGAAGCAGCACATTGGGAAAAAAACCTTTATAATAAAAACCTCTCACAAAGGCCTAATTACTCAAATTCATAAGGAGCCAAATCAATTATACAAAAAATAAAGGCATTCCCCAATTGACATGAATAGGCAGTTTCAGATAAAGAAATCAAAACTATCAATAAGCATATGAAAAGTGTTATAAACCTCTTATAATATTGAAAATCAAAACAACTTTGAAGTAGTACCTCCCTAGCAGATTGGCTAATATGACAGCAAAGGAAAGTGATAAATGTTGGAGCTGATATGTCAAGATTTTATTGCTGTTGGAGTTGTGAATTGATCTAACCATTTTGGAAGGCAATTTGGAATTATGCCCAAAGGGCTTTAAAAGGCTGCCATACCACTGCTGGGTTTGTATCCCAAAGAGATAATAAGGAAAAATATGTGTACAAAGATATTCAGGCTCTTTGTGGTGGTAAAAAAAAATTGGAAAATGGGGGGATGCCCTTTAATTGTGGAATGGCTGAACAAATTGTTGTTGGTAATGGAAAAATATTGTGCTAAAAGGAATAATGAACTGGAGGAATCCTATGGAGACTGGAACAAGCTCCAGGAAGTGATGCAGAGTGAGAGGAGCAGAAACAGGAGAACATTGTATACAGAGACCGATATATTGTGGTACAATCAAATGTAATGGATTTCTCCATTAGTGGCAATGCAGTGATCCTGAACAACTTGGAGAAATCTTTGAGAAAAAAACATTATCCACTTTCAGAGGAAAAACTGTGGGAGTAGAAAAACACGGAAGAAAAACAATTTCTTGAATACATGGGTCAAGGGGGACATGACTGAGGATGTAGACACTAAATGATCATCCTAGTGCAAACATCAACAACAATTTTGAGGGACTTATGAGAAAGAACACTATCCACATCCAGAGAAAGAACTGTGGGAGTAGAAACACAGAAGAAACACATTTCCTTGATCACATGGTTCCAAGGGGATATGGTTGAGGATGTAGACACTAAATGATCATCCTAGTGCAAATATTAATAATATGGAAATAGGTCTTATAAAACCCAGTTCAATTGTATGTTGGCTATGGGAGGGGATAGTGATGAGGGGAGGGAAAGAACATGAATCATGTAACCATGGAAAAATATTCTAAATTAATTAATTAAATAAAGATTTTTAAAAGAAATGTTTTCTTTTTCATCTGATATAATAGCAATTTTATTTTTATTTTGTTCTTATATTTCTCTGTGATATGTCATATCTTCTCCTATTAAACTGTGATAGCTTTAAGGGAGAAATTCCCTATAATCTAGTGTAGTGCCCTGTAACCAGCAGGTACTTCATAAATATTTGTGGAATCAATGGCTAATCATTGCCCCTGCCTTTGAGGAAGCCTTATTGTCCCTCAGAGGTTAGAATCATAGGAAAAGGATACATTCACATAAAAATGGTGGTAATAAATAGTACAATCCAATGATTATTTTCTTTACCACAGAAGGCTAGGAATATTCACCTCTACTTAATTATAAGTTCCTTAAGGACATGGAGGAAGTCTTATTTATTTGTGCAGTTTGCCAGTTGTCCCACACAAAAAAACCTCATAGTGATTGATAAAGGAAGTTTGGCCAATGTATTCAAGTGGGAAGCATTGCAAACTGATGGGACAAGAAGAGCATTTACCACTATAAGGGAAAAGTGGTGCTTAATTCATCTCCTTACAAAAGCTTTTCATATGCAAAGGAACAGAGAACGTGAAGAAGTATTTCTCAAACTTGAAATACATTACTTGAAAAGAAAATCAGAGAAGACCTTTTCCTACTGCATCTTCTGATTAAAGTGTAATTAGAGTTCAAAATGTGGTGTGCAGATAATATTGAGCTGCCATGAATGTGATGTCTTTCAGTTACAAGGGAACAAGTCAGTAATTTCAGGAAGTTGCAGAAATGTGGGTTTCCCCAGTCCCTAGCAGAGATCCCCTCTATGGAGATTATGGTAAAGGGATGATATTCCTGAAAAGTTAACAAGAGTGTGACTGAAGAGCCTGCAAAATTGCTAACATCCCAAAGGTAATGGAAGAATTTTCCAAAGAAATGTCCCTTAATTATTAAGAAGCAACTTTTTTACTTAAATAAGCTACCCTATGGCTTTAGGAATCTTTGTGATTATAACTTTTAGCCTGTTTATTATATTTAGCAGAAAGCATGAATTTAAATAACAGAAAATGTTTATACCTAGATGGTCGCTTCTTATAGTTTCCCACATACATACAGTTCTGTAAACTGGTGGATAGACTGGTTCACTGTAACTAAAGAACTGGTAATATTTAAGCCCTATTTCTCTCTCACCAAAATTCTTCTGGGGAGTCATTCAGCTTATTTCTTCTTGTTTTTTTTTTTGTTTTGTTTTTACCTTCTTTCTCATCTTATACCTTTTAATATCCAAGTGTCTCACTTATTCCAAAAGAGAAACTCCAATCTTGGGAAAATGAGGCTCAATAGAAGTGACAGATACATAATGACCTATAGATAAGGTTACATAGCTAGACTAATTACTTTTCATTTTGATAGTGATTAGATAAATAGGTCCAGTTTCCATGTAGTCTTTGAAGGTATTAGTTTTTGGCTAGGACATAGAATCATATTAACCTATGACTCACCCATTATTTTTCCCATAGAAATTATGTGGAAAAGCTGAATGAAGAAACAGAAAAGAGATATTACCCTTTCTTCTTTCACTTGATTTCTCCCAAAGAGAATGGATTTCTTTAGACTAAAAATATGAGTGAAACTTTATCAGTCTTACTATGCTATGCACAATAATCATTCAAGATTTGACAGAACAGTCTCACTACTGTTCAAAAAATTAAAATCTAGTAACTATAATACAATTAATATTTTTCTAAGACTTTATTTTCCTTCCATTGATGTCATGCTAATTAATGGCTGAAGTATAGAAAATAGAAAAGCAAAACTACCAAGGAAAGACCTTAAAATAAGTTGTTTTTGAAATTTGATCCAACTCTTTGTGACCCCATTTGGGGTTTTCTTGGCAAAGATACAGGAGTGCTTTGCCCTTTCTTTGTCAAGTTCATTTTACAGATGAGGAAACTAAGGCAAATAGGGTTAAATGACTTGCTGAGGGTCACAGAGCTAGTGTCTGCCCAAGGCCAAATTTCAAATCAGGAAGATGAGCCCTCATGATTCCAGACCTGGTACTCTATCTACACAGTACCACTTTACTATCCAAAGTCCTTTAAAACAGTTCCTATATACTTTTGTTATTGAGGATGATCATTTTGCTTTCTTTATTTTTTTTCATTTAGTGAATTTCAAATGTTATTCCTTGGTTACAAAAATCATATTCTTTCCCTGCCTCCACTCCCCTGACCTTCCCATAGCCGACATACAATTTCATTGGGTATTACATGTGTCCTTGATCAGAACCTATTTCCATGTCATTGATGATATTCAACCAGAGCCTACATCCCCAATCATATCCCCCTCAACCCATATAATCCAGCAGTTGTTTTTCTTCTGTGTTTCTACTCTCACAATTTTTTCTCTGAATGTGGATAGTGTTCTTTCTCCTAGATCCCTCTGGGTTGTTCACGATCACTGCATTGCCACTAATAGAGAAGTCCATTTCAATCGATTATACCACAGTGTATCAGGCTCTGTGTACATATTTTCCTGCTTCCGGTTCTGCTCCTCTGACTGTGCATAAATTCCTAGAGGTTGTTCCAGTTCCCATGGAATTCCTCCACTTTATTATTCCTTTGAGCAAAATAGTATTCCATCACCAACATATACCACAATTTGTTCAGCCATTCCTCAATTGAAGGGCATCCCCTCATTTTCCAATTTTTTGCCACCACAAAGAGCACAGCTATGAATATTCTTTTGCATGTCTTTTTCCTTATTATCTCTTTGGAGTACAAACTAGTACTGGTATGGCTGGATCAAAGGGCAGAAAGTCTTTTATTACCCTTTGGGCATAGTTCCAAATTGCCCTCCAGAATGGTTGGATCAATTCACAACTCCACCAGAAATGAATTAATGCTTCAACTTTGCCAAATCCCCTCCAGCATTCATTACTTTCCTTTGCTGTCACATTAGGCAATCTGCTAGGTGTGAGGTGGTACTTCAGTGTTGTTTTGATTTGCATTTCTCTGATTATAAGAGATTTAGAGCACTTTTTCATGTACTTATTAATACTTTTGTTTTCTTTAACTGAAAATTGCCTATTCATGTCCCTTGTCCATTTATCAATTGGAGAATGGCTTGATTTTTTGTACAATTGATTTAGATCCTTGTAAATTTGAGTAATTAGACCTTTGTCAAAGGTTTTTGTTATGAAGATTGTTCCCCATTTTGTTGCTCCCCTTCTAATTTTGGTTGCATTGGTTTTGTTTGTAGAAAAACTTTTTAATTTAATATAATCAAAATGTGATTTTGTGATTTTTTCTAGCTCTTGCTTGGTTTTAGAGTCTTTCCTTTCCCAAAGATCTGACATGTATACTGTTCTATGTTCACCTAATTTGCTTATAGTTTCCTTTTTTATATTCAAGTCATTCACCCATTCTGAGTTTATCTTGGTGTAGGATGTGAGATGTTGATCCAAACCTAATCTCTCCCATACCATGTTCCAATTTTCCAAGCAGTTTTTATCAAATAGTGGATATTGGTCCCAAAAGCTGGGGTCTTTGGATTTGTCGTAGACTGTCTTGTTGAGGTCATTTACCCCAAGTCTATTCCACTGATCCTCCTTTCGGTCTCATAGCCAGTACCATATTGTTTTGATAACCACTGTTTTATAGTATAGTTTGAGATCTGGGACTGGAAGGCCATTTTCCTTCTCATGTTTTTTTCATTTCTTGCTTGGATATCCTTGATCTTTTGTTCTTCCAAATGAACTTTGCTATGGTTTTTTCTAATTCAGTAAAAATATTTTTTGGTATTTCAATGGGTATGGCTCTAAATAAGTAAATTAATTTGGGTAGGTTTCTCATGTTTATTATGTTAGCTCATCTTAACAATGAGCAATCAATGTTTTTCCAATTGTTTAGATCCAGTTTTAATTGTGTGGAGAGTGTTTTGTAGTTGTGTTCATACAGTCCCTGTGTTTGTCTCAGCAGATAGATTCCTAAGTATTTTATATTGTCTAGTGTTATTTTAAATGTAATATCTCTTTCTAATTCTTAGGGCTGAGATGTGTTGGAAATATATAGAAAGGCTGATAACTAATGTAGGTTTATTTTGTATCCTGCAACTTTGTTGAAGTTGTTGATTACTTTGACTAGCTTTTTGGTTGCTTCTCTAGGATTCTTTAAATAGACCATCATATCATCTGCAAAGAGTGATAACTTGGTCTCCTCATTGTCTTTTTTAATACATTCAATTTCTTTTTCTTCTCTAATTGCTAATGCTAGTGTTTCTGGTACAATGTAAGTAATGGAGGTGATAATGGGCATGCTTGTTTCATTCCTTAGTTCAGAAAGCTTCTAGTGTCCAAGGCCAAATTTGAAATTAGGAAGATGAGCCCTCCTGACTCCAGACCTGCCTGATACTCTAACTATACTGTACCACTTTGCAGATGATGTTTGCTGAAGCTTTTAGATATATACTGTTTATTATTTTTAGGAAAGTCTCTGCTCTTCCTATGCTTTCTCTAGTTTTAAATAGAAATGAGTTTTGTATTTTGTCAGAGCATTTTTCTGCATCTATTGTGGTAATTATGTGATTTTTGTTAGTCTGCTTGTTAATATGGTCAATTATGTGAATGGTTTTCCTAATATTGAACCATCCTTGCATTCCTGGTATAAATCCTACCTGGTCATAATGAATAACCCTTGCGATAACTTGCTGGAGTCTTTCTGCTAGTGTCCTATTTTAGATTTTTCCATCTATGTTCATTAAGGATATTGGTCTGTAATCTTCTTTCTCTGTTTTTGACGTCCTGGATTTTGAATTAGCACCATATTTGTGATGTATAAAGAATTTGGTAGATCTCCTTCTTTGCTTATTCTGTCAAATGGTTTGTATAATATTGATATTAGTTGTTCTTTGAATGTTTGATAGAATTCATTTGTGAATCCATCTGTTCCTGGGGATGGCTTGATCAATTTATTTTTCTGATATGGGGTTGCTTAGGTATTCTATTCCTTCCTCTGTTAGTCTAGGCAATTTATATTTTCGTAAATATTCATCCATGTCACCTAGATTGCCCTATTTATTGCTTTATAATTGGACATAATAATTTTAATGATTGCAGTAATTTCCTCTTCATTAGAGGTGAGGTCTCCCTTTTCATCTTGGATACTGTCAATTTGATTTTCTTCTTTCCTTTTTTTAATTAGACTGACTACTACTTTGTCTATTTTATTTGTTTTTTCAAAGTACCGGTTTCTAGTCTCATTTATTAAATCAATAGTTTTTTGACATTCAATTTTATTAATTTCTCTTTGATTTTTAGCATCTCTAATTTATTATCTGAGGACTTTTAATTTGTTCAACTTTCTAGTTTTTTTAATTTGCATGCCCAATTCATTGACCTCTGCCCTCCCAAATTGTTAATATATGAACTCAAGGATATAAATTTCCCCCTGAGTTCTACTTTTGCTGCATCCCATAGATTTTGAAAGGCTTCCTCATCATTGTCATTTTCTTGAATGAAATTTTAATTGTTTCAATGATTTGTTCTTTAACTGATTTTGGAGATTCATATTGTTTAATTTCCAATTAATTTTTGATTTACCTCTCCATGTACCCTTACTAATTATTATTTTTATTGTATTATGGTCTGAGAAGGTTGCATTCATTATTTCTGCTCTTTTGAACTTGTTTGTAATATTTATATTCCCTAGTACATGATCAATCTTTGTGAATGTACCAGGTGCTGCTGAAAAGAAGGTGTATTTCTTTTTGTCCCTATTTTTTTTTCTCCTCACATCTACTAACTAATTTTTTTAAAGATTTCATTCATTTCTCTTACCACTTTCTTATTTTTTTTATTTATCTAATTCTGATAGAGGAAGGTTCAGGTCTCCCACTAGCATAGTTTTTCTATCTATTTCATCCTTGAGCTCCACTAGTTTCTCCATTTGGTGCATATATGTTGAGAACTGATATTTCCTCATTGTCTATACTGCCTTTTATCATGATGTATTTACCTTTCCTCTCTCTTTTAACTAGATCTATTTTTACTTTGGCTTTGTCAGATATCATGATTGCAACTCCTGCCTTCTTTTTATCAGTTGATACCCAATAGATTTGACTCCATCCTTTTACTTTCACCCTATGCATATCTAACTTCCTCATGTGTGTTTCTTGTAAATAGCATATGGTAGGGTTTTGGTTTCTAATTCACTCTGCTCTTTGCTTGAGTTTTATGAGTGAGTTCATTCCATTCACATTCAGAGATATGAATACCAGCTGTGTATTTCCCAGCATTTTGATTTCCACTCCTAGTCCTGCCCTTTCTTCTTTCACTATTTCCTTCTTCAACAGTGTTTTTTTAATTGGTCCCCCTATTTCCCACCCTTATTTTACTTCCCTTTCTACCTCCCCTCCCTTCTTATTCCCCCCTTTATTTTCTTTGAAGTCTTTTTAAAACTACCCCCTCTACCCTCTCATTCCCTTGTATTGCTTTCCTTCCCACCAGTCCATTTGTTACCCTTCCACTTCCCTATAGGGTACAAATCAATTCTCTGCCCCAATGTATTTGATTGTTCTTCCCTCTTTCAGTCAATTTCATTGCATGTAATAACTGAGTATTTTCTATCTCCAACCTCTTTACCCTTCCAATGTATTGATGTTTTCCCCCCTCCCACCATTTGCTTCTTTGTGACATATGAATTTACAGCCTTTTGTTTCTTTTCCCATTTATCTTTGTATTAACCTCTTTTTAAAACTCTAATTGTATATATATATATATATATATATATATGTATGTGTGTGTACATATATATGTTCATGCATACATATACATATATACATATTTATGTCTTGGCATTTCATCCTATACAGTTTGTCACTATTCCCTCTAAGTATAATTCTTCTTGCTACCCAAGTGAAAATAACAATTTTTAAGAGTAATCAATATCTTATTTTCTTGTAGGACCTATCATTTTTACTTATTGTGTCCCTTAGGAAAATTTTGTTTGTTTATTGTTTTCTGTTTTGTTCCCCTCCTTTCTTAATTACCTTTTGATTATTCTCTCAAGTTCTGTGTTTGGGCCTCAGATTTTCTGTTCAGGTCTCGTCTTTTCTTTACAAATGCTTGGAATTCTTCAATATTGTTAAATGACCATACTTTCCTCTGTAAGACTGTAGTTATTTTTTGCTGTGTAGTTGATTCTTGCTTGTGGACCCAGTTTACTTGCTTTCCAGAGTATCATTTTCCATTCCTTTTGGTCCTTCGGTGTAGATGCAGCCAGATCATGTGTTATCCTCACTATGGTTCCATGGTATCTGAATGTCATCTTCTTCTTAGCAACTTGTAATATTTTTTCCTTCGTCTGCTATTTCTTGAAGTTGGTTATAACATTCCTGGATATTATCAGTTGTGGAATAAGTACAGCAGGTGATCTGTGGATTCATTCAATCTTCACTTTTCCCTCTTGTTCTATAATGTCGGGACAGTTTTCTTGGATAGCTTCCTGTAGGATGATGTCTAGATCTTTTCTTTTGTCAAGGTCTTCTGGTAGACCAATGATTTTTAACTTGTCTCTCCTGGAATGACTTTCCAGATCTTCTGTTTTGTGAATGAGATGTTTTACATTTTCCTCATTTTTAAAATTCATTTGGTTTTGTTTTATAGTTTCCTGCTGCTTTGTGAGGTCCCTTGCTTCTAATTGTTGTATTCTGGTTTTTACAGACTGAATTTTATCCCTGTATTTTTGGTCATCATAGTCCTTCTGGTCTGGTTTATTTTTGGAGGTCATCTTTCATCTTCTTTGCCTCATCTTTCATGTCCTTTGCCTTATTTTCAAACTAATTGATTTTGGCTTTCAAGACACTATTTTCTCATTTTAGTTCAACTACCTCTGTTTCCAGAGGACTTATCTTGCTTTTTAAGTTCTTTTTCCAGTTGTCTCCAGCCTCTCTTAATTGTGTTTTGAATTGCATTTTGAGTTGTTCCAAAGACTATGTCCAATTCTCTGGCGTAACTGTGTTTTTGCTTGAGGTTCCTTGATACATTTTTGTGTTTTTGCTTGAGGTTCCTCTGTTACATTTGCTCTTTATTCATTGCCTGTATATAAGCTGTCGATTGTAATTTCTTTTTTTCTTTTTATGTTGTTTGCTCATATTTGCCCCTCCCCTCTTTCCCTCTGTAGTTGCCTTCACTCTTGCTTCTCTCATTGTTTGCTGGATTTGGGGATTTGAGCTTTTCTGTCAGTCTTCATCCTTGGAGCTTAGGAAGGCACTCAAAGCAGTCTATAGGGGAGGGATGTTGGAGCTTAAGCTTCCCGGCCCTCAGAAGGCTTGATGATATTAAGCCCATCTGAGTTGAAGTTGCAGAGCTGAATGTGCCTTAAGGCCAAAACTTTGAGAAATGGAGGGGAGGGCAGCAACTAGGCTGTGTCCTCTGTGCTTCTCCTCAAGCTGCCTCCCAGCTGTTCAATTTCAGAGTCCTGAGAATGGCACAGCTTTGCCCACAAGGTACTCCCTCCAGACTAGTGGTCTTGCTTGCCCAGAGATTCCAGCCACTGCTGGAGGCTCAGCGCTGTGGGTGGGGGAGGTGTCCTGGCACCTTCCTTCTTCCTTCCCCTTCAACTTGAGTGTTCTCAAATTCAGGCTTTTTGGGTGGCATACCTTTTAATTTGAGTCCAGCAAGAGGGTTCTTTAGCTCTGTCCAGTTGTTAGATTTGGTTTTAAGTCTCATAGGAACATTTGATTTTTAATCAGTGAGGAAAGATTTCCAGAGGTCTGAACTTTTGCTGCCTCTATGCTGCCATCTTCGAGGATGGTCATTTAGTGGCAGGAGCCACTAAGCACTAAGCAGGCCACCTTTGAGGTGATTTCAGGGCATCTGGCAGAGTCATCTTCCCCACCACGAATACCTCTGTCTGCTTGCTCCCTTTTTATTCTGAAGTGAGGGCTAGGTTTAGGAAGTAAAAGTTCCTTGGGGATAAGGGAGCATATATTCATATTTTCATTCACATAAATGACTGATATGAAAACCTTTTCTTTTTTTTTTTAAACCCTTACCTTCCGTCTTGGAGTCAATATTGTGTATTGGCTCCAAGGCAGAAGAGTGGTAAGGGCTAGGCAATAGGGGTCAAGTGACTTGCCCACACACAGCTAGGAAGTGGCTGAGGCCAGATTTGAACCTAGGACCTCACGTCTCTAGGCCTGGCTCTCAATGCATTGAGCCACCCAGCTGCCCCTATGAAAACCTTTTCTAAGAGAGACTGTGAAACTGAATTTTAACTTCATAAAGAAAACTCCTTAGAATGGTAAAAAACTGCCAAAATCAGGGCCTAATAACCTTCACTGGCTTAACTGGAGATGGAATCTGATTCACAGTTTTTGTTTGGTGTTAATTTTATAGGTAGTTACCATCTTTGTGGTGCTCTTTCATCTCTGTGGGGAATTGAGGGTCATGGAAATGCCAATGGAGAGAAAGATTTTTTGAACCACACAGGTCTATTTACTCAGGCATTCTTGTGCTTTAGGGCAAGGAGATGGATAGGAATGAATGAGGGGGGGCTCAAATCTGTACACTGAGATCTAGGATTATCTGTTTCTTTTTTTCTTTCTGTCATTGCCCTGGAGTTTCTGACTTGTTAGGGTTTGTCATGTTTGGTGGCTCTCACTGAAACTAGACATGTGAGCAAGTAGGATTGACTTGGGCCCATTGATTTGTTAGGAGCTGTTACCAAGTTCATCCTGATAAAAGAGGTGTGCCTGAAGAAGATACCATGGTTCTTAGGGATTTACATTGTTGAATTAATTCTCCTGAGCCTTGTCATTATTACAATTCAATAATTTTCATTCAATAGACATTTATTGAGTACCTACTATTTGTTTCTTGAGAGCTCATCATTCTTTGTATTATTTTATTTATGTGTTACCCTAATTGTGTGCTACATAGCAGGCACCTAATAAAAATTCATTGACTGACTGTTCCTCACCCTTGGGGATACAAATAGACATTATTTTCAGTGTGGTTTCTATCTCATAAGATGCACAGACCTCTGAGAGACACCAAAATATAATTAGCTTCTGTAATTAAGAACTCTAAAAATGCACCATGTCTCTACAGAAAGAATCATATCATCATTATCCTCTGAAATATTTTATTTCAACACTATTCAAAAGATCTCTATTTCCTTTAGTGTGGATAATTCTTTCCATGGTGTCAAATCCATGAGAGTCCACAGACTCTCAGAGTTAAAGGGGACTTAAGAGGCCAAACCTCCTCTATGAAGATACATCCTTTCCCAAAGCAGATTGCTAATTACTCTGCAATTTATAGTCTTAATTATAGGGGAACACAGAGAAAAGGAGTCTTTTAGCTGTTGTATACATCTTCCTTAATCCAGTGCCAGCTCTTTATCAAGTATCCTAGCTAGGTATGCTGTTTGTTTGTTTGTTTTTTGCCATAGTTTTTACAATTTTCTTTTTTAGAAACAGAGGTCAAACTCTCTGGCCTACAGCATATACACTTTTCCCTTTCCTAAAAATCAGGACACTTACCTTTTTCTGGTCTTGAATAATTGTTTCTTTTCTTCAAGATCATCCAAAATTCACTAATAATATCTTGGCAATAACACCTTCCAATTCTTTTCCTACTAGATATTATTATTTGTCCAGGATTGGTGACTAGAACTGCTTGAGAATGTTATAGTTGTTCAGTCATTTTGAAGTTTTCTTGGCAAAGATACTGGAGTAGTCGACCATTTCCTATTCCATCTTATTTTATGGATGAGGAAACAGAGACAAACAGGGATAAGTAACTTGTCCATGATCACATAGCTAATAAGTGTGTCTGAAGCCAGAGATGAATTTATGAAGAGGAATCTTCCTGATTCCAGGCAAGCCCTTTATTCATTGAACCACTTAACTGCTTTTGAGAGAGGACAGCTAGATTGTATCTTACTATCTCATTTATCTTGGATTTCTACTTCTTTCTCACCATTTTGTTTGGTTTTATTCTTCCCAGTCCAAAAATCGTCATACACTGAGGAGAAAAAGAATAAAAAATAATTGATTGGGTCAGCTTTCTTACCTTTATCAATGTCAAGTCTACTCTAAGAATTGTCTTAGACTTACTTTGAACTTTTTCTTCTCTCCTGGATCTGTAATATCACTGGTTTATGGAATTCTCAGATAAGGAAGCTTCTTTGTACAAGTATGTCACAGCCAGGCTTTATGAGAGATTTGCCTAGAATAGTGATATCTGTCTCAAAAAAAAAAAAAGATAGCCCCTAAACCCTAATTAAGGATCTTGTGGTTCCATATGAACTTTATAAAGCTATATATTAACATTATCTGTGTTTTATTTTATTTATATTATCGAATATATCCCAGTTTCATTTTAATTTGGTTGAGAATATATTCTGGAATATTACCTCTGAATTTGACTAGAACACCAAAGGTTTAGGCCACTTAGCCAGAGACATATAACCATTACATGTCAGAGGCAACACATGAGCTTGAGTATTCCTGGCTTCAAGGCCAGCTCTCCACCCACTATTACATAGTTATTTAAAAACAAACAAACAAACAAAAAAACCCTTAGTATTTCTTTTTTTTTTCTATTTGAATGAAGTTATATAGTCAATTTAGAATATTATTCCTTGGTTACACTAATCACATTATTTCCCTTCCTCCCTTCCACCCACTCTTCCCACAGCCAACGTGCAATTTCATTGGGTATTACTTGTGTCCTTGATCAGAACCTATTTGTATGTTGTTTTTTGCACTAGGATGTTCATTTAGAGTCTACATTCCCAACCGTATCCCTTCAACCTATGTATTCAAGCACTTGTTTTTCTTCTGTGTTTTTACTCCCACAGTGTTTCCTCTGGATCTGGATAATGGTATTTCTCATAGGTTGTTCAGGTAATTGCATTGCCACTAATGGAGAAGTCTGTTACATTTGATTGTACCACAGTGTATCAGTCTCTGTGTACAATGTTTTCCTGGTTCTGCTCCTCTCATTCTGCATCAATCCCTGGAGGTTGGTCCAGTCCCCAAGGGATTCCTCCACTTTATTATTTCTTTGAGCACAATAGTATTCCATTGCCAACATATACCACAATTTGTTTAGCCATTCCCAATTGAAGGGCATCCTCTCATTTTCCAATTTTTTGCCACTACAAAGAGCACAACTATGAATATTTTTGTACAATTTTTTTCATTATTATCTCTTTCGGGTACAAACCCAGCAGTGCTATGGCTGGATCAAAGTGCAGACAGTCTTTTATTGCCCTTTGGGCATAGTTCCAAATTGTCCTCCAGAATGGTTGAATCAATTCACAACTCCACCAGCAATGAATTAATACTCCAACTTTGCCAAATCCCCTCCAGCATTCATTACTTTCCTTTGCTGTCACATTAGCCAATCTGCTAGGTGTGAGGTGATACCTCAGAGTTGTTTTGATTTGCATTTCTCTGATTATAAGAGATTTAGAACACTTTTCATGTGCTTATTAATAGTTTTGATTTCCCTAACTGAAAATTGCCTATTCATGTCTCTTGCCCATATTTAGCAGTTGGAGAATGGCTTGATTTTTTTGTACAACTGGTTTAGCTCTTTATAAATTTGAGTAATTAGACCTTTGTCTGAGGTTTTTGTAATGAAGATGGTTACCCAATTTGTTGCTTTCCTTCCAATTTTGGATGTATTCTTTTTGTTTGTACAAAAACATTTTGATTTGATGTAATAAAAATTATTGATTTTACATTTTGTGATTTTTTTATAGCTGTTGCTTGGTTTTAAAGTCCTTTCCCAAAGATCTGGCATGTATACTATTCTGTGTTCACCTAATTTGCTTATAGTTTCCTTCTTTATATTCAGGTCATTCACCCATTCTGAGTTTATTTTGGTGAAGGATGTGAGCTGTTGATCCAATCTTCATCTCTCCCATATTGTCTTCCAATTTTCCAAAAAGTTTTTTTTCAAAAAGTGGGTTTTGGTCCCCAAAACTGGAATTTTGGGGTTTATCATAGACTGTCTTGTTGAGGTCATTTACCCCCTAGTCTATTCCACTGATCCTCCTTTCTGTCTCTTAGCCAGTACTAAATTGTTTTGATAACCACTGCTTTATAGTATAGTTTGAGATATGGGAATGCAAGTCCTCCTTCCTTTGCATTTTTTCATGATTTCCCTGGATATCCTTGATCTTTTGTTCTTCCAAATGATCTTTGTTATGTTTTTTTTCTAATTCAATAAAAAAAGTGTTTTGGTAGTTCAATGGGAATGGCACTAAATAAGTAGATTTATTTGGGTAGGATTGTCCTTTTTTTTATGTTAGCTCATCCCACCCATGAGCAATCAACGTTTTTCCAATTGTTTAGACCTAGTTTTAATTGTGTGTAGAGTGTTTTGCAGTTGTGTTCATATAGTTCCTGCATTTGTCTTGGCAGATAGATTCCTAAGTATGTTATTTTGTCTAGGGTGATTTTAAATGGAATTTCTCTTTCTAATTTGGGCTACTGAAATGGATTGGAGATATACAGAAATGTTGATGACTTATGCGGATTTATTTTGTATCCTGCAATATTGCTAAAATTGTTGATTGTTTCGACTAGCTTTTTGGTTGATTCTCTAGGATTATTTAAGTAAACCATCATGTAATCCACAAAGAGTGATAGCTTGGTCTCCTCATTGCCAATTCTAGTACCTTCAATTTCTTTTTCTTCTCTAATTGCTACTGCTATTATTTCTAATACAATGTTAAATAATAGAGGTGATAATGGACATCCTTGTTTCACTCCTGATCTTATTGGGAAGGCTTCTAGTTTATCCCCATTGCAGATGATGTTTGCTGATTGTTTTAGATATATACTATTTATTATTTTTAGGAAAGGCCCTTATATTCCTAAACTTTCTAGTGTTTTCAATAGGAATGAGTGTTGTATTTTGTCAAAGACTTTCTCTGCATCTATTAAGATAATCAGGTGATTTTTGTCAGACTTTAGCTGATCCTTGAATCTTTTCTTTGGTTGGCCTTGTTTCCTGAGTCCAGCTGAAGGTTCACCATAGAATACCTGTCTTGGTATTCGCTGTGGGTCCATGCGGATGACGTGGCCAGACCATCATAGCTGGGTTTTGAGGATGATTACTTCAATGCTGGTGGAATTGGCTCTGTCAAAGACTTCCTGGTTGGTGATACGGTCCTGCCATCGGATCTTCATGATTGACTGGAGAGAGCATTGGTGGAATTGCTCCAGCTGTTTCATGTGCATCCAGAACATTGTCCATGTCTCACAAACATACAGGAGCGAGCTGAGGACCACTGCATTATAAACTTTGAGCTTTGTCACAGTGCTTACACCTTTGTGTTAGAGGATTATGGAGCTCAGCCTCCCGAGTGCCTGGCTGGCCTTTTGGATCTTGGCACTAATCTCGTGGTCTAGGGACCCATCGGCTGGTTAGTTGGACTCCCTGGTGCAGGTTGGAACAGCACCTCTGTTTTGCTGAGGCTGATAGTCAGGCCAAACAGTTTTGTTGATGTAGAGAGCCTGTCCACAATGGTTTGGAGATGATTTTCTTGGTAGGCCATGAGAGCACAGACATCTGTGAAGAGAGCTTCCAGGATGAGTCTCTCTGATGTCTTTGCTTTTGCAGTCAGGTGGCAAAGGTTGAATTGTGAGCCATCCAGTCGGTATTTGATGTAGATGCCCAGGTCTAGATCCATCACAGCATGTCGTAATACTTGGGTGAAAAATAGGTTGAATAGTACCGGAGCGAGGACACAGCCTTGTTTCACGCCATTGGAGATGTTGAAGCGATTGGAAGTCTCTCCACCAGATAGGACTTCCCCTGTCATGTCGACATGAAAGAACTGGATCAGTTTGACGAATTTTGCTGGGCAACCAAGCTTGCTAAGGATCACCCACAATGTGTCCCTGTTCAGTGTGTCGAACGCCTTTGTCAGGTCTATGAAGACAATGTAGAGACTCAGGTTCTGCTCAAGGTATTTTTCCTGCATTTGCCTCACCATGAAGACCATGTCAATGGTGCTATGATCTGGTCAGAAGCCACATTGTGATTCAGGTAGGTTCTGTTCTGAAGCAGATGACAGGAATCTGTTGAGTATAACATGGGAGACGATCTTTCCAGCAGTGGAGAGTAGTGAGATGCCTCTGTAGTTGTCACAGGCTGCTCGTGCACCTTTGTTCTTGTGTAGGGCTACGATGGAGGCATCTCTGAGTTCTGGGGGCATATCTTCCTTTTCCCATATGCTGGTCAGCACTATGTGGAATGCCTGGAGCTCCTTTCCATTTAAGGCCTTGTACACCTTGGTTGGGATCCCGTCTTTACTGGGTGCTTTGCCTGTACTCACTTGTTTAATGGCTTTTTGGACTTCCTCTATTGAAGGAGGGATGTCAAGTTGTTCAATGGTGCGGTTTGGGGAGATCTGGTCAAGGGCGCTTTGGTCGACTGAAAAGGGTCAGTTGAGAAGCTGACTGAAGTGTTCTTTCCACCTGTTGCTGATGCCTTTTTTATCTTTTATGAGAGTGTCACCATCAGAGGATAGCAAGGGAGTGGTTGTGGGTTTTAATGGCCCATAGACAGTCTTGAGGGCACTGAAAAATTGTTTGTAGTTTTTTGTATCAGCAAAGCACTGCATTTTTTCTGCCTTTTTTTCCCACCATCGGTTTTGCATCTTCCTGATCTCACACTGCTCCATGGCTTGGAGAGACTTGAATCTGTCCCTTTTAGGAGCAGAGTTTGGGTTTTTTTGCCACTCCATAAAGGCTTTGTTCTTTTTGCTCAATAGTTCTTCAATAGCAGTGTTGTTCTCTCAAACCAGTCCTGGTGGTTGCGTTGTTTGGGGCCTACCTAGGACTGCCTTTGTTGGTTCCTTCACTGCGTCTCTGAACTGGTTCCGTTTCTCGGTTGAGCTTCCAGTGAGTGGTCCCTTGGCAGACAGCTTGTTGTCCAGGCAGGACTGGAATGTTTACAAATAAGATGGATCTCTAAGACGACTCACGTTGTAAAATGAGCGAACTGTCTGGGCGCGTTTTGGATGGCGAGGAGCAATGCACATTTGAAGAGTTGCTCTAACCAATTGGTGGTCTGTCCAGCATTCAGCTCCTCTCATGGCTCTGGTGATTTGTACATCCTGGATGTTTCGCCGGCTTACAATGATGTAGTCAATGAGATGCCACTGTTTTGATCGTGGGTGCATCCATGTTGTTTTATATTTGTTCGCCATTCTGGACACAGTGTTCGTGATGGTGAATTTGAACTCTGAGCATTTGATGAGTAGTAGTAGGCTGTTGTTGTTCATTTTCCCCACTCTGTGTTTGACAAGCACTCCTTTCCATCTTTCATGGTCCTGGCCAATGCGGGCGTTGAAGTCTCCCAGTATTATCAGCTTGTCATTTGTGGGCACTGAGTGCAAGATGGCACTCTGGTTAGAGTAGAACTGCTCAATGGTCTCCTCTGTGCTGGTCAGTGTTGGGGCGTATGAGCTGATGATTGTGGCATACTGGTCTTTTCTGAGAGGCAAACGGATCTTCATGAGCCTCTCGCTGATGCCCACAGGCAAATCTGGCACCTGTTTGAGCAAACTGGTCTTGATAGCCAGGCCAAAACTGTGGATTCTGCCTTCATTTGTGGCTCTACCTTTCCAGAAGAAGGTGTATCCAGTGGTGGGTTCACTGTGTGATCCCTCTTCTGGTAAGCGTGTTTCACTTAAGACTGCGATGTCGATGTTATATCACGATGTTATATCTCCCACTAGTATAGGTTTTCTATCCATTTCATCCTTGAGCTCCACTAGTTTATCCTTTAGAAATTTGGATTCTATGTTATTTGGTGCGTACATGTTGAGTACTGATATTTCCTCATTGTCTATACTGCCTTTTATCAAGAAATAATCACCTTCCCTATCTCTTTTAACTAAATTTATTTTTACTTTGGCTTTCTCAGATATAATGATTGCAACTCCTGCCTTCTTTTTATCAGTTGATGCCCAATAGATTTGACTCCATCCTCTTACTTTTATCTCAAGTGTGTTTCTTGTAAACAGCATATGGTAGGGTTTTGGTTTCTAATTCACTCTGCTAATTGCTTGAGTTTTATGGGTGAGTTCATTCCATTCACATTCAGACTTAGGATTACCATCTGTGTATTTCCCAGCATTTTGATTTCTACTCCTGATCTTGCCTATTCTTCTTTCACTATTTCTTTGTACACCAATGTTTGTTTTTAATCAGTCCCCCTAATCCCCACCCTTATTTTACTTCCCTTTCTACAACCCTGCCATACCTTATTTTACCTGTAGTCTTTCTAAAATTACCACCCCATACTCTCCCTCTTTCTAAGGCTTCCCTCCCCACCTGTCCGATTATTACCCTTCTACTCCCCTATAGCGCTTAAATCTA
Source organism: Monodelphis domestica (assembly GCF_027887165.1). Lineage (NCBI taxonomy): Eukaryota > Metazoa > Chordata > Mammalia > Didelphimorphia > Didelphidae > Monodelphis > Monodelphis domestica. The sequence continues at coordinate 300,484,937 of NC_077227.1, read as the reverse complement.
TTTTTTGCCCCAATGAATTGGATTGTTCTTCTTTCTTTGGGTCAATTTTCAAAGTACATAAGAGTTGAGTATTTCCTATTTCCAACCTCTTTACTCTTCCAGTGTATTGATGATCACCACCTCCCACCATTAGCTTCTTTGTGACATATAAATTAACCCCTATTTGTTTTTTTCCCATTGCTTTTCGTATTAATCTCTTTTTTTAGCTCTAGTTGTATAGTTATATGTGTGTGTGTGTATACACACACATGTGTATGTATTTATGCATGAATATATCTATATACCTATTTATGTCTTGTACTTTCATCCTACACATTTTGTACCTACTCTAAGTGTAATTCTTCTAGCTGCTGATGTGATAACCACAGTTTTTAAGAGTTAGCAGTGACCTCTTTACTTATAGGGACACATATCATTGTAACTCATTGAGTCTCTTAATTTTTTTTTTGCTTTATTTTGTTTTTCTTTTTTCCCTCTTTTTAAATTGCCTTTTGATGATTATCTTGAGTTCTGTGCTGGGACATCAAATTTTCTGTTCAGGTCTTGTCTTTTCTTTGCTAATTCTTGGAATTCTTCTATTTTGTTGAATGACCATACTTTCCCCTGTAAGAATATAGACAGTTTTGCTGGGTAGTTGATTCTTGGTTGTACACCTAGTTCCCTTGCTTTCCAGAAAGTCATCTTCCAAACCTTTTGGTCCTTCATTGTGGATGCAGCCAGATCCTGCATTATCCTCACTGTGGTTTCATGGTATCTGAATGACTTGTTCTTGGCAGCTTGTAATATCTTTTCTTTGGTCTGATAGTTCTTGAATTTGGCTATAACATTCCTGGGTGTTGTCAGTTGGGGATTAAGTACAGGAGGTGATCTGTGGATTCTTTCAATCTCCACTTTTCCCTCTTGTTCTAGAATATCAGGCAGTTTAGTTTTCTTGAATAATTTCCTGTTGTATTGTGTCCAGACTTTTTCTTTTGTCATGGTCTTCTATTAGACCAATGATTCTTAAATTATGTCTCCTCGAATGATTTTCTAATTTCTCTGTTTTGCGAATGAGATGCTTCATATTTTCCTCAAGTTTTTCATTCTTTTGGTTTTGTTTTATTGTGTCCTGCTGCCTTGTGAAGTCACTTCATCCTAGTTGTTGTATTCTGGTTCTTAAAGACTGGATTTCATCCCTGGCTTTTTGTTCATCCTTCTGGTTCTGGTCTGATTTTGTATGGAGGTCATCTTTCCTACTCTTTACCTCATCTTTCATCTTCTTTGCCTCATCTTTCATCTCCTTTCCCTCTTTTCCCAGCTGATTTATCTTGGCTTTCAAGACACTTTTCTGTTTCCAGATGACTTATCTTGCTGTTAAAGTTGTCTTCAGCCTCTCTTAATTGTGTTTTGAATTGCATTTTGAGTTCTTCCACATTGTGTATCCAAATCACTGGGATTTCTAATTTATCATTTGCTAATCCCTCCCGCTCTGTTCCATTCACTGTATATAAGGTATCTATTGTAATTTCTTTCTTCTTTTTCTTTTGTTTGCTCATATTCACCCCTTCTTTGCCACCTGTATTTGTGCTCTTGCTCCTCTCATTTTTTTGCTTTTGGGGGATTCTGTCAGTCTCCCCTCTTAGAGCTTTGTGAGAAGATCTCTCAGTTCCATTTCTGGGGGAGAGTTTTTGGGGGTTTGAGCTTCCCTTTCCTCTGGAGGCTTTTGATTGGATTAAAGTCTAGCAGTCAATGAGGTATAGTTGTGAAGCCTGGGATTCCCTGAGTTGTGAAGACTTTTGATGGGATTAAGTTCAGCTTGGTTGGGCTGGTTGTGCTCTGAGGCCAATGCCTCCTGTAAGGCTGGAGCAAATATAGAGGATCTACACAGCTCTGGTCTGGCTGCTAGCTCTATGCTCCCTCTCTAGCTCCTTCTCTGCCATCTGTGTTTGACACTCTGAGCTTGGCACAGCCCTGCCCTCAAGGTACACCCTTCAGACCAGCACTATTACCCACCCAGCAGAAGTTCCTGCTGCCTCTGGAGTCTCAGAGCTCTCAGTGGGTGGGTGGAGGGGTCCTGGGACCTTCCTTCTGCACTCCCCTTAGAACCAAATGTTCTCAGATTCTGGCTTTGGGGGGGGGTATCTTTTAAATTGAGTCCAGCAGGAGGGTTCCTTTACTCTGTTTTGTTGTTAGGTTTGATTTTCAGTCCCCTAGGAGCATTTGGTTTGTGATCGGTAAGGAAGGCTATTCAGAGGTCTGAAATTCTGCTCCTTCTATGCCACCATCTTGACTCCACTCCCACTCTCAGTATTTCTAACCCATCTTCCTTTATTTTATTCATGATATCTTCTCTTTTAGCTCCATGATAAGTGTAAATGTCTGGTCCATGGTCATATAGCCAGGAATTATCTGAGGTAACATTTGATGCAGGTCTTCTCAACTGTATACCTGACACTCTATCGACTATGCTACCCAGCTTCCCCCACACTATTATTTTCTATTCATTTGCAGTTTTTTGTTTTTTTTGTTTCTGCCTTCTATATCCATCATTGTTGTGGTTTGTCCTTCAGTTTTGATTGATTTTGACTTCTTTGAGCAGCCACTTTTGTGTCTTCAATAAACCTCCTTTTTTCCCTCCTCATTCTGATAGTTTTTGCTTGTGACTTTAGAATTTCATTCTTGAGAGCCTTTTGGGTTAAGCTCCCTTTGTAGGGATTTTTTCTCTTCTCTAAACCCCTTGAACACTACCATATCTGAGTATGATAGATACCATTTGTGACTTGAGGTAGATTTCCTAAATTCATTGCCTGATGGCCAGAGTTTGGAAAATGAACTTCTCAGTGTTTAGTTAGATGTCAGTCTCAGTCAATTGCTGGGCCCCCTACTCAAAGCTTTCAGTGGTTAATGAACTTGTCAGTGCTTGACTTTGCTGAAATGACCCTGCAAGAACACAAACTCTCACCTCCAGCACCATAATGGAGTGTGAGGAAGGTTTTATTAGACATTCAAAATCCATCTGTGAGTGATGGCAGGGCTTCTTTATTGTACCAATGTGAAAATAGGTATGCTTTCAATATCTGTCTGTGATTCTTGCAACAGACTGTGATCTCCCATGGTTTTACCCAAGTTTCATGTGACAGTATTGTGAGTTTCTGTTCATTTTTGTGGGGAAAAAACAATGCAAAAAATCCCATTACTCTAAATTGGTATAATTTTACCTTCATGAATTCAAGCATAGCTACTCTTGAAATAATGAGTTTTACTTTTAGAGGGAAATATATTTGCAGAAATGCCAGTTTCCATTCCATTATGCCAGCTCTGGCAGTAGGGATTCTTCCTTAAACTTAGGTTATGCTATTGTAGATGCTATTAAAAATTTATGATGCAGTTATATTTTCAAATCTGCTTTCTTTCACCCACCCCTGACATCTACAGATTCTAGCTTATGCCACTCCTTATTAATATTTATTGAAAGAGCTTTTTGAGGTTTTGATTATAAGAATCCTGACTATAGACCATTGTGTAGATAATTTGGGATAGGTGATTTTGTAACTCAATTATTAGCTTTGTGTAAAGAATACACTATGCTTTTTTATAACATTTTTAAAATTTGGTCAATTTCAAACATTATTCCTTGGATACAAAAATCATTTTCTATTCCTCCCTCCCTTCCCACCATCCCTCCCAAAGTCAATGTGCAATTCCACTGGGCATTACATGTGTCCTTGATCTAAACCCATTTCGAAGTTGTTGGTATATGCACCAGGATGTTCATTTAGAGTCTACATCCCCAATCATATCCCTTCGACCCCTGTAGTTAAGCTATAGTTTTTCCTCCTACAATTTTCCTCTGCCTGTGGATAGTGTTTTTTCTCATAGATCCCTCCAGATTGTTCAGGGACATTGCATTGCCACTAACAGAGAAGTCCATTTCAATCGATTACACCACAGTGTATCAGTCTCTGAGTACATTGTTTTCCTGGTTCTGCTCCTTTCGCTCTGCATCAGTTCCTGGAGGTTGTTCCAGTTCCCATGGAATTCCTCCACTTTATTATTCCTTTGAGCACAATAGTATTCCATCACCAACAAATACCACAATTTGTTTAGCCATTCCCCAATTGAAGGGCATCCCCTCATTTTCCAATTTTTTCCCACCACAAAAAGCGCAACTATGAATATTCTTGTACAAGTCTTTTTCCTTATTATCTCTTTGGGATACAAGCCCAGCAGTGCTATGGCTGAGTCAAAAGTTAGAGAGTCTTTTAGCATCTTTTGTGTATAGTTCCAAATTGACCTCCAGAATGGTTGGATAAAATCACAACTCCACCAGCAATGAATTAATTTCCTTACTTTGCCATATATCCTCCAGCATTCATTAATTTCTATTGTTGTCATGTTAGTCAATTTCCTAGGTGTGAGGTGATACCTTAGAGTTGTTTTGATTTGCATCTCTCTGATTATAAGAGATTTAGAACACTTTTTAATGTGCTTATTAATGGTTTTGATTTCCTTAACTGAAAATTGCCTATTTATGCCCCTTGCCCATTTATCAATAGGGGATTGGCTTGAATTTTTATACATTTGGTTTAGCTCTTTGTAATTTTGAGTAATTGGACTTTTGTCAGAGGTTTTTGTTATGAAGATTGTTTCCCAGTGTGTTATTTCCCTTCTGATTTTGGTTACATTGGATTTGTGTGTACAAATCTTTTTAATTTGATGTAGTCAAAATTGTTTATTTTACATTTTGTGACTCTTTCTAAGTCTTGCTTGGTTTTAAAATCTTTCCCTTCCCAAAGGTCTGACATGTATGCTATTCTATGTTCACATAATTTACTTATTGCTTCCTTTTTTACATTCAAGTCATTCACCCATTCTGAGTTTATCTTGGTGTAGGGTGTAAGGTGCTGATCCAAACCTAATCTTTCCCACGCTGTCTTCCAGTTTTCCCAGCAGTTTTTATCAAATAGTGAATTTTTGTCCCAAAAGCTGGGATCTTTGGGCTTGTGATAGACTGTCTTGCTGAAGTGACTTTCCCCAAATCTATTCCACTAATCCCCCTTTCTGTCTCTTAGCCAGTACCAAATTGTTTTGAGGACCACTGCTTTATAATATAGTTTTAGATCTGGTACTACAAGGCCACTTTCCTTTGTATTTTTTTTTCATGATTTCCCAGGATATCCTTGATCTTTTGTTTCTTCCAAATGAACTTTTTACGGTTGTTTCTAATTCAGTAATAAAGTTTTTTGGAAGTTTGATGGGTATGGCAGTAAATAGATAGATAAGTTTGGGTAGGATGGTCATTTTTATTATCGTAGCTCATCCTACCCATGAGCAGTTAATGTTTTTCCAATTGCTCAGATCTAGTTTTAGTCGTGTGGAAAGTGTTTCGTAGTTGTGTTCATATCGTTCCTGTGTTTGTCTTGGCAGATAGATTCCTAGGTATTTTATTTTGTCTAAGGTGATTTTGAATGGGATTTATCTTTCTAGTTTTTGCTACTGAGCTGTGTTGGAGATATATAGAAATACTGATGACTTATGTGGGCTTATTTTGTATCCTGCAACTTTGCTAAAGTTGTTGATTATTTTGACTAGCTTTTTAGTTGATTCGCTCAGATTCTTTAAATAGACCATGATATCGTCTGCAAAGAGTGATAGCTTAGTCTCTTCCTTCCCAATTTTAATACCTACAATTTCTTTTTCTTCCCTAACTGCTACTGCTAGTGTTCCTAGTACAATGTTAAATAAAAGAGGTGATAATGGGTATCCTTTTTTCACTCCTGATCTTATTGGGAAGGATTCTAATTTATCCCCAATTGCATATGATGTTGGCTGATGGTTTTAGATAGATAGTTTAGTATTTTTAGGAAAGACCCTTCTATTCCTATACTTTCTTGTGTTTTCAATAGGAATGAGTGTATTTTGTCAAAGGCTTTTTCTGTGTTTATTGAGATAATCATATGGTTTTTGTTGGTTTGCATGTTGATATGGTCAATTATGTGGATGGTTTTCCTGATATTGAACCAGCCCTGCATTCCTGGTATAAATCCCACCTGATAATAGTGAATAACCCTCCTGATGACTTGCTGGCGTCTTTTTGCCAGTGTTCTATTTAAGATTTTTACATTGAAGTTCATTAGGGAGAATGGTCTGTAGTTTTCTTTCTCCCTTTTTTTGACCTGCCTGGTTTTGGAATCAGTACCATGTTTGTGTCGTAAAAGGAGTTTGGTAGAACTCCCTCTTTGCTTATTATGTCAAATAGTTTGTATAGTATTGGGGTTAACTGTTCTCTGAATGTTTGATAGAATTCACAGGTGAATCCATCAGGCCCTGGGGATTTTTTCTTAGGAAGTTCTTTGATGGCTTGATGGATTTCAATTTCTGATATGGGATTATTTAAGAATTCTATTTCCTCTTCTGTTAGTCTAGGCAATTTGTATTTTTGTATATATTCATCCATTTCTCCTAAATTGGTGTATTTATTGCCATATAATTGGGCAAAGTAATTTCTAATGATTGCCTTAATTTCCTCCTCATTGGAGGTGCTGTCCCCCTTTTCATCTTTAATGCTGTGAATTTGCTTTTCTTCCTTCCTTTTTTTAATTAGATTGACCAGTACTTTGTCTATTTTGTTTGTTTTTTCAAAGTACCAGCTTCTTGTCTTATTTATTAAATCAATAGTTCTATCACTTTCGATTTTATTAATTTCTCCCTTAATTTTTAGGATTTCTAATTTGGTTTTCTGCTGGGGGTTTTTAATTTGATCACTTTCGAGTTTTTTCAATTGCATTTCCAATTGATTGATCTCTGCTCTCCCTTGTTTGTTAATATAAGCTTTCAGGGATATAAATTTGCCTCTGATTACCGCTTTGGCTGCATCCCAAAAGGTTTGAAAGGATGTTTCGCCATTGTCATTTTCCTCGATGAAATTATTAATTGTTTCTATGATTTCTTCTTTAACTAAACGGTTTTGGAGTATCATATTGTTTAATTTCCAATTGGTTTTAGATTTGGTTTTCCATGTACCATTACTAATCATTATTTTTATTGCCTTGTGATCTGAGAAGGCTGCATTCATTATTTCTGCTTTTTTGCATTTGTGTGCTATGTTTCTGTGACCTAATGTATGGTCAATTTTTGTGAATGTGCCATGTGGTGCTGAGAAGATGGTGTATTCCTTTTTATCCCTATTTATTTTTCTCCATATGTCTATTAATTCTATTTTTTCTAAGATTTCATTCACTTCTTTTACCTCTTTCTTATTTATTTTTTTATTTGATTTATCTAAATTTGATAATGGTTGGTTTAAGTCTCCCACTAGTATGGTTTTATTGTCTATTTCTTCCTTCAATTCGCCTAGTTTCTCCATTAGAAATTTGGGTGCTATATTATTTGGTGCATACATGTTGATTAATGATATTTCCTCATTGTCTAGAGTCCCTTTTAACAAAATATAATTACCTTCCCTATCCCTTTTGATCAGGTCTATTTTTGCATTGGCTTTATCAGATATCATGATTACCACTCCTGCCTTCTTTCTATCAGTTGAGGCCCAGAAGGTCTTACTCCATCCTTTAATTCTGACCTTGTGGGTGTCAACCCGCCTCATGTGTGTTTCTTGAAGACAACATATGGTAGGGTTTTGGATTCTAATCCATTCTGCTATTCGTCTACATTTTATGGGTGAGTTCATCCCATTCACATTCAAAGTTATGATTGTCATTTGTGGACTCCCTGGCATTTTGATTGCCTTCCCTAACTCTAACCTTTTCTTCTTCGGCTCTACCTTTTAGTCCAGTGATTTACTTTGAATCAGTGCCCCTTGTCCCCTCCCTTGATGTTTCCCTTTTTAGTCTCTCCCTTTTTGTTACCTCCCCCTCCCCCCTCCCTTTCCCTCCCTTTTTGTTCTCCCTCTCCCCCTCCCCCCCTTGGTTTTCCCTTCTCCTTACCCTTGTTGGGTAAGATAGAATTCAAGATCCCAATGGATCTGGATGTTTTTCCCTCTCAGAGTTGATTTCCCTGAGATTGAGGTTTAAGTAACCCCCCCCCCCCGCTTTCTCTCCTTCTTATAGGAGTTTTCTTCCCCTCCCCTTATTAGTTCTTGCTTTAAAGCCTGGTTTTCTTTTACAGTTTGGTCAAACTGGTTTTGTAGATGCGTGAATTTCTTTTGCATTATTTCCCACTTTTCCTCCCAGAGGGCTTCTATCTTTTTGGTCATTTCTGATTCAAATTCTTCATGGGTTTGTGGAGAGTTTCTATTTCCTTTGGAAGATTTTGGAGAATTTTCTTTTATATCTTCTTCTATCTGCTCTGTATTTTGTATTTTGGCTCCATAGAATGTGTCCAAAGTCGCCCCTTTCTTCTTATTTTTCTTGGTATTTTGGGGCTTCTGTGCTTCTGTGGAGTTTGTCATCTCTGAATGCGGAGGATTAGCTTTTCTTATCTCTGTCTGGTGATCAGAGGCTTTAGTCCTGGGCAGATGTTGGTTCTATGAGCTTTCCCTGGGTTAAACTGAATATGCCTCATTGGAACTGGAATGGAAGGGTCGGACCACGAGGCCACACTCTCCCCCCGGCTCGCTTTCCGGAAGTTGCCTTCAGAATCCCTGGCCGTGAGGCTGTTTTGTCGGCCTGCAGGGGGATGGGCTACAGCTTCCCCAAGCTCTGAGGGCAAGGACTTTCACTGAGACTTGGATAGCAGGATCCAGCCCGTGAGGCTGTCTTGCCCGCCCTGAGGGTTGCTGTTGTTTTGACCAGCTCTCTGCAGCGGAAGCCCCAGGCAGTAACTTTCACCAGGACTCGGGTAGAAGGCCCTGAGGGTTGTTGTTCCGAGGACCCTGCTCTCTGAGCCCGGCCGGGCTGCGGCTTCTGGGAGCCTTTGACTCTGCGCTCCTACCCCTGAGGTCTGAGTGATCTCGGGTTCTGGCTTTTGAGGGGAGCCGTACCTTTTGAACCGGGTCCAGGTCCAGGAGGAGGGTTCCCAGGGTCTGTGCTGTTGATCGTTTTGAATTTCGGCGCCTTAGGAGCTTATAGTTTGAGATCGGTCAGGAAGGGTTTTCCGGAGATCTGAACTTTAGCTTTCTCTAAGCCGCCATCTTAACCGGAAGATCCGGCAGATATACTTTTATCGCCCTTTGGACATAGTTCCAAATAACCCTCCAGAATGGTTGGATCAATTCACAACTTCACTAGCAATGATTTAATGTCGAAACTTTGCCACATCCCCTCCAACATTCATTACTTTCCTATGCTGTCATGTTAGCCAATCTGCTAGGTGTGAGGTGTCACCTCATAGTTGTTTTGATTTGCATTTCTCTGATTATAAGAGATTTAGAACACTTTTCATGTGTTTCTTAATAGTTGTGATTTCTTTAACTGAACATTGCCTATTCATATCCCTTGCCCATTTATCAATTGGAGAATGGCTTGATTTTTTGTAAAATTGCTTTAGCTCTTTATAATTTTGAGTAATTAGAACTTTGTCAGAGATTGTTTCCCAATTTCTTGCTTTCCTTCTAATTTTGGATGCATTAGTTTTGTTTGTACAAAATCTTTTTAATTTGATATAATCAAAATTATTGATTTTACATTTTGTGATTTTTTTTGAGCTCTTGCTTATCTTTAAAAGTCTTTCCTTTCCTAAAGATTGGACAAGTATACTATTCTGTGTTCACCTAAAAGTTTCCTTCTTTATATTCAGGTCATTCACCCATTCTGAGTTTATCTTTGTGTAGGGTGTGAGATGTTGATCCAAATTCAATCTCAAGCATACTGTATTCCAATTTTCGCAACAGTTTTTATCAAATACTGGGTTTTGGTCCTCAAAATTGATATCTTTGGGTTTATCATAAATTGTCTTGCTGAGGTCATTTACCCCAAGTCCATTCCATTAATCCTCATTTATGTCTTTTAGCCAGTACCAAATTGTTTTGATAACCACTGCTTTATGGTATAGTTTGAGATCTGGGGTACAAGTGCTCCTTCTTTTGCATTTTTTTCATGATTTCACTGGATATGCTCTATCTTTTGTTCTTCCAAATAAACTTTGTGATTTTTTTTCTAATTCAGTAAAAAATTATTGGTATAGGTATGGGTATGGCCCTAAATAAATAAATTACTTTGGGTAGGATTGTTATTTTTATTATGTTAGCTCATCCCGCCCATGAGCAATCAATGTTTTTCCAATTGTTTAGACCTAGTTTTAATTGTGTGGAGAGTTTTGTACTTATGTTCAAATAATTCCTGTGTTTGTCTCGGCTGATAGATTCCTAAGTATTTTATATTGTCTAAGGTGATTTTAAATGGAATTTCACTTTCTAAATATTGCTGCTCAAATGGGTTGGAGATATATAGAAATGCTGATGACTTATGTGCGTTTATTTTGTATCTTGCAACTTTGTTAAAATTGTTGATTGTTTCGACTAACTTTTTGATTAATTCATTAGGATTCTTTTAGTAAACCCTCCTATCATCCTCAAAGTGTGATAACTTGGTCTCCTCGCCTATTTTGATGCCTTCAATTCCTTTATCTTCTCTAATTGCTACTGCTAGTGTTTCTAGTACAATATCAAATAGTAGAGGTGATAATGGGCATCCTTGTTTCACTCCTGATCTAATTGGGAGACTTCTAGTTTATCCTCATTGCAGATGATGTTTGCTGATGGTTTTAGATATATACTGTTTATTACTTCTAAGAAAGTCCCTTCCAATCCTATACTTTCTAATATTTTCAGTAGGAATGGGTGTTGTATTTTATCAAAGGATTTTTCTGAATCTATTAAGATAATCATGTATTTTTTGTCAGTTTGATTGTTAATATGGTCAATTATTTGGATGGTTTTCCTAATATTGAACCATCCTTACATTCCTGGTATGAATCGTACCCAGTCATAGTGAATAATCCTTATGATGTCTTGCTGGGGTCTTTTTGCTAGGATCCTATTTAAAATTTTTGCATCCATATTCATTAAGGAGTTTGGTCTATTGTTCTCTTTCTCTGTTTTTGACCCGCCTGGCTTTGGGATCAGTACAATGTTTGTGTCGTAAAATGAATTTGGTAGAACTCCTTCTTTCCTTATTCTGTCAAATACTTTGTATAATATTGGGATTACTTGTTCTTTGAATATTTGATAGAATTCATTTGTGAATCCATTTGGACATAGGGATTTTTTCTTAGGGAGTTATTTGATGGCTTGTTCAATTTCTTCAAATTCTTTTTTTTGTTTGTTTTTTTTTTGTTTTATAACATGATTATTTAATAAGACCTCTCATAAGTATTACATAATTAATTTCTTCTACAAGTCTTTTTTTGGAATTTTTTTTTTAATTTTTAAACATTATTTTATTTGGTCGTTTTCATACATTATTCACTGGAAACAAAGATCATTTTCTTTTCCTCCTCTCCCCCGCCCCTCCCGCCTTTCCCTCTCCCATAGCCGACGCATGATTCCACTGGTTATCACATATGTTCTTGACTCGAACCCATTTCCCTGTTGTTGGAATTTGCATTATAGTGTTCATTTAGAGTCTCTCCTCAGTCTTATCTCCTCCAACCCTGTAGTCAAGCAGTTGCTTTTCATCGGTGTTTTTACTCCCACAGTTTATCCTCTGCTTGTGGGTAGTATTTTTTAGATCCCTGCAGATTGTTCAGGGACATTGCATTGCTACTAATGGAGAAGTCCATCACCTTCGATTGTACCACAATGTATCAGTCTCTGTGTACAATGTTTTCCTGGTTCTGCTCCTTTCGCTCTGCATCACTTCCTGGAGGTTGTTCCAGTCTCTATGGAATTCCTCCACTTTATTATTCCTTTTAGCACTATAGTATTCCATCACCAACATATACCACAATTTGTTCAGCCATTCTCCAATTGAAGGGCATCCCCTCATTTTCCAATTTTTGGCCACCACACAGAGCGAATCTATGAATATTTTTGTACAAGTCTTTTTGTCCATTATCTCTTTGGGGTACAGACCAGCAGTGCTATGGCTGGATCAAAGGGCAGACAGTCTTTTATCACCTTTTGGGCATAGTTCCAAATTGCCCTCCAGAATGGTTGGATCAATTCCATTTTGAATTTATCTTGGTGTAGGGTGTGAGGAGTTGATCTAAGCCTAATCTTTCCCACACTGTCTTCCAATTTTCCCAGCAGTTTTTATGAAATAGTGGATTTTTGTCCCCCAAAGCTGGGATCTTTGGGTTTGTCATATACTGTCTTGCTGAGGTTGATTGCCCCCAGTCTATTCCACTGATCCTCCTTTCTGTCTCTTAGCCAGTACCAAATTATTTTCATGACCGCTACTTTGTAATGTAGTCTGAGATCTGGGACTGCAAGACCCCCTTCCTTGTATTTTTTTTCATTATTTCCCTGGATATCCTTGATCTTTTGTTCTTCCAAATGTACTTTGTAATGGTTTTTTCTAAATCAGTAAAAAAAAATTTTGTAAGTTCCATGGGTATGGCACTAAATAGATAGATGAGTTTGGGTAGGATGGTCATTTTTATTATATTGGCTCATCCTACCATGAGCAGTTAATGTTCTTCCAATTGTTCAAGTCTAGTTTTAGTTGTGTGGAAAGTGTTTTGTAGTTATGTTCATATAGATCCTCTGTTTGTCTCGGGAGATAGATTCCTAAGTATTTTATTTTGTTTTAGGTGATTTTGAATGGGATTTCTCTTTCTAGTTCTGGCTGCTGAGCTGTGTTGGAATTATATAGAAATGCTGATGACCTATGTGGGTTTATTTTGTATCCTGCAACTTTGCTAAAGTTGTTGATTACTTCGATTAGCTTTTTGGTTCAATCTCCAGGATTCTTTAAGTAGACCATCATGTCATCTGCAAAGAGCGATAATTTGGTCTCCTCCTTGCCTATTTTAATGCCTTCAATTTCTTTTTCTTCTCTAATTGCTACTGCTAGTGTTTCTAATACAATGTCAAATAATAGAGGTGATAATGGTAATCCTTGTTTCACTCCTGATCTTAATGGGAATGGATTTAGTTTATCCCCATTGCAGATGATATTAGCTGATGGTTTTAGATATATACTGTTTATTATTTTTAGGAATGACCCTTCTATTACTATGCTTTCTAGTGTTTTCAGTAGGAATGGGTGTTGTATTTTTTCAAAGGCTTTTTCTGCATCTATTGAGATAATCATGTGGTTCTTGTTGGTTTGCTTTGTGATGTGGTCAATTATGTGGATAGTTTTCCTAATGTTGAACCAGCCCTGCATCCCTGGTATAAATCCTACTTGATCATGGTGGATGACCCTTCTGATCACTTGCTGGAGTCTTTTTGCTAGTATCCTATTTAAGATTTTTGCATCTATATTCATTAGGGAGATTGGTCTATAATTTTCTGTCTCTGTTTTTGGCCTCCTGGCTTTGGAATTAGTACCATGTTTGTGTCATAAAAGGAGTTTGGTAGAACTCCCTCTTTGCTTATTATGTCAAATAGTTTGTATAGTATTGGGATTAACTTTTCTCTGAATGTATGATAGAATTCACAGGTGAATCCATCAGGCTCTGGGGATTTTTTCTTAGGAAGTTCTTTGGTGGCCTGTTGGATTTCTTTTTCTGATATGGGATTATTTAAGAAAACTATTTCTCTTTCTGTTAGTCTAGGCAATTATATTTTTGTAAATATTCATCCATATCACCTAGATTGGTATATTTATTGCCATATAGTTGGGCAAAATAGTTTTTAATGATTGCCTTAATTTCCTCTTCATTGGAGGTGAGATCCCCCTTTTCATCCTTGATGCTGTTAATTTGCCTTTCTTCTTTCCTTTTTTTAATTAGATTAACCAGTACTTTGTCTATTTTGTCTCTTTTTTTCAAAGTACCAGCTTCTAGTCTTGTTTATTAGCTTAATAGTTCTGTCACTTCCTATTTTATTAATTTCTCCCTTAATTTTTAGGATCTCTAGTATGGTTTTCTTCTGGGGGTTTTTAATTTGTCCATTCTCAAGTTTTTTTGATTTGCATTTCCAATTCCTTGATCTCTGTCCTCCCTAATTTGTTTATATATGCACTCAGGGATATGAATTTTACTCTAAGTACTGCCTTGGCTGCATCCCATAAGGTTTGAAAGGATGTTTCGCCGTTGTCATTTTCTTCAACAAAATTGTTAATTGTTTCTATGATTTCTTCTCTAACTATCTGATTTTGGAGTATCATGTTATTTAATTTCTAATTAATTTTTGATTTGGCTCTCCATGTACCCTTGCCGATCAATATTTTTATTGCCTTGTGATCTGAAAAGGCTGCAGTTATTTCTGCTTTTCTGCATTTGAGTGCCATGTTTCTATGACCTAGTGTATGATCTATTTTTGTGAATGTGCCATTTGGTGCTTAAAAGGAGGTATATTCTTTTTTGTCCCTATTTATTTCCTCCTTCAATTCTCCTAGATTCTCTATTAAAAATTTGGATGCTATACCATTTGGTGCATACATGTTGATTAGTGATATTTCCTCATTGTCTATACTCCCTTTTAGCAGAATATATTTACCTTCCCTATGCCTATTGATCAGGTCAATTTTTGTGAATGTACCATGTGCTGCTGAAAAGAAGATATATTCCTTTTTATTCCTATTCATCCTCCACATATCCACTAACTAATTTTTCTAAGATTTTATTCACTTCTCTTACCTCTTTCTTATTTATTTTCTGGTTTGATTTATCTAGTTCTGATAGAGGAAGGTTCAGGTTTCCCACTAGTATAGTTTTTCTATCCATTTCATCCTTGAATCCTTGAGCTCCATTAGTTTCTCCATTTGGTGCATATATGTTGAGAACTGATATTTCCTCATTGTCTATACTGCCTTTTATCAGGATGTAATTACCTTCCCCATCCTTTTTAACTAGGTTTATTTTTACTTTGGCTTTCTCAGATATAATGATTGCAACTCCTGCCTTCTTTTTATCAGTTGATGCCCAATAGATTTGACTCTATCCTCTTACTTTTATCTCAAGTGTGTCTACCTTCCTCATGTGTGTTTCTTGTAAACAGCATATGGTAGGGTTTTGGATTCTAACCCACTCTGCTATCTGCTTGCTTTTTATAGGTGAGTTCATTCCACTCACATTCAGAGTTATGATTACCAGCTGTGTATTTCCCAGCATTTTGATTTATACTCCAGTCCTGCCTTTTCGTCTTTCACTATTTCCTTCTACTGCAATGTTTGTTTTTAATTAGTCCCCTTAGTTTCCACCCTTATTTACTTCCCTTTATTCCCCCCTCCCTTATTATTTTCTCCCTTATTTTACCTGCAGTCTGTCTAAAACTACCCCCCACACTCCCTCCCTTGCGCTGTTTCCCTACCTACTTGTCCATATGTTACACTTTTACTCCCCTATAAGGAGTGAATCTATTCTCTGCCCCAATGGATTGAATGGTTCTTCCCTTTCTGGGTCAATTTCAATGCATGTAAAAGTTGAGTATTTCTTATCGCCAACCTCTTTACCCTTCCAGTGTATTGATGTTCTTCCCCCTCCCACCCTGACCTTTTTTGTGACATATAAATTTATCTCCATTTATTTCTGTTCTCATTTCTTTTAATATTAAACTCTTTTTTAACATTAGTTGTGTATATATATATACATATATATATATAATATACAGATGTATATGTATTTATACATTCATATATCTATATACCTTTCATCCTATACAGTTTGTTACTGTTCCCTGTAAGTGTAATTCTTCTCGCTGCCCTGGTGATAACCACAGTTTTTAAGAGTTAGCAGTGACCTCTTTACTTATAGGGACACATATCATTGTAACTCATTGAGTCTCTTAATTTTTTTTTACTTTATTTTGTTTTTCTTTTTTCCCCTCTTTTAAAATTGCCTTTTGATGATTATCTTGAGTTCTGTTCTTGGGCATCGAATTTTCTGTTCAGGTCTGGCCTTTTCTTTATGAATTCTTGGAATTCTTCTATTTTGTTGAATGACCATACTTCCCTCTGGAAGAATATAATCAGTTTTCCTGGGTAGTTGATTCTTGGTTGTTGACCTAGTTCTCTTGATTTCTAGAATATCGTATTCCATGCCTTTTGGTCCTTCAGTATGTGTGCAGCCAGTTCCTGCTTTATCCTCACTGTGATTCCATGGTATCTGCCTTCTTCTTGGCAGCTTTTTGTATCTTTTCTTTGGTCTGATAGTTCTTGAATTTGGCTATAATATTCCTGGGTGTTGTCAGTTGGGGATTAAGTAAAGGAGGTGATCTGTGTATTCTTTCAATCTCCACTTTTCCCTCTTGTTCTAGGATATCGGGGCAGTTTTCTTTAATAACTTCTTGTAATATAATGTCCAGACTTTTTCTTTTGTCATGGTCTTCTGTTAGACCAATGATTCTTAAATTGTCTCTCTTTGAACAATTTTCTAAATCCTCTGTTTTGTGAATGAGATGCTTCATATTTTCCTCAAGTTTTTCATTCTTTTGGTTTTGTTTTATAGTGTCCTACTGCCTTGTGAGGTCACTTACTTCTAGTTCTTTTATTCTGGTTCCTAAAGACTGGATTTCATCCTTGGCTTTTTGTTCATCCTTCTTCTTCTGGTCTAATTTTCTTTGGAGGTCATCTTTCATCTTCTTTGCCTCATCTTTCATCTCATTTGCCTAATTTTCCAGCTGGTTGGTTTTGGCTTTCAAGACATTATTTTCACAGTTAATTTCAAGTGCCTCTGTTCCTAGATGACTTATCTTACTTTTTAAGTTCTTTTCCCAATTGTCTTCAGCCTCTCTTAATTGTGTTTTGAATTGTATTTTGAGTTCTACCAAAGCCTGTATCCAAATCCCTGGGATTTCTGATTTATTGTTTGCTGATCCCTCCCCTTCAGTTCCTTTCACTGTATAGAAGCTTTCTATTGTAATTGATTTATTCTTTATATATTTTTACTCTTATTTTCCCCCTTCTTTGCTCCCCGTATTTGTACTCTTGCTCTTCTCATTTTTTTTTTTTGCCTTTGGGGGCTTCTGTCAGTCACCCCTCCTGGAGCATTGACAGAAGATCTCTCCGTGCAGTCTGTGGGGGAGGGTTTTTGGGGTTTGATTTTCCCTGGTCTCTGGAGTCTTTTGATTGGTTTAAAGTCCAGCAGTCAATGAGGGAGGGGTGTTAGGGCCTGGGTTTCCTGAGCTCTAAAGAGTTTTGATGGTATTAAGTTCAGCTCTGTTGCGCTGAGTGTGCTCTGAGGCCAAAACCTTCTGGAAGGTTGGAGAAATATGGAGGACCTCCACAGGCCTGACCAGGCAGCCAACTCTATGCTCCCTCTCTAGCTCCTTCCCTGCCATCTGTGTTCAACACTCTGATCTTGTCACAGCTCTACCTACAAAGTACACCTTACAGACCACCTCCATTTCTGGCCCAGAGGTTCCTGCTGCCATTGTAGGCTTAGCATTCTAGGCGGGAGGGGGGGAGGGGTCCTGGGACCATCCTTCTGCCTTCCCCTTAACCCCAAGTGTTCTCAAATTCCGATTGTTGGAGGGGGGGTTACCTTTTGAATTGAATTGAATTGATTAGGAAGGGTATTCAGAGGTCTGAACTTCTGCTCCTTCTAGGCTGTCATCTTCTATAATAACAATTTTATGAGTTATTAATGACCTCTATTCTTATAGGGATACATATCATTTTAATCTAGTGGGTCTTGACTTCTGGGTAAGCATGGCGGCAATCTAGACGTAAATTGCTTCCATTTCCCCATATCGAACAAAATAGACTACCTCAAAAGAGCATAAAAATTATCTTTGGAAGATCAGAGGGCCTCTCCAGCAGCCACAGCAATGAAGGTACGTAGGGTTTGAACACTTCCACACTATAAATGGGAGAGAAAGCTCACTGCCAAGCCTGAGTGGAGCTAAGCTGCCCTCCCCCACACCATCTACAGAACTGGAGTAGGCACCAGAGCACTCACTGGAGACAGCAAGTGAGTGAGGAATATCTCTGCAGTGAGTGGGGGATACTCCTGGGTCCTTGGGATTTAACAAGGACTCCCAGGGAACTACCCTCAGAGTGGATTCACTGGAGAGCGTGCAGACCTCAGAGGCTCCTGCAAACTGAGAATGTGGTGGAAGCTCTATGAATGGCCTGAGGCAAAAACTCCTCTGCTCCTCACTGTAGTGGGGGTGGTGGTGGTGGGAGGTATGCTAGTGTCCTTGGGAACTGACAAGGACTACCACTGAACCAACCTGCAAAGCAGTTTTGAAGAGACCACAGACCACATGGATGGGTGCACTGACAAAATTCAGAATCTGGGAAGAATCAGCCTAGGCAAAAACATTAAAATCTGTCCATTTCACTCAGATTTCTGACTAAAAAGGAAAGGGAAAACCACCAAAGGTATGGTTCAAAGTGCCCAAGATCAACCCTCCAAGAAGAAAGGGAAAAAAAGTGACTATTGAAAACTTTTACAGAGGGAAAACGCAGGCTACAGACGAAAAAGAGGATGAAATGCAAACAAAAACAAAATGCCCCCCAAAATGGAAAATATCCACAAGCTCTGGAAGAACTCATAATGGAGCTTATCCAAAAGATGGAAACCTTCTGGCTAGAAAAATGGGATCAAATTCAGAAAAAGGTCTTCAGTCTGACAGACAAAAATTCACAATTGGAGAAACAGCTGGAAGCCACTAACAGAAGGGCAGAACAAACTGAAAAGCAAAACCAGTCCTTAAAGACCAGAATTAAGCAACTGGAAGGCAATGATCTTGAAAAACATCAAAAATTAATAAAGCAAAGTCAAAAAATTAATGAATTAGAATAAAATATAAAATATCTCACTGACAAGGTGACAGATCAGGAAAACAGGAAGGCGAGACAATTTGAGAATCATTGGTCTACCTGAAAAAACAGAGATTAACAAAAGTCTCGATGCCATACTACAAGAAATCATGGAAGAGAATTACCCTGATGTTCTCAAACAAGGGGGCAAAATACAAATCAAAGAGTTCATAGAACACACTCTATACCAGTGGCTCTCAACCTTTCTAATGCCATGACCCTGCAATACAGTTCCTCATGTTGCAGTGATCCCAAACCAAAAAATTATTTTGGTGGCTACTTCAAAACTGTAATTTTGCTAGAGTTATGATTTGGAATGTAAATACTTTATATGCATTATGTATTCTCATTGCTACAAATTGAGAGGTTGAGAACCGCTGCTCTATACTAAATCCCCAAAAGACCAACCCCAGGAATGTAATCACCAAATTCAAGAGCTTCCAAGCCAAGGAGAAAATGTTAAAAAGACGCTAGGAATAGAAAATTTAGATAGAGAGGCACATCAGCAGTAAGGATCACACAATACCTAGCAGTGAACACACTAAGAGACCCAAAAGCCTGGAACACAGTATTCAGAAAGGCAAGAGATCTGAGTCTTCAACCAAAAATCAGCTGTCCATCAAAAATGACTATATACTTCCAGGGAAAAGTATGGGTATTCCAAAAAATAGAAGATTTCAAATATTCATAAAGAAAAGACAAGAACTTAATGGAAAGTTTGACATCCAAACACAAAGAAACATAAAAAGATAAATATGAAAGAAAGGGAAACAGAGAAAATTGTTTTTTTTCTTTTATTCAAACTCTCTTCTATAAGGGCCACAATTAGATCAATTAGAAAGTATAGGAACAGAATGGTCTTTCCTAAAAATAATAAACAGTATATATTTAAAACCATCAGCTAACATCATCTGCAATGGGGATAAACTACATGCATTCCCAATAAGATCAGGAGTGAAACAAGGATGACCATTATCACCTCTATTATTTAACATTGTACTAGAAACACTAGCAGTAGGAATTAGAGAAGAAAAAGAAATTGAAGGCATTAAAATAGGAAAGGAGGAGACCAAGTTATCACTCTTTGTGGAGGATATGATGGCCTACTTAAAGAATCCTAGAGAATCAACAAAAAAGCTAATTGAAAAAAGTGAAATAATCAATAACTTTAGAAAAGTTGCAGGATACAAAATAAACCCACACAAGTCACCAGCATTCCTATATATTTCCAACAATGCTCAGCAACAAGAATTAGAAAGAGAAATCCTATTCAAAATCACCTTAGACAAAATAAAATACTTAGGAATCTATCTCCCGAGACAAACACAGGAACTATATAAACACAACTACAAAAACACTTTCCACACAACTAAAACTAGACTTGAGCAATTGGAAAAACATTAACTTCTTTTGGGTAGGATGAGCCAATATAATAAAAATGATCATCCTACCCAAACTTATTCCTCTATTTAGGGCCATACCCATTAAACATCTAAAAAAAATTTTTTTTTTACTGAATTAGAACAAACCATAAGAAAGTTCATTTTGAAGGACAAAGAATCAAGGATATATAGGAAATAATGAAAAAAAAAAGATACAAAAGAACATGGCCTTGCAGTCCCAGATCTCAAACTATACTATAATGCAGTAGTCATCAAAACAATTTGGTACTGGCTAAGAGACAGAAAGGAGGATCAGTGGAATAGACTTGGGGTAAGAGACCTTAGCAAGACAGTCTATGACAAACCCACAGACCCCAGCTTTTGGGACAAAAGTCCACTATTTGACAAAAACTGCTGGGAAAACTGGAAGACAGTGTGGAAGAGATTAGTTCTGGACCAACACTTCACACCCTACACCAAGATAAACTGAGAATGGGTGAATGACTTGAACATAAAGAAGGGAAACTATAAGTAAATTAGGTGAACACAGTATAGTATACATGTCAGACCTTCGGGAAGGGAAAGACTTTAAAACCAAGCAAGACATAGAAAGAGTCAAAAAATGTAAAATAAGCAATTTTGATTACATCATATTAAAAAGGTTTTGTACAAACAAAACCAATGTAACCAAAATTAGAAGGGAAGTAACAAATTGGTAAACAATCTTCATAACAATAACCTCTGACAAAGGTCTAATTACTCAAATTTATAAAGAGCTAAAGCATTTGCACAAAAGATCAAGCCATTCTCCAATTGATACATGGGCAAGGGACATGAATAGGCAGTTTTCAGCCAAAGAATTCAATACTATTATTAAGCACATGAAAAATGTGTTCTAATCTCTGATAGTTAGAGAGATGTAAATCAAAACAACTCTGAGGTATCACCTCACTCCTAGCAGATTGGCTAACATGACAGTGAAGGAGAGTAATGAATGTTGGAGGGGATGTGGCAAAATGGGGACATTAATTCATTGCTGGTGGAGTTGTGAATTGATCCAACAATTCTGGAGGGCTATTTGGAACTATGCCCAAAGGGCGATAAAAGTCTGTCTGCCCTTTTGATCCAGCCATAGCACTGCTGGGTTTGTACCCCAAGGATGTTGGTTGTCTCTCGAACCAAGGATGACAATTGTCTTTGAGCGTTTTTGTGCACAAAGACACCTGTGCATGAAGATTTAAGTTGAAAAGTCAATGCACAGAGATAGTCCCATTCTCTCAGCATTGGAAGCCTGGGTCCATTGGCACGAAAAGTCGTTACACCTGGAGACTTCCTCATCTGCATTGGATGGCCGTGTTATCTTTTGTGCTCCATCACGCCCTAAGCACTCCACAGTGCCTTGCTGCATCGCCATCTCAGTCGTTGAACCTTCTTGTTGGTTTCTTCCGCCTGTTCCGCCAAAGCAGTCTTCACATGCTAGGTGAGCAAAGCCCTAGTTGACCAGGGGTCGACGTCGACCCGATGGCTATCCTCACAAGGTTTAGCCCCCAAGGATACAATAAGTTAAAAGACTTGTACAAGAATATTTATAGCTGCGCTTTTTGTGGTGGCAAAAAATTGGAAAATGAGGTGATGCCCTTCAATTAGTGAATGGCTGAACAAATTATGGTATATGTTGGTGATGGAATACTATATTGCTCAATGGAATAATAAAGTGGAGGATTTCCATGGAGACTGGAATGACCTCCATGAAGTGATGCAGAATGAGAGGAGCAGAGCCAGGAGAACATTTTACACAGAGACTGATACACTCTGGTACAATAGAAAGTAATAGACTTCTCCATTAGTCTCAATGCAATGTCCCCAAAAACCTGCAGGGATCAAGGAGGAAAAAAAAACCACTACCCACAAAGAGAGGACTTAAGGTGGGAGTAAAAACACCATGGAAGGACAACAGCTTGACTACAGCGGTCGAGGGGATATGATTGAGGAGAGACTCTGAATGAACACCCTACTAAGGAAACCTATAGTATGGAAATGGGCTCGGATTGAGGATGCATGTGATACCTAGAAAATCACTCATCGCCAGTGGGCAGGAGGGGGGGACGAAAAAAAAAAAGGTGATCTTTGTTTCTAATGAATAATGTTTGAGAATGATCAAATAAAATAATGTTTAAAAAATTAAAAAAAAATCTAGTGGGTCTCTTTAAAAAAGGGTTGTTTTGGTATTCTTTTTTCTTTTTTCCCTCTTTCTTAATTACCTTTTGATGATTTTCTTGATTTATGTGTTTGGGCATCAAATTTTCTGTTCAGATCTGGTCTTTACAAATGCTTGGAATTCTTCTATTATATTAAGTGTCCATACTTTTCCCTGTACGAATATTGTCAGTTTTGCTCCATAGTTGATTCTTGGTTGTAGACCTAGTTCCCTTGCTTTCCAGAATAACATAGTCTGTGCCTTTTGGCCCTTCAGTATAAATGCAGCCAGATCCTGTGTTATCCTCTCTGTGATTCCGTGGTATTTGAATGACTTCTTCTAGGCACTTTATAATACTTTTTCCTTCGTCTGATAGTTCTTGAATTTGGCTATAACATTCCTTGGTGTTGTCAGTTGGGGATTAGGTACAGGAGGTGATCTGTGGGTTCTTTCAATCTCCACTTTTCCCTATTGTTCTAGAATTTCAGGGCAATTTTCTTGGATAATTTCCTGTTTTATGATGTCCAGGCTTTTTCTTTTGTCATGGTCTTCCAGTAGACCAATGATTCTTAAGTTGTCTCTCCTGAAATGATTTTCTAAATCTTCTGTTTTTTGAATGAGGTGCTTCATATTTTCCTCAATTTTTTCATTCTTTTAATTTTGTTTTATAGTGTCTTGCTGCCTTGTGAAGTCGCTTGTTTCTAATTTTTATATTCTTGATTTTAAAGACTGAATTCCATCCCTGGATTTTTGGTCATCCTTTTCCTTCTGGTCTGATTTTCTTTGGAGGTCATCTTTTATCCTCTTTACCTCATCTTTCATTTCCTTTGGCTCATCTTTCATCTTCTTTGCCTTATCTTTCATCTCCTTTGCCTCATTTTCAAGCTTGTTAATTTTGGATTTCAAGACAGTATTTTCTTGTTTTAGTTCAACTGCCTCTGTTTGCAGATGACTTATCTTACTTTTAAAATTCTTTCCCCAGTTGTCTTCAGCCTCTCTTAATTGTGTTTTGAATTGTATTTTGAGTTCTTCCAGAGCCTGTATCCAATTTACTGGGGTTTCTAATTTTTTTTTTGGCTTGGTGTTCCCCCATCCTTCTCTGTTCCATCTACTCTTTGTTCATTGCTTGTATAGTAATTTTCAATTGTAATTTCTTTTTTCTCTTTCTGTCATTTGCTCATATTTAACTCCTTATTTACTATTTTTTTGTGGTTTTGGGCTTTTCTTTCAGCCTTCACCCCTGGAGTTTTGTCAGCAAATATCTCAGCACAGTCTGTGGGGGAGCGGTGTTGGTGCTTGAGCTTCCCTGCAATCTGGAGGCTTTGATGGGATTAAGTCCAACTGAGTTGAGTTGGATGTGTCCTGAGGCCAAAACCTCCGGAAGTGGTGGCAATAAGGAGTGTCTTCACTGCTACAACTAGGCTTCCAGCTCTGCACTCTGTGCTTCTTCTCTAACTGCTTCCCTACCACCTTTGTTTGACTCTGAGCCTGGCACAGCTTTGCCCGCAAGGTACTCCCTCCAGACCATCTCCTTTGCAGATATTCCAGCTGCCATTGGAGGCTTAGTGCTCTAGGTTTGGGAGTGATCCCAGGACCTTCCTTCTTCCTTTCCCTTAAATCTGAGTGTTCTTGAATTCCATCTTTTGGGGGCATACCTTTTTTTTAAGTTGAGTCCAGCAGGAAGGTTCCTTGGCTCTGTCTTCTTGTTAGGTTTGATTTTCAGTCCCCTAGAAGCATTTAGTTTGTAATTGGTAAGGAAGGATTTTCAGAGGTATGGTCTTTTGCTGCCTCTAAGCCACTATCTTGACTCCAGTTCTGATGCCAGATCTTTATTACTCCAAGTTCAGCAATTTCCAATGCTCTTCTCCAAGGTGATTTGATTTAGATATTAACAGAACCTAAGATCCAATGAGCTTAGAAATTGTCATCCTAAGTATATTGTGTGTATATATTTACATATATATGTATATGCATAAATGTTACATATATCAGAAAACATACAATATATATACTATTTATTTGTACATATATATCTTAATAAATCTTGGTTGATTGGATAACTGAAAATAAATCTTATCATCTGTTCTGTTACCTCATGCATACTCCCTTTCCTTACTTTCCTTTCAAGGAACAACAATCAAATAGGTACTATCCATTGTTGGTGGAAGGGGAAGAGATATCTACTGCCATAATCTCCATGTATTTCTACTTTTTTGTATTATTTACCCATTTAGAAGTCTGGTGGAACACAAAGTTCTCTTTTCAGAATTATGCTCTTTTAAACTCCTACCTAAGCTGCTCTTTCAGAATTGTGTTTTCACATGTACAAAATAAAATACTTAGGATTACAAAGGAAATCAATTATATTGAAATAGTTATAAAATATTATTTTAAAAAATAAGTTCATAAGTTCCAGGTGGAAATCTTTAGCCTAAACCACAACTCCCTTCTTTGGCCACATATCTTACATTCTCCTATTATTCCTCAAAGGTATAAACTTTCTGTCTTTCTCTAGTCCCTGACACAGTGAATAAGGTATAGGAGACTCTTTTTTTTAAACACTTACCTTCTGTCTTAGAATTAATAATGTGTATTTGTTCCAAGGCAGAAGAGTAGTAAGGGCTAGTTAATGGGGGTCAAGTGACTTGCCCAGGGTCACACAGCTAAAAAGTGTCTGAGGCCAGATTCGAACCCAGGACCTCCCACCTCTGGGCCTGACTCTTAATCCACTGAACCACCCAGATGCCCTCCAGGAGACTCTTAATAGTTTGCCGATTGACTAAATGATTGGTGGCTGTATTATTGGTTTTACTTTGATTGTGCCTTATTTCTGTGACTTATGTAAATCATTTTTACTACAATTATGACTCAATGAGTGCAAATAATGAATTTCCAGAAGTAGTTTCATGTATTCAAATTTATATCTTCATATGATATATAATATATAATTAACATAAATTATATATTAATATAATATAACATTATATAGTATATGTTATAAAGTATGCACATTATATGATGTATTCAAAGTCACATTTATATAAAATATAGTTATTAGTTCAAGCTTATATACTGCTTAAGCTGTTCCTTTGACTTTTTGGGGTTTGCTAACTTAGTACTCCTAGATCACTGATAATATAGCAAAATAGAACCTAAAAACTACCTCTGTAGCCACTTACATGTCTGTAGCATATGTATTTCCAGGATGTAGAAGAAAAAATATCTCTTTTATTCTCTTTTTTCCTTTATCTCAGATCATTCAATAGGATTTGGAATATGAAGTCATACTGCTGGTCAAAGTGTTATCCCCCTGCCAGTTTTTCTGGTGTTAAGAGCTGACTTTTCCTCCTCTCACATCAGGGTGTAGACATTTCTGGCATGACAGTGGTCTACATTGAGCACTGGGTTTTCATGGAGGTTAGTATCCCATCTGTCATGTGACATTTGCCAAGTGTCCCATTCAGACTCCTTAGAGAGCTCCTGTTGTTTTTGGAAGGGAAGAGTGATTGGAAGTAGATGACCATAGTGTTCTCGGAATTGAAAGCAGGATTCCTGTCATTGTCAATGACAATTGCTTAAGTTGTCATTTCCTTTTAAAGGAGAGTCAAATGATTTTAAAATACCCTGCCAGGACTATGTTATTGAAGAAAGAAATAATTATTTTAGCTAATATTTATATAATACTTTAAGGTTTATAAAATGTTTTACATACATTATCTCATTTGACCCCCCAACAACCCTGGAACCACTATTTAATAGATGACAAAATTTATTTTAAGAAAGATTGAAAGGCAGGATTCAAACACAGTTCTTCTGACTTCAAGTCAGCACTATCTAACCTGCATTGTAGTTATATGCCTCAGATTTTGTCCTACCCCTGCCACTACTAGCATCTTGAGTAATTCCTTTCTTTTCTCTGGATCTCAGGTTCATCATTTGGAAAATGAAGAGTTTGAATTAGATTTTCTAGTTCTGAATCTTTATGCTCTAAGATCCTTTCTAAATTTAAGGGTTCTTAGATTTTGAAGCTGTTTTATAACATTATTCTGCTGTACTTAGGGTTTTTGTTTAATGTCCCTCCAATTAATTAATTTATTATAACTGAGAGACAATTAGAACCCAGAAACGTTGTCTGAGCAGGATTCATGTTTCACACAGGTAGCATTGGAAGTCCTACTATAAATCAAAAAGTTGTAAGTGAGTTGGAAGGTAATAATTTTTATTGATGAACTTGATAAAAACTAATTTAAACAGCACCATATGCTAAATTCCTAAGGATTTGGGAGACAAAAAGATTTTCTCATTTAGCTAAATTATGCATCACACTTAAAGTAAACATAATAATACTATGCTAAGACAAATGGGTAAATGCCAGTAATGAAAAAAATCATAAACTGAAAATTAGTAATTAAAAACTACTTCTTTTGAAGGGACTTCCCCTAGTGGGGGTTAGGGTATGGAAGTGAAAATTAGACAAACAACCCTGGCTGGAATTGATTCTAGCTCTTAAATTAACTCATGTTTTTATAGCTAAGATTTTAGTTCTGCAAACAAATTCTGGAAATGTCCTCTCTATGGTGACTAGATCTCATGTAAACATAGACAGTCAAAAGCACCAGATCAGATATCACAAAAACCTGAGTACTCTGATAAGCCTCAGCTCTCTCTATATAGGGGGCTGAAATTTAGAAATGACTAAAACTAGAGCAGTGTTGAGTGTTTTCTGGCCAAGTTTTCAGTAAAAGTTACAAGAATAGGAACCAGGTCATTCAATGTCATCAGTTAGCTATTTGTTAAGCCAACGTAATCATTAAGCTAAATGAAGTTTCATTAAGGGTAATGAACTCATTAAGCATAAAATGACGGGGGGGGGGGGGATTAAACATCATTCTTTTCTTAGAATAACTCCAGCCTTGGCTGGGATAGTTGACTTTCAACCTCATGCAACAAGCAATCAACATTTAATTAGTCAAGAGCTTTGATTAGTTGATTAGGAAGCATCCCAGAATTGAATATGTATGAAATTCGTAAAGCATCATATTCAGATCAACCCAACTTTCTTCAGAAGCTACTTGTCCATTGAACTTAAATGATTTAAGATGAATATGTATGCTAGTGATTATTTATAGAATGGTCTCCTACTTCCATACACAGCTTTTACAAAGATCTTACTGAGTTTACTGTGACCTGATTCAACATTTAAGGAAAATAATATATCTTACTGTTTCTTTGATGTTTTAAAAAAATATGAGATCCTTAAGTGGAAAGAAAGTTGTAATCTGTGTCCATCTCCTCTAGAAATGGAGAAAATGTCCATATGCCTTATGGCTCCTTTTTTATGCCTATTATGTACACAGTTTGATTGGTACATGCACAATCCAAACTTATGAATAAAATCCATAAATCCCAAAGGATCTGATATTGGAAATAGATTATTTGTTGACCTCCACAAACAAGAAGCAACAATTTATCCATAGTGCATAATACATAAGTCCTAGAGAGGTGCTTGAAACACAAGTAGTTAAATGACTTGCCATTAATTACATAACTACTATGGAATGAGTAAAAACTAACAAAATCATCATCATCATCATCATCAAAGTAATTTAGGGTAAACAAAACAATTTACACAGAATAGATCTTCCCGAAATCCTATGACATAGGAAATAGAGATAACATTTTTCCCCATTTTGCAGCTGAGGAAACTAAGACCTAAAGGAAAGACCTTAAGTGACTTGCCACTGTTTAAATAGGTAGTAAATGTTAAAGGCAAGATATAAACCCCAGAATCCCAGACTCTGAGTCCAATATTCATCCAGTGTTCCACACTATCTCTGTGTATATGTTTGTGTGAACAATATTACAAAATAAATGGGGATAAACTAAATCCATTCCCATTAAGATCAGGAGTGAAACAAGGATGCCCATTATCACCTCTGTTATTTGACATTGTATTAGAAACACTAGTAGTAGCAATTAGAGAAGACAAAGAAATTGAAGGCATTAAAATAGGCAAGGAGGAGACCAAATTATCGCTCTTTGCAGATGACATGATGGTCTACTTAAAGAATCCTAGAGATTCAACCAAAAAGCTAATCGAAATAATCAACAACTTTAGTAAAGTTGCAGGATACAAAATAAACCCACATAAGTCATCAGCATTTCTATATAATTCCAACACAGCTCAGCAGCAAGAACTAGAAAGAGAAATGCCATTCAAAATTACCTTAGACAAAATAAAATACTTAGGAATCTATCTCCCGAGACAAACACAGGATCTATATGAACACAACTACAAAACACTTTCCACACAACTAAAACTAGACTTGAACAATTGGAAGAACATTAACTGCTCATGGGTAGGATGAGCCAATATAATGAAAATGACCATCCTACCCAAACTCATCTATCTATTTAGTGCCATACCCATGGAACTTCCAAAAATTTTTTTTACTGATTTAGAAAAAACCATAACAAAGTTCATTTGGAAGAACAAAAGATCAAGGATATCCAGGGAAATAATGAAAAAAAAATACAAAGGAAGGGGGTCTTGCAGTCCCAGATCTCAGACTATATTATAAAGCAGCGGTCATCAAAACAATTTGGTACTGGCTAAGAGACAGAAAGGAGGATCAGTGGAATAGACTGGGGGCAAGCAACCTCAGCAAGACAGTATATGACAAACCCAAAGATCCCAGCTTTTGGGATAAAAATCCACTATTTCATAAAAACTGCTGGGAAAATTAGAGGACAGTGTGGGAAAGATTAGGTTTAGATCAACACCTCACACCCTACACCAAGATAAATTCAAAATGGGTGAATGACTTGAACATAAAGAAGGAAACTAAGAAAATTAGGCGAACACAGAATAGTATACATGTCAGACCTTTGGGAAGGGAAAGACTTCAAAACCAAGCAAGAATTAGAAAGAGTTACAAAATGCAAAATAAATAATCTGGATTACATCAAATTAAAAAGTTTTTGTACAAACAAAACCAATGTAACTAAAATCAGAAGAGAAACAACAAATTGGGAAACAATCTTCATAAAAACCTCTGACAAAGGTTTAATTACTCAAATTTATAAAGAACTAAATCAATTGTACAAAAAATCAAGCCATTCTCCAATTGACAAATGGGCAAAGGACATGAACAGGCAGTTCTCAGCCAAAGAAATCAAAACTATTAATAAGCACATGAAAAAGTGCTCTAAATCTCTTATAATCAGAGAGATGCAAATCAAAACAACTCTGTGGTATCACCTCACACCTAGCAGATTGGCTAACATGACAGCTATGGAAAGTAATGAATGCTGGAGGGGATGTGGCAAAGTGGGGACATTAATGGTGGAATTGTGAATTGATCCAACCATTCTGGAGGGCAATTTGGAACTATGCCCAAAGGGTGATAAAAGACTGTCTGCCCTTTGATCCAGCTATATCACTGCTGGGTTTGTACCCCAAAGAGATAATAAGGAAAAAGACTTGTACAAGAATATTCATAGCTGCACTCTTTGTGGTGGCCAAAAATTGGAAAACAAGGGGATGCCCGTCAATTGGGGAATGACTGAACAAATTGTGGTATATGTTGGTGATGGAATACTATAGTGCTAAAAGGAATAATAAAGTGGAGGAATTCCATGGAGACTGGAACAACCTCCAGGAAGTGATGCAGAGCGAAAGGAGCGGAACCAAAAAAACATTGTACACAGAGAGTGATACTTTGTGGTACAATCGAAGGTGATGGACTTCTCCATTAGTAGCAATGCAATGTCCCTGAACAATCTGCAGGGATCTAAAAAATACTACCCACAAGCAGAGGACAAACTGTGGGAGTAAAAACACCGATGAAAAGCAACTGCTTGACTACAGGCTTGGAGGGGATAAGACTGAGGAGAGACTCTAAATGAACACTATAATGCAAATTCCAACAACAGGGAAATGGGTTCGAGTCAAGAACACATGTGATAACCAGTGGAATCGTGCGTCAGTTATGGGAGAGGGAAAAGTGGGGGTGGGGGGGAGGAAAAGAAAATGATCTTTGTTTCCAGTGAATAATGTATGGAAATGACCAAATAAAATAATGTTTAAAAATTAAAAAAAAATATTACAAAATAAATGTTTTCCCTAGGTTAGGGGAGAAATCTATGTGAGATTGAGTCTTCTGGTGCATGGTAAGAAGGTAGTATGATGTAGTAGAAAGGGAGCTGAATTTGAAGTCATGGGACATGAATTTGAATCCTAACTGTGAAAAGAATATTTGCTTTAGAGTAATAGAACCTGGGTTAAAATCCCATATTTAATTCTAACTGCCTATGTGAACTTGTGCAATTCACTTAAATTTCTTGATTCTTTTTCCAACAACTATAAAATGAGAAGGTTGGACTATATAGACACTGTTCTTTTCAATTTTAGATTTATGATCCTATCATATTAGAGAAACAGCATAACAGAACATGGCTTTGAAATCAGGAAGACCTGAATGAAAGTCTGCCTTTGAGATAAAATGATGACAGTTCTCAAGTCAACTCAGTTTCAGTACTCCAGACAACTTTCTAAAATTATAAATTGTAGAATACATGTCATTGGTAATGGGAATTTCCCACATCAATGAAACTACAAGTTTAAACAACAATAACAACAACAAATCAAAAGAAACAAAAAAGGAAAAGGTATTGCTTTATTAGCTTGGATAGTACAGCATTTCTGTGTGCTCCCACTATTTTTTAATGACAACCAGATTTTAAGACAAAAATTGATCTTGATGTGATTTCAGATTCTGTCCTTCAGTCATTAGTTATTTATTTGGCTCAATTGTAACATGGAGTTGATTTTGTTTGCCTAGGTGGGAGGGGCAGGGAGAAGTTGGCTATTTTATAAACAATGAAAAGGATTAAGTGCACTGTATCTAAATCAACCCACAAGTTGCACTGACCAAGTACCTACCATGCATGTGCCCAGGACTGTGCTGGTAATAACTTTGTTTTCAAATTGGTCATCAGGTTACTACTCTCACTAACTACATGATTTCTTCTTTCTCTCTTTCTCAGTCTGGGAATATTGGACCTTTTCCTCAGTTATTCAAATCGAGTGTTGTCACAGGGTAATTTAAAATATTAAAATTAGAATTGGCACCAAAACTGAGATTAGGTCCCAACATGGGAACTCTGGGATTTGCAAATAAGGTTCTATATAATAACAGGGAGATTATTAAAATGCTCCTAAAATCAGTTTCTAATTGTTACTATAGTTTGTTTCTAATGCACAACAGGACCTAGAATGTGCTATTAATTTAAAAACCATGGGTCTGGTGGAAGGTTCCCCCCAAAGGGTTCAACACTGAGAAATGAATATATGTGAAATTGGCTGAATGTTTTTCAGAGTCCATCATGGGAAAAATGCTAAAACCTTTTCTGGGGTTTTGTAGCTGGCTCATTATTGATTGTAGTCTCATTAGAACTCTTTTATTTCCAATTCATGCAAAAACAACTGGTCTACTTCTTTGACCTCTTCTCCTTGGCTCCTTTCTTTGGTTGACTAAATATATTTCCTTTCTGTTTGTAGTTCCCAGACAGTAAGACCTTTCATGCTTTGCATGCTAAGGACTTGTCATTTCTCATCTCTTTGATCTCTAGGATAGCTATGGGTATGTGTGTGTGTGTGTGTGTGTGTGTGTGTGTGTGTGTGTGTGTGTGTGAACTCTCCCAATGGTGGGGAAGTTCCTCTAGCCAAAAGAAAAGCTTTCATCTGAAATGGTTTTCTCT
Organism: Monodelphis domestica; assembly: GCF_027887165.1. NCBI lineage: Eukaryota > Metazoa > Chordata > Mammalia > Didelphimorphia > Didelphidae > Monodelphis > Monodelphis domestica. Next base: position 300,452,844 of record NC_077227.1, on the reverse strand, counting down.
GTATGAACAGCATACATATAGTTCTATATCTAGGCTTTATCTTGTTGAGGTTCTCCTGGTTTCCTATTAGTCGGTTAAAATCTACTAACATTTATTAAGTGCCAACTATATGCCCAATACAGTGCTAGTGGTCTAAAGACAGAATAAAACAGTGCCTGGTCTCACGAAATTTACAGTTAGCTATAGATTATATAGCAGGTGCACAAACATATATTCCTTCAAAATAAATAAAAATATAATTTTAACAATGATTCACATTTCCATGGTGAATTATGACTTACAAGAAATATCCCCACAATAAGTTTGTGAGGAAGCCAGTAAAAGAATTACTATTCCCCTTTGTATAGTGATAGGAGAGGGTAGAGAAGGGAATAATCATTTATTTAGTACCTATTATGTGCCAGGCACTATACTTAACACTTTTATAAATATTTTCTCATTTGATCCTTACAATATCCATGAAAGATAGGTACTATTATTATGCCAATTTTACTGTTGAGGAATCTGAGGCAAACAGATTTGAACTCAAGTCTTCTAGACTCTAGGTCTAGTAAATGTACTTAGCTACCAGTTCCTCCAATGAGAAATGAAGATGAGGAACCTGAGATTTGCCTATACAAATACCAAATGTAAGAACACAGATTCAAATCCAGGTTTCCTGATTCTTATTCTAGTGTTGTCTTCATCACATCATACTCCATATTGAAAAAAAACATTTTTGGCCTTCAGTTCTCCCTCCCCTTAGCTCACCCCTTTCTATAGGAACAGTTGTTAGGGTCTGAGTGGAAAAACCCCGCAAAGGAACACACAGAGACAATGTAAAGACAAAAGGGAGAGGTTTATTCCTAGCAAGCTAGGGTGGCCACCCAAGGGAAACCACACCAGGGAAAAGACTGGGAGTGCATATATAGAGAGAGCAGCTTAAAAGGAGGATAAGCAGGATATCTGTCTCAACAGCTGTGGCCTTGGGTAGAGCATCTTACAGTTTTTCCAGGATATCTGTCTCAACTGTGGCCTTGCAGTTTTTCCAGGATATGTCTCAACTGTGGCCTTGCAGTTTTTCCAGGAACTGTTTATTTGGACACAGTGCAACCTTCACTTCCCTTCATTCCCCAGTTCTTTTTATTTTATGATGCTTGTTCAGGGGCGAGCCAAAACCTCCAGGGGCAGGGCATTAGCGTAGCCATCAGAGGGGGCTGTCAGGGCCTGATACTGCTGCCTGAGGACCATAAGCTGGATTGTGTGGACCTGGTCATTCACAAAGTGTATCAGTCGGTGGACTATACAAGGCTTGAAAATGATAAGGAAGAAGAGAATTAACATTGGTCCAGCTGTAGTGGGGATTTTGCAAATGCTTGCTGGTACCAAGGTTGGGTGTGAGTGCATTCGCATTCTCGGGCATCTAGACTATGACAATCCCTGTGTGGTCTGCAGCACTCTTCCTTGAGGGTGACACAGAGGCCTCCCTCCTATAGGAACAAAAGATCAAGGCCCCTTGGTCCTGGAGTACGACTTCTGAAAGGGAGTTTAGCGATTTCTTAAGGGCCTCTAGTGATTTTTCTATACGCCTGAGGTCCACATGTGTGTGTAGGTGCCTTAGGTCTTCTGTTTGAAAAAGGGAGGTTATACCTGTGCCAATCCCTACCAAGCCAAAGAGCATGGTTAGGGTCAGTGCGAGGACAGGTTCCCATTTCTGGTGGCTGATTCTTTGATGTTCCCAATAGTCCAGCAGCTCCGTCCCTGGATGGTATAGTACTTGTGGCAGAATGGTGACTAGGATACAAAGCTCAGGGTCCTGGGACAAGGTCAAGGAGGAAACGCAAGGGGTCAATCCTGAGAAGGTGCAGGCCCAGTAAGCTCCCGATAGGGGAATGTGCACCAGTGGCTGCTGTGTGAAAAGTTACACACACACACACACACACACATATACACACATTGACCAGATATAGGCATGGTCAGGCCTACTTTATGGTCACTCTAGTTGCAACCTTGGGGGCTATCCTCCTGGGAGGAATTGAATGAGGCATTCAAGGCAATGGCTTTGTAATATGGTGGTTGGGAATCAAGGCAAAAGTGAGGTTAGGTGAGGTTCGGTTTAACTGCCACTGAGGCAGTTTCATGTTTTGTTTCATATGCTTCTACCCAACCTGAAAAAGTGTCTACCAGGACTAAAAGATACCTGTACCCATTTTTCCCTGGCTTGATTTCTGTATAGTCTACCTCCCACTGTTCTCCTGGCTCCAGCCCTCTTAACCGGGTGCCCCCTGGTTCCTTCGGTCCCCCCTTTTGATTAACCCATGCACATGTTTCACATCTTTAAGTGATGTCTTTGCAGAGTCAGTGCATATTATGAAAGAAAAAGTCTCTGTCCAGCATGTCACTCAGTTTTGTGCCTTTCATATGTGTGGTGTCATGTATTCTTTTTACTAGCTGTCTCCCCACTGCTTCTGATAAGTGAGTCCTGCCATCTGACAGGCCCAGCCATCCACAGGGAAACCACACAACCTCCAGGAGGGCCAGAATATCAGGCCCATTCTGGATATCTTTGCACCAGCAGTGAGGAATCCCTCCTAGGTCAGTGCCCCCTGCCTTCCTATCCCCTCCCCTCTCCAAATAGCTAAGGGAAAAAGGATGATGGTCTCAGTCTTCTGGAGATTCTTCAGAGCTGAGAATGGGTGTAGAGCTGTCCCTTTCCTATAGTCAGGAGAGAGGTATTGGCTATAGGCAACATCCAGGGCTTCAGGGTAGAATGCTTGCTGAGGTTACAAAGGCATACGAACACATATCCCACAGGGGAATAGCCAAAACCTGAACAGTGAGAGAAAGGCTGCAGACACAGAGTCTTTAGGGGTGTGTCCTCAGTGAATGCCCGGGTCCCAGTTTGGTGGAGATCTGCTTGGAGATCTGAAGGATGTCCAGCTACTGCTTCCCCTGATTGGCAGACAGGCCACAAGGGGGAGAGTCAGCCCCTAAGATTGAAGTGTAGAAACCAGGACTGGGGAAAACACTAGAACACCCGATAGAAACAGAAAATCAGTACAACAGTAATTGGCATTACACATTTGCATTTGGGTATCTTAGCCAACATATTTCATCTTCAGAAATCATGTTCTGATAGGAATAGATTCCTTGTTTGCAGAGTTGGTATGTGATGTTTCTGTTAAAGAATATCCTTTTGCAAAGTACACATTAACTGTAAACACCTATAAACACTTGAGTAATAATATTTTACAGATGTATTCCTTTACCCCAGATTCTGGGGGAAATTCAAGAAAGCTTTGAGCTATATTTCCAAGCTCAAGATCCAAACCGCAACTGTGGTAAATTATACTAGCCTGCAAATACAAGCCATCTATGAATAAACTTCACCTACTTCTCAAAGTATGTTCCTAACAATTTGAGAATTTTCAATTATTAGGGTTTTTTGAGGAAATGGAAACTTTAATTTCACAATTTGCATTAAGTGCTGATTATAGGAATTTGTCACCAAGGAAAATATTTCCTCAGGTCCCAAAGGACACAGTGAGTGGCTTCACATGCAGGTAATTAATAGCCTAGATGGTCAGAAAAGGTCCATTCCTAGGTGAGCCCCAAACATGCCTCTGTAACCATTCCAGGACATCCTCTGTCTTTGGTGTACTTTGTCACCATTAAATCCCAGAAGCCTTCTTTTGCTTTAAAAGACATCTCACCCATTTCAGCTGAGAGAAATTATGCTTATCAGCAGTCCAGAAATAAATCTCCATACTCTCAAACATGCCTTTGATATCCCTACAAGGCTGATCACTCAATTATTCTTATGTATTCTGGCAATAATTTACACATCACACTTTAGACACAAAACCTGGAATAAAGAACATGAGTGCTGAATTGAGTAGCTCCATAGTAATATAAATCAGAGCTGTATCATCTCTTGGACCTAGGCCCTCTGAAAGATTAAGACAAAGTCATATAGAAATCACTTCAGGGCAATTGTCCAGAGAAATTAAAGAACCAGGTGTGATTTTCCCATAATATATACATTAATTTTAGAGATTACCCCTAGGTCAGGGATCCAGTTATAAGAGTAGAACATCTATCTGTTTTCTTTCACCTTCTCTGACAAACTGAAGTCAAACAAACATCCTGGTGGGATCATTTCAATTGCTAACCGATAACCCAAACAAATTCTGAGTTAAAGGATTACATCATTGAAACACTTATCTTCAGCATAGTGTTCATCCATTAGAAATTTCAGTCCATAGTACAAATTGGCAAACTGAGGTAACCACTGAGTATTGAACAAAAATCTATAGCCCAGGTTTACAATGAGCTTTTGTTCACATCCAAACAATACTTGAAACACAAAGAGTTTAGCAGCAAATCACATAACAATCATAAAATTCACATAAATGCCATTTTTAACATCCTACCCATTCTTTGGCTACTGTTTGCCACAACTCCTTATACAGATCAAAATGTAATCAAAATATCAACCAACAAATCCCCAAAACTTGTGTGAGGTAACTTATCAATTACATATCACTCAACTCAGTTCATCACTCTGGACCCGGAAGGTTTGCATTAAGATTCCACAGCTTCAAACAAGCTTCTTGGTCAGACAGGGCTGGCAATGTTTGCTTGCTGGAGCACCTTAAAACCTCCAAAATATACAATTAAAATATACTCATCTTTAAGTTCTATCACACAGTGGTTGTCAACTTTTTTTAGATCCCTATTTCAGTCCCTAAGTATCAGTGTGGGACAATTATAAGCACTTCTTTCTCCTTCCTGTGTGCAAGGAAAGGGTTAATAACTCCTGAGCAATTTGTCCTAAGGCTGCTTGGCTTGATTTAGATTTTATTACTTAGCAACCTTGGTCCACCCTTCTTTAACCAGTGAGCTCACTATAATATAAAAGTTTGAATGTATCAAACCCCTTTCATAATAATTTACTCTCAGTGGATTTCAGTTTGAACTCCACACTTCCAAATAACTTTGATTAAGTCCTTTAGCAATGTTTCACTGTAACCAAACCGAGGTGTACTTCTCTCAAACCTGTCTAAAGTAGAATAGAACCTCCAATTTAGTTCCTTTTTAACTCAAAACATTGCTATATTCCTAATTAAAGTTCATCATCATTATTCAAATTTATAATTTGTTGTGTCTATTTCACACTAGAATTCATAGTATCAACCAGTAACTCTATCCATTACTCTTATGTCTTCTGGCTCCTCTTCTTTGCCATTATTGTATGTAGAGGAAAGGTACTGTTCTGAATTGTATTTAATCCTCATGACAAGCCCTTCTTGATTTCAGGGCTGGTCAAGTTTGTCTTGTTAAGGACATACAGTTTGCATAGCATATACCCCTAACCTATGTAGGTGTAAAACTTAATTCTCTCATTAGTACGAATGCACACATAATTTGTATTCACTTCATTACTTTCCAGGAATTTGTATCTGAATACATGTTCATCACTAGATCACAAATTCCTTTCTATACATTGTGCGCATTTAAAAAAAAAAACAATTTATATGACCTTAGTCAAAGACAACACCATTTAGAAATTCTCTCTTTTGCAAAATACCAAAATTTTAACACTTACATTATTAAATCTCAAGTACAATAACCACTTTTAAAAACTTTTTGTGTCATATGATTTCTTGCTGCTAGTTCTGACAGCACATACATTAAAATGAATCTGATTTGAAGGATTCCCAATTTTAAATTCTAGAATAAGTTCTTCTCAACAACATAACAACTTTTTCTGAATGACTTTTACATCTATAAAGTAGCCAGTACAATTCCTGTCGATATAGAATAAACATTCCTCTCTGTGTCAGGCTGGCTATCAATCACATTTAGACAATTCTCAAATTCACTGAAACCATTATGCATTGCAAAGTTTAACAAAACAAACCTCTAACCATGCATGTTTGTTTCAATAAGTATTTGACTGGGGTGCCCTTCTGGGCCGGGTAGTAAGACATGGGCCGGATGGCAGAGATGACGGGCTTCTCCCATGTCCCTCCCTGGGGCCACCCACTCCCGAAGGTTGGCCATTCTGAATTGCAAAGGGTTTGTAGTTTCCCTTTTTAAACTGAGACTCCCAAATTCTGTGCCCGAGTTTTAAAAGAGAAGGTCTGTGGCGGGGGGGGGGGGGGGGGGGTTAGTTTGATTCTGACCCATCTTCATTCCCTTGCTTGTGAGAATGGCGGGCAACCCAAAGACAATCACACAGAAAATAAACAGACAGAAAGACAGACAAAAAATCCTTAGTTTATCCAAACAATGTTTGGAGCAGGGAGAGAGCTTGCTCAAGGCTCCTACCTGCCCTTCCTGGTGCCTTGCCAAAAAGGCCCAGTGCCCTTGTGCTTGCAGGGCCTCGGGTGCATCCACCCTGAGACCTCCTTCCTGGGGAATAGATTTCCCCACCGGGGACTCAAACCCTGGCCTCTCTGGAGGCAGGGGGACTCCAACCCCCTGAAGTTCTGCCTCCTGGCTTCTCATCTCTTGTGAAACCCTTTCCCTCCCTCTAGCCGAGTCACTTCATGGTTTTCTAGGCCTGTTCCCTCATGGGAGGCAGGACCTGTGATAATCACCAGTTCTCACTCAGAAACAGGCAAGGAGGTGGGCTGTCACCTCTGCCTGTTCAGGCAGGGTCACCCGGTGGCTTAACATAGGATGTTCCCCTATATTGCCCAGGAGACATGGTAATTATTCGTCCACTAAGTCATATGCCAATCCGGTGCCCACGTCCCCCCTTACACAATCACTCTCACACTCACTCGTCAATCAACTCACCTTCAGGGTTTCAGCACAAGATTTGGGAGAGTCTTCCCTTTGTCCTGGTGTTTCCTGGGGGAGGGGAGGTGTCTTACCATCCCGGGCGAGCCTCCATATGTTAGGGTCTGAGTGGAAGAACCCTGCAAAGGAACATGCAGACACAATGTAAAGACAAAAGGGAGAGGTTTATTCCTAGCAAGCTAGGGTGGCCACCCAAGGGAAACCACACCAGGGAAAGACTGGGAGTGCATATATAGAGAGAGCAGCTTAAAAGGAGGATAAGCAGGATATCTGTCTCAACAGCTGTGGCCTTGGGTAGAGCATCTTACAGTTTTTCCAGGATATCTGTCTCAACTGTGGCCTTGCAGTTTTTCCAGGAACTGTTCATTTGGACACAGTGCAACCCCCACTTCCCTTCACAATAACCAAATCAGTCTGATTATTGTGTATGGGAAATGCATATCCTTTATGACCCTACAGCTCTATTCCCCATCCCTGAAATTCCCTGACCAAAATACTCTTTCCTCACCACAGCTCACCCATCTATATTGGCACCTATATTAGAATATAAGTTCTTTGAGGGCAGAAACTCTCTTTAATATTTGTTTCCATAGAACTTAACACAGTCAGTTTCTGTCATATCTTGTAATAAGATGAAGTGCCTGGGTAATTGATCCCAAGGATGAAACAATGACCAACAATGTAAATCACAAGAGGGGGTTTATTAAACAAACTGCAGTTTGGGCTCAGTACTCTAAAAATGGCTGGAGCCCTGAGTCTGGGGCTTGAAGGTCCTTTTATACACTGGAGTGACCAGGAACTTTTGTGGTAGGGGGAGTGCACAGAAATTCCTGGGGTGGGGGGAGTGAACAGGAACTTGACAGGAACTTCTGGGGCTGGGGTCATTATTGGCTCCTGGAATATGTCAGGAGGGGGAGTCACAGGTCTATGAGTGAGGGGGACAGGGAGGGAAGAAAGTAGTTTTGGGAGCTGGTTCTTCAAAGACTGCTAAATTTCTTTTATCATTTGTTCATTCAGAAAGGCATAAGTTTGATTCTGTTGAAAATACAGTTAGTTAGCTCTATAATATCAAATAATTGAGATTAAAGTATACAAGACAGCTTGTTAAGTACTGGGAATACAAAGGGAAAAAGGAAACATCCCCTACTCTCAAAGTGCTTACTTTATGCCAGAACTGATTCCCTTCATCTTTTACTGGTATTTGAGTTTTTTTGTGAAAACATTCTCCCCTGGATTTGAAGTAGGAAAATATTTGTTCTCTTGAACAAGACACTCCTACTTTGTCTTAGAAGAGAAACATTTCCCAGCAGGCTCATTTTTGATAAGATGGATTGATCTGTGGCCAAGCTTTCAGGGAAAGAAGTAGGCTTGTCTTCTTCACTTAGGGGAAATGTTTAAGTGTTCCTCATTAAGTTGGAATGGCAAGAGGAGAGACAGTGGTAGTAATCATCTTTATAAAGCACTTACAAGAGGCATCAAGGTGGCTCAGTGGATTGAGGGCAAGGCCTAGAGACTGAAGGTCCTGGGTTCACATCTGACCCCAGACATTTTCTACCTGTAATCTTGGACAAGTTACTTAATCCCCATTGCCTATCCCTTTTACGGTATTGATTCTAAGATGGAAGATAAAAATAAAAGTTAAGAAAAAGGGGGTAGGGTAGCTTAGCACAGTGCCTAACACATACTAGACATTTACTAAATGCTTGTTTTATTTTCTTTCTTTAAAATTAGCTCTACCACAAAATAGAATGGTCTGCCCATTTCTTGAGGTCCCTAAACAAATCCTGATAACCACATTGTTGGACAGATTGTATAGAGGATCAGGTTTATAAGTTGGACTAGATGAACACTGAGATTCCTTCTAACTCTGAAATTCTATGATTTTTATGGTTTTTTAAATCTTTTTCTGAACTCTTTTCTCTTCTAAGCCTTTTAACAGATCATTCTCCATACCTGAGATATACTTTCTCTTTATCTCCTACTCTTAGAATCCTTATCTTCTTTCAAATCTCAGGTCAAGTGAATACTTCGCTAAGGCACTCTCCTCCTTTAGTTTTCTTTCTTTCAAATTATCTTGTATTTATTTGTCTATTTATATGTATTATGTAGCACTCCCCTTAAAATGTAAAGCCCTTGTAATTAAGGACTTTTTCCTTTTTATTTTTGGTCTGGGTAAGAAGAAAGTTTCTGGTTCAACTTTATTACCACCATTTATTTAAGATGAGCAGGCTATGTAACTAGCTGGAGTCAGCAAAATCAAGCCAAGATATCAAGTGGTAAATGCAAGTTTTTAGCTATAGTTCTGGTATTAAGCAGTTTCCTTTTTCACCTGCTAGAAATCTTTCCCTTTTGCCATTTTGATCTGTAAATCATTATCTTCCCTTATTTACTCTTTGAAATTCCATTGTAACCATACTACCTATATAACTAGAACCAGCATAGAACATTACTAAAAATGTTTCTCAGGGCTCACTGGTTTTTGAATACATTGAATCTATGTTCTGGGAATAATTAACCAGCATAATTCCATATCTCTTTGTCATGATTATATAATTAGCAGAAGCATCTATCAGTGAATGCTTGTACAATTTTTGTCACAATTATTGATGACCCCAGAAGTTGGATCAAGATAGATTGTTTTCAGCCTAGAAGCCCTCTAGTGTACAAAAAGTAAAATTTAGGAAGAATTTCTGAACAGGGAAATTGCTGTTTTATCAATAAAATTGCAAACATTTTATTGTTCTTTATTTCTGTATTGTCTATCTCTATGTCTGAGTAATCTATTAGCCATAAACTGTTGAACTATAGGGATGTCAGCTTACTAGAGACACTGATTTTTTTTTTTTTGATGAGTATAGTACTGTGATTCAGACAAAAAGCCAAACCAAAACAAAACAAGGGCTTAACTTTGGGATCTTAATGGAAGGACTCCCTCTCCCCTCCTTTTTCTGAATGAATACTCTGACTAGCATTAGGATTCATCCAAACTCTGTGTCGTTCATCATATTTTCTGCAGACAAATAAGCAAGAGTCTTGTCTGATTGTCTGTCATTTGCAATTACTGTACTGTTGGCAACACACTGTCTAAATTACTGGGTAACCCATATCTGATCTAGTCTGAAGGAAAGAGTAGTTGGGTTCCTGTCATGAATCATATAAAATCTGACATAAATCTCAATTCCCCCTTGAGTGGTCAGTGATCATTAAAGGATTCTATCAATGAAACATTCTAGTTGCATAGAGGGTACTTAATTTTTGTTGAATTGAATTGAATTGTGCTTGTAAAAACTTAATCTACTTTGCATTTTTAGTATTATTTTATATGTTTACATACCGTATTGTTGTTCAGTTGTTTCAATTATGTTTGACTAGAGTTTTTTTGGCAAAGATATTGGAGTTGTTTGCCATTTCCTTCTCCAGCTTATTTTACAGATGAGGAAATGGAGGCAAATAGTTAAAAGAAACCTACAGTTTTATAGCTGGTCTATATTTGAACTCTGCTTCACCACCTACCTGCCCTTAAATGTAACATGTAGTATAGTGAAAAGAGCAGCAAATTAGGAGTCAGATGTTCAAATCTTGGCTCTGATGTTTTTTAACCAGTGTGACATTGGCCTACCATATTACTTTACTTTTCTGAACCTCAGTTTTGTCAGTTGTAAAACTGAAGGAGTTAGATTAGATGATCTTTAGATTTTTTTTAATGCTAAAAATCTGTGGTCCTATTTCTCAACTGCTAGTCTATAAGTATTCTTATTAAGAGATTCAGTCTCTTTGTCCATACATCCCACTAAGTGCCTAGCATAGTGCCCTTAAGACAGTAGAAAGTATTTGCAATGTTGTTTTTTATCATAATGTGTTTTTTTCCAGATTATATGTAGATACAATTTTAATAATTAATTAATTAATATAGAATATTTTCCTATGGTTACTTTATTGCTGTTCTTTCCCTCCTCTTCTCCATCCCCCCTCCCTCCTGGAGCCAACAAGCAATTCCACTGGGTTTTACATGTATCATTGTTCATATCCCATTTCTATATTATTAATATTTGCAGTAGAGTGATCATTCAAAGTCAATATCCTCAATTATATCTCCTTTGAACCATATGATCAATCATATGTTTTTCTTCTATGTTCCTACTTCTACAGTTTTTTCTCTGGATATGGATAGCATTATTTCTCATAAGTCCCTCAGAATTGTCCTGGATCATTGCATTGCTGCTAGTAGAGAAGTCCATTACATTTGATTGTGACACAATGTACAATGTTCTCCTGCTTCTGCTCTGCATCAATTCTTGGAGGTCTTTCCAGTTCACATTGGAATTGCTCTAGTTCATTATTCCTTTCAGCACAATAATATTCCATCACCACCAGATACCACAATTTGTTCAGCCATTTCTCAGTAGATGGATACCCCCCTCATTTTCCATTTTTTTTTGCCACCACAAAGGGTGCAGCTATGAATATTTTTGTACAAACATTTTTGTCACTTTGGGGTACATACCCAGCAGTGGTATGGCTGGATCAATGGGCAGGAATTATTTGAAAGCCCTTTGGGCATAATTCAAGATTGCCTTCCAGAATGGTTGAATCAATTCATAACTTCACCAGCAATGCATTTGTGTCACAACTTTGCCATATCCCCTCCAACCTGTATTACTTTTCTTTGCTGTCATATTGGCCAATCTTCTAGGTTTGAGGTGCTACCTGAGAGTTGTTTTGATTTGCATCTCTCTGATTATAAGAGATTTAGAACATTTTTTCATGTGCTTATTGATAGTTTTGATTTCTTTACCTGAAAACTGTCAATTCATGTCCATTCAATTGATAAATAGCTTGATTTTTTGTACAATTGTTTTAGCTCTTTATAAATTTGAGAAATTAGACCTTTGTCAGAAGTTTTTGTTATAAAGAATTTTTCCCAATTTGTTGCTTCCCTTCTAATTTTGTTTGCATTGGTTTTGTTTGTATAAAACCTTTTTAATTTAATATAATCAAAATTATTCATAATATTTTGTAATATTCTCTCTCTCTTCCTTTATCTTAAATTCTTTCCTTTTCCATAGCTCTGATAGGTATACTATTCTATGTTCATCCAGTTTATTCACTCTTTATATTTAAGTCATTTCCCCAGAATGGGTAAACAATCTGAATTTATCTTGGTATATAGGATAAGATGTTGAGCTAAACCTAATTTCTCCCATTCTGTTTTCTAAATCTCCAAGAAGGTTTTGTCAAATAGTGAATTTTTGTCCCCAAAGCTGGGCTCTTTGGGTTTATTGTACAATATCTTGTTGAGGTAATTGACCCCAAGTCTTTGATTCTCCCTTCTGTCTCTTAGCCAGTACCATATTGCTTTGATGATCACTGCTATATAATGCAGTTTAAGATCTGGTACTGCTAGGCCATCTTCCTTCACATTTTTTTTCATTAGTTCACTTGATATTCATAATCTTTTGTCCTTCCAAATGACCTTTGTTATAATTTGGTCTAATTCTATAAAAAAGTTTCTTGGGAGTTTGATAGGTATGGCACTGTATAAGTAAATTAATTTGGGTAGGATTGTTATTTTTATTATATTAGTTCATCCTACCCATGAGCACTTAATGTTTTCCCCAATCATTTAGATTCAGTTTTAATTGTGTAGAAAGTGTTTTGTAGTTGTGTTCATATAATTCCTGTTTTTTTTTGGGGGGGGTTACTAAAATGGAAAAATGTTTTTTTTTAACATTATTTTTATTTGGTCAATTTCTTTTTTAAAATATATTTTATTTGATCATTTCCAAGCATTATTCGTTAAAGACATAGATCATTTTTTTTCCTCCCCCCACACCCCATAGCCGATGCGTAAATCCACTGGGGATTAGATGTTTTCTTGATTTGAACCCATTGCTTTGTTGATAATATTTGCATTAGAGTGTTCTTTTAGAGTCTCTCCTCTGTCATGTCCCCTCAACCGCTGTATTCAGGCAGTTGCTTTTCCTCGGTGTTTCCACTCCCATAGTTTATCCTTTGCTTATGAATAGTGTTTTTTTCTCCTATATCCCTGCAAATTGTTCAGGGACATTACACCACCATTAATGGAGACGTCCATTATGTTCGATTATACCACAGTGTATTAGTTTCTGTGTACAATGTTCTCCTGGTTCTGCTCCTCTCGCTCTGCATCACTTCCTGGAGGTTGTTCCAGTCTCCATGGAACTCCTCCACTTTATTATTCCTTTGAGCACAATAGTATTCCATCACCAACATATACCACAATTTGCTCAGCCATTCCCCAATTGATGGGCATCCCCTCGTTTTCCAGTTTTTGGCCACCACAAAGAGCGCAGCTATGAATATTTTTAAACAAGTCTTTTTGTCCATTATCTCTTTGGGGTACAGACCCAGCAGTGCTATGGCTGGATCAAAGGGTAGATATTCTTTTGTCGCCCTTTGGGCATAGTTCCAAATTGCCCTCCAGAATGGTTGGATCAGTTCACAACTCCACCAGCAATGAATTAATGTCCCTACTTTGCCACATCCCCTCCAGCATTCATTACTTTCCTTTGCTGTTATGTTAGCCAATCTGCTAGGTGTGAGGTGATACCTCAGAGTTGTTTTGATTTGCATCTCTCTGATTATAAGAGATTTAGAACACTTCTTCATGTGCTTGTTAATAGTTTTGATTTCTTTATCTGAGAACTGCCTATCCATGTCCCTTGCCCATTTATCAATTGGAGAATGGCTTGATTTTTTGTACAATTGATTTAGCTCTTTATAAATATGAGTAATTAAACCTTTGTCAGAGGTTTCTATGAAGATTTTTTCCCAATTTGTTGTTTCTCTTCTGATTTTAGTTACATTGGTTTTGTTTGTACAAAAGCTTTTTAGTTTGATGTAGTCAAAATTATTTATTTTACATTTTGTGATTCTTTCTATGTCTTGCTTGGTTTTAAAGCCTTTCCCCTCCCAAAGGTCTGACATGTATACTATTCTGTGTTTACCCAATTTACTTATGGTTTCCTTCTTTATGTTCAAGTCATTCACCCATTTTGAATTTATCTTGGTGTAGGGTGTGGGGTATTGATCTATTCCTAGTCTCTTCCACACTGTCTTCCAATTTTCCCAGCAGTTTTTGTCGAATAGTGGATTTTTGTCCCAAAAGCAGGGATCTTTGGGTTTATGGTATACTGTCTTGCTGAGGTCGCTTTCCCCCAGTCTATTCCACTGATCTTCCTTTGTGTTTCTTAGCCAGTACCAAATTGTTTTGATGACTGCTGCTTTGTAATATAGTTTAAGGTCAGGGACTGCAAGGCCCCCATCATATGTGTTTTTTTTTTTCATTATTTCCCTGGATATCCTTGATCTTTTGTTATTCCAAATGAACGTTGTTATGTTTTTTTCTAAATCAGTGAAGAAATATTTTGGTAGTTCAATGGGTATGGCACTAAATAGATAAATAAGTTTGGGTAGGATGGTCATTTTTATTATATTGGCTCATCCTATCCATGAGCAGTTAATGTTTTTCCATTTGCTCAAGTCTAATTTTAGTTGTGTGGTGAGTGTTTTGTAGTTGTGTTCATATAGTTCCTGTGTTTGTCTTGGGAGGTAGATTCCTAGGTATTTTATTTTGTCTAAGGTGATTTTGAATGGGATTTCTCTTTCTAGTTCTTGCTGCTGAGCTGTGTTGGAGATATATAGAAAAGCTGATGATTTATGTGGGTTTATTTTGTATCCTGCAAGTTTGCTAAAGTTGTTGATTATTTCAATTAGCTTTTTGGTTGAATCTCTAGGATTCTTTAAGTAGACCATCATGTCATCTGCAAAGAGTGATTACTGGGTCTCCTCCTTGCCTATTTTGATGCCTTCAATTCCTTTATCTTCTCTAATTGCTACTGCTAGTGTTTCTGGTACAATGTCAAATAGTAGAGGTGATAATAGGCATCCTTGTTTCACTCCTGATCTTATTGGGAATGCATCTAGTTTATCCCCATTGCAGATGATATTAGCTGATGGTTTTAGATATATTCTGTTTATTATTTTTAGGAATGACCCTTCTATTTCTATGCTTTCTAGTGTTTTTAATAGGAATGGGTGTTGTATTTTATCAAATGCTTTTTCTGCATCTATTGAGATAATCATGTGGTTCTTGCTAGTTTGCTTGTTGATGTGGTCAATTATGTGGATGGTTTTCCTAATGTTGAACCAGCCCTGCATCCCTGGTATGAATCCTACTTGATCATGGTGAATGATCCTTCTGATCACTTGCTGGAGTCTTTTTGCTACTATCCTATTTAAGATTTTTGCATCTATATTCATTAGGGAGATTGGCCTATAGTTTTCTTTCTCTGTTTTTGACCTGCCTGGTTTTGGAATCAGTACCATGTTTGTGTCGTAAAAGGAGTTTGGTAGAACTCCCTCTTTGCTTATTATGTCAAATAGTTTGTATAGTATTGGGATGAACTTTTCTCTGAATGTTTGATAGAATTCATTTGTGAATCCATCAGGCCCTGGGGATTTTTTCTTAGGAAGTTCTTTGATGGCTTGTTGGATTTCATTTTCTGATATGGGATTATTTAAGAATTCTATTTCCTCTTCTGTTAGTCTAGGCAGTTTGTATTTTTGTATATATTCATCCATTTCTCCTAAATTGGTGTATTTATTGCCATATAATTGGGCAAAGTAATTTCTAATGATTGCCTTAATTTCATCTTCATCGGAGGTGCTGTCCCCTTTTCCATCTTTAATGCTGTTAATTTGCTTTTCTTCCTTCCTTTTTTTAATTAGATTGACCAGTACTTTGTCTATTTTGTTTGTTTTTTCAAAGTACCAGCTTCTTGTCTTATTTATTAAATCAATAGTTCTATCACTTTCGATTTTATTAATTTCTCCCTTAATTTTTAGGATTTCTAGTTTGGTTTTCTGCTGGGGGGTTTTAATTTGATCTCTTTCGAGTTTTTTCATTTGCATTTCCAATTGATTGATTTCTGCTCTCCCTAGTTTATTAATATAAGCATTCAGGGATATGAATTTACCTCTGATTACCTCTTTGGCTGCATCCCAAAAGGTTTGAAAGGATGTCTCGCCATTGTCATTTTCCTAGATGAAATTATTAATTGTTTCTATGATGTCTTCTTCAACTAAATGGTTTTGGAGTATCATATTGTTTAATTTCCAATTGGTTTTAGATTTGGTTTTCCATGCACCATTACTAATCATTATTTTTATTGCCTTGTGATCTGAGAAGGCTGCATTCATTATTTCTGCTTTTCTGCATTTGTGTGCTATGTTTCTGTGACCTAATGTATGGTCAATTTTTGTGCATGTGCCATGTGGTGCTGAGAAGAAGGTGTATTCCTTTTTATCCCTATTTATTTTTCTCTATATGTCTATTAATTCTAATTTTTCTAAGATTTCATTCACTTCTTTTACCTCTTTCTTATTTATTTTTTTATTTGATTTATCTAAATTTGATAATGGTTGGTTTAAGTCTCCCACTAGTATGGTTTTATTGTCTATTTCTTCCTTCAATTCTCCTAGTTTCTCCATTAGAAATTTGGGTGCTATATTATTTGGTGCATACATGTTGATTAATGATATTTCCTCATTGTCTAGAGTCCCTTTTAACAAAATATAATTACCTTCCCTATCCCTTTTGATCAGGTCTATTTTTGCATTGGCTTTATCAGATATCATGATTACCACTCCTGCCTTCTTTCTATCAGTTGAGGCCCAGAAGGTCTTACTCCATCCTTTAATTCTGACCTTGTGGGTGTCAACCCGCCTCATGTGTGTTTCTTGAAGACAACATATGGTAGGGTTTTGGATTCTAATCCATTCTGCTATTCGTCTACGTTTTATGGGTGAGTTCATCCCATTCACGTTCAAAGTTATGATTGTCATTTGTGGACTCCCTGGCATTTTGATTGCCTTCCCTAATTCTAACCTTTTCTTCTTCGGCTCTACCTTTTAGTCCAGTGATTTACTTTGAATCAGTCCCCCTTGTCCCCTCCCTTGATGTTTCTTTTTTTAGTCCCTCCCTTTTTCTTCCCTCCCCCTCCCCCCTCTCTTTCCCTCCCTTTTTGTTCTCCCTCTCCCCCTCCCCCCCTTGGTTTTCCCTTCTCCCTACCCTTGTTGGGTAAGATAGAATTCAAGATCCAAATGGATCTGGATGTTTTTCCCTCTCAGAGTTGATTTCCCTGAGATTAAGGTTTAAGTAAAAAAAAACCCTCTCTTCCTCTCCTTCTTATAGGAGTTTTCTTCCCGTCCCCTTCTCATGTGAATCTTTGTGTGAGAATGATTATTCTATTTGGTCTTTCTTTACCCCCTATTTATACATTACATTTCCCCCACATATTAGTATACATAGATTGATATAAATGTAGTCCTTATAGAAGAGAGTTTGAGTAAAAGAAGAAGATAACATTTTCCCCCTTTCCTTAATATTTACCTTTTCAGGTATTCCTTGCTCTTTGATTTTCGGTATCAAACTTTCCACAGAGCTCTGGTCTTTTCTTTGCAAAAAGTTGGAAATCTTCTATTTTCTTGAATGCCCATACTTTCCCTTGGAAGTATATAGTCAGTTTTGCTGGGTAGTTGATTCTTGGTTGGAGACCCAGCTCTCTTGCCTTTCTGAAGATCATGTTCCATGCCTTACGATCATTCAGAGTAGAACTTGCAAGGTCTTGTGTGACCCTGATTGGCATTCCTTTATATCTAAATTGTCTTTTTCTGGCTTCCTGTAGGATTTTTTCTTTTGTTTGATAGCTTTGGAATTTGGCAATTACATTCCTGGGAGTTGTCTTTTGGGGGTTTAGTGTAGAAGGTGTTCTGTGAGCTCTGTCAGTGGCTGTATTGCCCCCTTGTTCTAGAATCTCTGGGCAATTTTCTTTGATTATATCTTGTATCACCATGTCCAGTTTGGTGTTTATTTCTGGCTTTTCTGGGAGTCCAATTATTCTTAAATTATCTCTTCTCCCTCTATTTTCCAGATCTGTCACCTTGTTGGTGAGATATTTTATGTTCTCTTCTAATTTCTTGGTATTTTGGCTTTGCTTTATTAATTCTTGCTCTTTTACAGGATCGTTGTCTTCCAGCTGCCTGATTCTGGCCTTTATAGCCTGGTTTTCCTTTTCAGTTTCATCACACCGGTTTTGTAGATGTGTGAATTTCTTTTGCATTATTTCCAACTTTTCCTCCCAGAAGGCTTCCATCTTTTTGGTCATTTCTGATTCAAATTCTTCATGGGTTTGTGGAGAGTTTCCATTTCCTTTGGAAGATTTTGGAGCATTTTCTTGTATATCTTCTTCTATCTCCTCTGTATTTTGTATTTTGGCTCCATAGAATGTATCCAAAGTCGCCCCTTTCTTCTTATTTTTCTTGGTATTTTTGGGCTTCTGTGCTTCTGTGGAGTTTGCCATCTCTGAATGTGGAGGATTAGCTTTTCTTATCTCTGTCTGGTGTTCAGAGGCTTTAGTCCTGGGCAGATTGTCGGTTCTATGAGGTTTCCCTGGGTTAAATTGAGTATGCCTCACTGGAACTGGAGTGGAAGGGTCGGACCTGGGGGCCACACTCTCCCCTGGCTCTCTGGGTCGGGTTGCTTTCCGGAAGTTGCCTTCAGAATAGCTGGCCGTGAGGCTGTTTCGTTGGCCTGCGGGGCGATGGGCTGCGGCTTCCCGGAGCTCCAAGGGCAGTGACTTTCACTGAGACTTGGATAGCAGGATCCAGCAGGTGAGGCTGTCTTGCCCACCCTGAGGGTTGCTGTTGTTTCAGATAAGCCTGCTCTCTGCGGGGGGAGCTCCGAGGGCAGTGACTTTCACTGGGACTCGGATAGAAGGCCCTGAGGGTTGTTGTTGTTTCAGTTGACCCTGCTCTCTGAACGGGGCGGGGCTGCGGCTTCCCGGAGCCTTGGACTCTGTGTTCCTACCCCTTAGGTCCAAGTGATCTCGGGTTCTGGCTTTTGAGGGGGGCCATATCTTCTGATCCAGGTCCAGGTCCAGGAGGAGGATTCCCAGAGTCTATGCTGTTGATCGTCTTGAATTTCGGCACCTTAGGAGCTTATAGTTTGAGATAGGTCGCGAAGGGTTTTCCGGAGATCTGAACTTTTAGCTTTCTCTAAGCCGCCATCTTGACCGGAAGTCCATATAATTCCTGTTTTTGTCTTGGCAAATATATTCCTAAATATTTTATTTTGTATAGGGTGATTTTAAATGGAATTTATTTTTCTAACTCTTGCATCTGGGTTGTGTTGGAAATGATGATGATTTATGCGAGTTTATTTTGTATCCTGCAACTTTACTAAAGTTGTTGATTATTTCCACTAGCTTATTTGTTTATTCTGTAGGATTCGTTAAGTAGACAATCACATCATCTACAAAGAGTCATTGTTTAATCTCCTCATTGCAGACTTTAATTCCTTCAATTTCTTTTTCTTCTCTAATTGCTACCACTAGTGTTTCTAGTACAATGTTAATTAATAGAGGTGATAATGGGCATCCTTGCTTTACTCCTGATTTTATTGGGAATGCTTCTAACTTATCCTTATTGCAGATGATACTAGCTTATGGTTTTAAATATATACTGTTTATTATTTTTTAGGAAAGGCTCTTTTATTCCTATACTTCCTAGTGTTTTCAAAGGAATGAGTATTGTATTTTGTCAAAGGCTTTTTATATATCTATTGAGATAATCATGTGATTTCTGTTGGTTTGCTTGTTGATATGGTCAATTAAATGGATGTTTTTTCTAATATTAAACCATCCTTGCATTCCTAATTTTTAATAATTCTTGATATTTTGGGATCTATCTTCTCTCTCCTTCCATCCTACCCCAACATGGGAGGTTATATAATATAGTTTAGGTTGTATAAAACATTCCATGTATATAATATTATGTATGTGTATAATATATAATGTATAATAATGTATATAATGTTATAGAAACATACATTGCTTATATGAGTAAAAAATTCATGAAGGAAATAAAATGAAGAATGGCATACTTCAATTTGAATTCAAACTTTATCACTTTCTTCTTTGGCAATGGATAGCCTTTTTTTGTCATGAGTTCTTTGGAGTTATCTTGAATCCTTGCATCGCTGATAATAGCTAAGACATTTACAAGACATTATTTCTGTTTTTGTGTACAGAATTCTCCTGGTTTTGTTCACTTCACTTTGTATCACATCATATAACTCTTTTCAGAAGTGGCTAGAAAACATTCCTTCCATTGAATTCTTTGTTTATCCAGTAATCTCTGGTTTGTCTCTTCCCTAAGTTCTGAATTTACTGCCTCATTAGAGCACAACGATGGTTGTTATCCTTTATTTTTCAGTAAAAAAACTTCATTCTGAATATTAAATTCTTTGTGGTCAATTGTCCCTGAATATGCTAAAAGTTTTGATTTACTCTATATTTTTTCACATGCCCAAACATGGCAAAATGTTTTAAGTCCTCTATAGTGCCACTTACTAGAAAAGAGCAAGAATTTAACATTAAAAAATGTAGGTACCTCCCAGCTGTGTGACCCTGGGCAAGTCACTTGACCCCCATTGCCTAGCCCTTACCACTCTTCTGCCTTGGAGCCAATACACAGTATTGACTCCAAGACGGAAGGTAAGGGTTTAAAAAAAATGTAGGTACCAGAGCTTAAAGATAAAAGCCCTGTTATGTAGCAGTAGCTACATATTAGTAACTAGATCATGCACACAAGCAGAAGGTAATGATCAATTCTCTGAAAATACACACAAGCGCGCGCGCACACACACACACACACACACACACACACACATATACTCTGCATATAACCCAGGACAGTATAAAATGCATTATTAACACTTTCTCTGTCACTTTCTTAAGTCTAGACAAACAGTAAATGAAGCACTTATTTGTAGCAGTTAGTCATTTTTGAGACAAACATTACTAAAATTTTTACAATCCAATTGAGCTGGTTGCAACATAATCCTGTGACATAGAGGATACTTAGCACTTGGGAGAGACTACATTTATCTGAACTGTGGCAAAAGCTCCCATGATCTTTTCAGTCCTAGAAGTTAGAGCTGAAAGAGACTGTAAAGTTATCATCTAGTCTCCCTTACTTTTAGTTGAGGAAATTGATGTTCAGGCAGGTGGAACTTCTTGCACAAGGATAGATCAGTTTGAGAGGGAACTATGACTAAAATTCAAGCCTCTTGACTCCAAATCTTGTGCCCTTTTCATTATGGCCTATTGTTTGGCATATATATTGTGATTGCTTACCTATGAGCTTTGAGGTTGAACACATTTCCTCTTTCTCATGTTGTGCATATTTAATGTAATCCAAAGTTATGACCTTAAAATCTGTTCCTGACACCTATAGAATAGCATTAGGATAAAGACCATTCCAGCTGTCCTTGATGGGAAATTACACAGGATTTAGCCTGCAAATCATTTCGTTTGGATTGTACCTCCTTTCAAGGCCACTAGAAAGGATTAGAAAAGCTTGCTGGACTTTGGTCCTCTAGTTGTGAGGGAAGGGTGCTGCCTGCCTGCCTATCAGTGAGACCCTCCTGGGAACCAATCAGTTATAGGTACTGGGGGACCAGTCATTTTTCATAGGCACCACTGTAATCCCTTTCAGCTATCATAAGATTTAAAGGCTGATTTGCTGTGGCCAGATGGGACCCATGGGAAGGTTTTTAGAAAGAGACTAACTCCTTAAGATGGCCAGATAGAAAATATCCTAAGAGGCACATTTTCCAGCTCTCCAGCTAGAATTGTTCCACAACAAATTGCTTGGGGGCAAAATTAATGGCAGAACTGGGCCTCAAATCCAATTATAGGGCAGCTTGTGTTTTATTAAAATATTTTTTTCTAAAATTCATGACAGGAAAATGTCAACTCAGCAAGAGTTGGGGTTTTTATTTTCTTCCTACCTCTAGCCCCCCACTGTGACCGTGCAAAATTGAATATCATTTATATTAAGAGAGAAAGCTCAGGAACTGTGTGAGAAATCCTTCACCAGAATTCAATACAATATGAAATGTCTTCTGGGCACAGTACACACAAAGGAAGTTTATTGTTAGTTTTATCTTAGAGAAAAAAAAATTTTTTTTCAATGATGGATTTCTACTTCCTTCTCCCCCTCCATTATTTATTTATTTTGGTTAAAGGAAAGAGAAGAAGGACTTTGGAGTGAATATATTTACATGAGTTACCAAGAAAGTCATTTTACATTGTTAGCATAAAAAGAAAATAAAAGCAGATTCAATTAAAAGGCAGCTTCCTGGTTTCAGTCTTTTTCCTATTTTTTTTAACTCAGTTTTGAAATGAAGTTTTGGCAGTGAAGGGTTTCCTAAGCAAATGTGTCAGGATCTAGTTCTTGAGGGAATGTATCTCTTCTTTTTTATATTTATATTAGCTAAACATTTCTGCAATGAACAGATAATACAAGTGTTCCCTGTACTGTACATTGTCTTGAAATCCCCAGTCTGGATGTTCTATCTGGGAAAATGGGAAATGAAGCAGCTGAACACAAGATTTTTTTTTGTAACTATTAGAGCTGCTTCTGACTTATGGCACTGGCAACATTGTTGAACAATGCTGATGCATACTCACCTCTATCATAAAGCAGTCTGGTGGTCCACAGAGAAAAATTTGAAAAACCTTTTAGCCTTTGGTGTTCAGTGGCTTTGTTACTGTAGGTTTCTGGTTTTGCTGTGGGCTTGTGGACTGTGCCATCTTTTGTAAGAAGGAGAGCTGTGGTACTGAGATCTCATACTCAGAGGAAAATGAAACACAGATGACCCGTGCAAAGAGCAGGTATTGGAGACTCAAGAGCTAGGATGAAGCCAGAAAGTAAAGCAATCTCCCTCCCTCCTCCAATTCAGCAAGGATTGATTATTGATGAACTTATGACGTATGTGCCAAACACTAAGCTAGGTGCAAAGGATAAAAACAAAATTTTCTCTTCTTCAGGAGTTTCCTTCTTGTTCTAGGAGAAAATAGCATGCATACAGATAAGTAAATATAAATATATTCAAAACTAATGAGTAACTTCATGGAGAAAATAACACTAATACCCTGGGCTACCCAGGGGAGTCTAGACAGGCCTCCTATGGGGTTTGGTTGTGGAATGGAACCTTTAAGGGAGTTAACTTCCCGAAGAGAAGAGGAGGCAGAGTTTTTCAAGCATGGACAGACACAGTTTATTCAAAGCCACAGAGGCAGGAGATGGAGTTTATACCAAGGAAGACAGTTCAATTAGTTCAAAGAGTTCAAAGAGTGAAGAGAAGAAATAGGCTCTAGAAGTGGGTCTTGTTCATGTTTCTGTAACATCAACAATAATGATACCTTATCTTTTATCTTAGAATCAATACTAAGTGTCGGTTCCAAGGAAGAAAAATGAAAAAGAAAAAAGAAAAAAAGAAAAAAAGAAAAAAGAAAAGAAAAAAAGGCAATTGGGTTAAGTATCATGCCCAGGGTCATACAGCTAGGAAGTGTTGGAGACCAGATTTGAAACCAGGAACTCTCATCTCTGGGGCTGGCTCTTTATCCACCGAACCACCTGGCTACTCCTATGCATTAAAAAAAAAATCCTTGCCTTCTGTCTTAGAATCAGTACTGTGTATTGGTTTAATTGGATTAACAGAAGTCATGAATATCCTGGGATAATACAACTAGTAAGTCGAAAAGACAAAATTCTAACTTAGATCTTTTTTGACTTTGGATTCTAACCCTCATTGTTTCTCCCTGGTCTATCTCCCATCTAGAACAGGGCCTTGTCCCATGGTAGGCCATAAGTATAAATTTATTTTCTCAAATGAACAAATTTATAAATGAATGAATCCAAGGTATGACCTGTGAAGTCTTTGTCAGTATGCTTAATAATTAGTTTTTTGAATAAAATAATGATAATTCAATATGATAAAAAGGGAAACTCCATTATTGAGTGACAAAATTCAAATTATTTACCTGGTTCTTGTCTTTGTTGAGCTCATAGTATGAGGTAGAATATAAAAAGGCCCTGAAAATCTAGCCTATTACTTCTCTACCCCAAATCTTCAGTACTCTTTATTGTCTGATGAGTACATTCAAGTACATTTGCCTACTACAAAGGCTCTCCATAATCTTGCTTTTTGATCTTATGATATTTCAAATTGAATAATACTCACATACACCCAATTTTTTTTCTTATGTTGATAGGTTGTGGTTGACCTTTGTACTTGAAGAAGACCTAAATGACCTCATTATGATGTGGCCAGTGTACAATGTACAATTAGACTGTGGCTAATCAGACCAATACAAACTCAGGATGTTCTACAATAGGTTGGGATAGATATGTCTCTTAATTTTTAGATCTCATGTTCCTTTTGAGCAGCTGAAGTTCTGCTTTGCTCAAGAACGTCTTGTGTTTTGTCCTTACCTTTTCACGTCCTCTTTCTACTTTAAATTCTACTCTGGGTCAAGATGGCTACTGAGTAGGAGCAGAGCTCTTCTTCTCCTTTCCACTGATGGAGACAGAGTGCTTCAAATAGACAAAACCTAGATAAAACGACCGAAGGAGTCCCATGATAGGACACAGCACAGAAGGTAGGCAAAGTTAGGACATTTCCAAGCAAAAAGGGGGCGAAAATTCCCCTACCAAGGGGCGAGCTCACCACCCCTCCCACATTTCACTTACCTTTTCAGAGTCCGAACTAGCACAGGACAAACTTCTAAGTTCTAGGAGGGAGGCTGGCTGAGTTCAACCCAGACTTACTCCTAAGAGAAATGACTCAGAACACTGGGAGGCTGAGGAAACATGGAGACAGGGGGTTGCAGAGCTTGGAGAGAGAGGGTGGCTCACAGCAAAAAAATGCCACAGAGAATAGTAAAATGCTCTCAGGCTAAAACCACTCCAGTGCTCAATACAGAGACCTCCCTACATCCTACACCCAGACCTCTTCCAGGCAACCTCTAAGTTGTCAGGGGCCAAACCTGCATGTAAGAATAGCAAGACTAGGAACCACAGGAGGCAGAGTAAATGTGGAGATAGGGCATGGAGCTTGGTCAGAGAGGGGAGGCTCAAAGCAAAATGCCACAGAGACCCAACAAAATAGCCTCTGGACAAAAACCTCTCCAGTGCTCAATACAGAGACCTGCCTACACTCCACACCCAGACCTCTGCAAGGTAATCTTTAAGTTCTTGGGGGCTGGACACTACTGAGGACTGGGGGGAAATATCCTCAGGGAAAAAACCTCTCCAGAGCCCAATAGAAAGATCACCTACATTCCTCACTTAGACATCTGACCATGATGGAACAAGGCAATGGCCACCAATTCCCAGGAACTAAAATTCACAAATACCAAAAAAACCAAACAAACAAAAAAACAAAAAAAAAAAACAAAAAAAAACAACCAAAGAAGAAAATGTTGACCCTTGATAATTTTTATACAGAAAAAAAACCAGACTAAAGAAAAGGCAGAAGAAGATGACCAACAATTAAACACACCCAAACCTTTGAGAAAAAAATAAATGTTGGAAATTTAACCATTGGGAAATTTCCAACATTTATAAGTCTAAGAAATTTTAAGGTTTACATTGGTCACAAGTTCTTGAAGGCTTTAAATCTGAGATTGTCATAAAAATGGAAGAAATG
The DNA here is from genome assembly GCF_027887165.1 of Monodelphis domestica. NCBI lineage: Eukaryota > Metazoa > Chordata > Mammalia > Didelphimorphia > Didelphidae > Monodelphis > Monodelphis domestica. The sequence goes on along the minus strand of NC_077227.1, from coordinate 300,427,457 downwards.
TGTCAAGAAAAGTGGGAAATAGTCCAAAAACTAAATGACAGTTAAAAAGACAGGATCTCCTATTTGGAAATTGAAGGCCAGAAATCAAAAGAAATAATAAGTAAATTAAAGAGCAGAAATGACCTGTTGAAAGCCATGAAACACAAGATAAATCAAACTGAAAAGGAAAATCAAAAGATAGTAGCTGAAAACCAGTCATTAAAATATCAAATTGCTCAATTGCCAATGATCTCACAAGACAGCAAGAATTACTAAAGCAAAGCCAAAAAATAAATTACAGATTAGAAAGCAACACAAAATATCTCACAGAAAGGGTGGTTGATCTTGAAAATAGAAGTTGGAGAGACAATCAGAGAATCATAGACCTACCTGAAAATCTGGAAAAAAAACAGAAACCTTGACACCATACTATAAGAAGTTATCCAAGAAAACTGCCCTGAGATTCTGCAACAAGAGGGCAAAGTAGACATTGAAAGAGTCCATAGATCACCCACCACACTAAATTCTCAAAAGACATCCCCCAGGAATGCAATTGCCAAATTCAATAACTTCCAAGCTAAGGAGAAAATATTATAAGAAGCCAGAAAGAAACAATTTAGATATCAAGGAGCACCAATTAGGATTACAAAGGATCTGGCAGCTTCCATGCTAAAACACCAGAAGGCTTGGAATATGATATTTAGAAAAGCAAGAGAATTGGGTCTTCAACCAAAGATCATCTATCGATCAAAACTGAATATATACTTCAAGGGGAAAGTATGGGCATTCAACAAAAGAGAAGACTTCCAAATATTTGTAAAGAAAAGAACTAAACAGAAAATTTGACGTTGAAATCCCAAAACCAAGATAAACATGAAAAGGTAAATAATAGAGAGAAGGGTCATATTTATTTTGTTCTCTAGGGACCTCAAATAAAGCCAAATTGTTTATATTCTTATATGGAAAAATGTTATTTGTAACTGTCAAAAATTGTATTTACTATTATAGTAGTTAGAAGAATTATCCATAGGTAGAGTTCGGGGTACTAAGTGGTTTAAAATCGCATATAAAAAAAAGAAGAAAGAAAAGGGGGGGTAATGGCATCAAGAGAAACTTGAAGGAATAAGAAACTTAGGATAACCTATACTACACAAAAAAGCACACGGAAAAAGGAAGGGAAGAATACAACTATAAGAAGGGGAGGGAGAGAGTGCTTAAAGGTAATACTCATACCTTATTCTCAGTGGAATCAATTCAGAGAGGAAAGAACATCTAGACCCACTGGAGTATTGAACTCTATGTTACACTATAGGGAAGTTGAGAGGAGAAAACTAAGGGGGAGGGGAATGGGGAGGGAAGTTAAAAAAGGGAGGGAGTGAAATAGGGTGAAGAAAGTTTATTAGACTTTAAAAAAACAAAAGGGAATAAAAAGGGAGGGGGCAGAAAGGGAGGGTGGGGAGGGAAGTAATTCAAGGGGGGAGAGTGTGTGGGGTAGCTTAAAAGACCCCAAAAGAAAATTAAGAGGAATAAAAAGGGAGTAGGGGAAAGTAAAATAAAATAAGAGTGGGGAGTAGGGGGACTGATTAAAAACAGAATACTGGTGTTGAAGGAATTAATGAAAGAGGAAAGAGCAGGACAAGGAGAGAAAATGAAAATTTTGGGAAATACACAAGTAGTAATCATAACTTTGAATGTGAATGGCATGAACTCACCTGTAAAGCAGAAGCAAGAGTGGATCAGAAACAAAAATCCTACCATATGTTGTCTACAAGAAGCACATATGAGGAAGGTAGATAAGCATAGGGTAAAAGTAAATGGATGGCAAAAAATCTATTGGGCACCAAGTGATAAAAATGAGGCAGGAGTCGCAATCATGATATATGATAAAGCCAAAGTAAAAATAGATCTAGTTAAAAGAGATAGGGAAGGTAATTACATCCTGATAAAAGGCAGTATAGACAATGAGGAAATATCAGTACTCAACATGTAGGCACCAAATGGCATAACATCCAAATTTTTAAAGGAGAAACTCATGGAGCTCAAGAATGAAATAGATAGAAAAACAATACTAGTGGGACCTGAACCTTCCTCTATCAGAACTAGATAAATTGAGCCAAAAAATAAATAAGAAAGAAGTAAGAGAAGTGAATGAAATCTTAGAAAAATTAGAGTTAGTAGATATGTGGAGGAAAATAAATACGGACAAAAAGGAATATACCTTCTTTTCAGCAGCATATGGTACATTCACAAAGATTGACAATGTACTAGGGCATAAAAACAGTGCAAACAGACTTCTGGGTAAAAATGGCAGCAATCTAGATGCAAATTGATTCCTCTCCCCTGAACCGAATGAAATAGACTACCTCAAAAGAGCATAAAATTCATCTTTAGAAGATTGGTGGGACTCTCCAGCAGCCCACAGCAGCAAAGGTACATGGGGTTTGAACACTTCCACACTATAAGAGGGAGAGAAAGCTCACTGCCAAGTGTGAGCTGAGCTGAGCTGCCCACCCCCACTACGGAGTAGGGACCAGCTCATTCACTGGAGACAGCAAGTGAGTGAGGAACATCTCTGCAGTAAGTGGGGAGTACTCCAGGGTCCTCAGAGCTGTTTCACTGGAGAGCGCGCAGACCGCAGGGGCTCCTGCAAATTGCGAATGCTGTGGAGTCTCTAGAAACGGCCTGAGGCAAAATCTCCTCTGCTCCTTGCTGTTGTGAGGGGGGGGGATGCATGCCAGGGTCCCTGGGAACTGACAAAGAATACCAGGGAACTACCCTGCGTAGCAGTTTTACAAGGGAAGCCTGCACGCACGGGAGAGAAGAGACCACTGACTATGTGGGCAGGCACTCTAACAAAATTTGGAGGCTGGAAGGAATCAGCCTGAGGCAAAAACATCAAAATTCGCCAATTCCACTCAGATTTCTGACTGAAAAGGAAAGGGAAAACCACCAAAGGGATGGCTCAGAATGCCAAATATCAACCCTTCAAGAAGAAAGGGAAAAAAGTGACTATTGAAAACTTTTATGGAGGAAAAACTAAGGCTACAGACGAAAAAGAGGATGAAATACAAACAAAATCAAAACACGCCCCCCCAAAATGGAAAATATCCAGAAGCTCTGGAAGAACTCAGAATGGAGCTTTTCCAAAAGATGGAAACCTTCTGGCAAGAAAAATGGGAACAAATTCAAAAAATAGGTCTTCAGCCTGACAGACAAGACCTCACAATTGGAGAAAGAGATGGAAGCCTCAAACAAAAGGGCAGAACAAACTGAAAAGCAAAACCAGTCATTAAAGACCAGAATTAAGCAACTGGAAGACAGTGATCTTGCAAAACAGCAATAATTAATAAAGCAAAGTGAAAAAATTAATGAATTAGAATAAAATATAAAATATCTCACTGACAAGGTGACAGATGAGGAAAATAGAGGAAGGCGAGTCAATTTGAGAATCATTGGTCTACCTGAAAAACAAGAGATTAACAAAAACCTTGATGCCATACTTCAATAAATCATCGAAGAGAATTGCCCCTATGTTCTCAAACAAGAGGGCAAAATAGAAATCGAAAGAGTTCATAGAACACTCTCTATACTAAATCCCCAAAAGACAACCCCCAGGAATGTAATCACCAAATTCAAGAGCTTCCAAACTAAGGAGAAAATATTACAAGAAGCTAGGAAGAGAAACTTCAGATACAGAGGCGCATCAATAAGGATCACACATGACCTAGCAGCGAACATGCTAAAAGACTGCAAAGCATGGAACACGATATACAGAAAAGCAATAGAATGGGGTCTTCAACCAAGAATCAGCTACCCATCAAAACTGACTATATACTTCCAGGGGAAAGTATGGGCATTCAACAAAATAGAAGATTTCCAAATATTTATAAATAAGAAAGGACCAGAACTCAGTGGAAAGTTTGACATCCAAACACAAAGAGCAAGATAAACATAAAAAGGTAAACATGAAAGAAAGGGAAAAGAAGAAAAGTACTTTATTTTTTCTTTTATTCAAATTCTCTTCTATAAGAGCCACAATTAGATCAAATTATATATACTAATATATGGGAGAAATGCTATGTGCGACTTTCAAAAATTATATGCATTAAGAGAGTAATCGGAAGAATCACTTATAGGGAAAGATTGGGGCATTAACATGATATGAGGGGAGGGAGAAAAAAAGAAAGAAAAAGGAAGGGGGGAATCAATGACAGTACTAAGATATACTTGAAGAAATACAAATAAATTAAATAGAACACTCTTTGCCACACAAAGATACACATGGAAAGGGGAGGGGAAGAATTCTCTTATAAGAAGGAGAAGAAAAGAGAGATAATTGGTATTATGTAAACCTTACTCTCAGTGAAACCAACTCTGAGAGGGAAGAACAACTACATCCATTGGGATGTTGAATTCTATCTTATCCAACAGGGTATGGGAGAAGGGAAAACCAAAGGGGCTGGGGGGAAGGGAACACAAAAAGCGAGTGAAGGAGAGGGGGGAGGGGAAGGGAACAAAAAGGGAGGGGCTGGAAAGGGAATCATAACACGGGAGGAGACTAGGGGGAATGATTTAAAATAAACCATGGGTTTAAAAGGTAATAGCAAAAGAAGAAAGGTGAGAATTAGAGGAGGATTTCAAAATGCTGGGGAATTCACAAATGACGATCATAACATTGAACGTGAATGGGATGAACTCACCCATAAAACCTAGACAAATAGCAGAATGGATTAGAATCCAAAACCCTACCATATTTTGTCTTCAGGAAATACACATGAGGCAGGTAGAAACTGACAAGGTCAGAATTAAAGGTTGGAGTAAGACCTATTGGGGCTCAAATGACAGAAAGAAGGCAGGAGTAGCAATCATGATATCTGACAAAGCCAAAGCAAAAATAGACCTGATTAAAAGGGACAGGGAAGGTAAATACATCCTGATAAAAGGGAGTATAGACAGCAAGGAAATATCACTAATCAACATGTATGCACCAAATGGTATAGCACCCAAACTTCTAATGGAGAAACTAGGAGAATTGAAGGAGGAAATAGATAATAAAACTATACTAGTGGGAGATCTGAACAAACCACTATCAAATTTAGAAAAATCAAATAAAAAATAAATAAAAAAGAGTTAAAAGAGGAGAATGAAATCTTAGAAAAATTAGAGTTGATAGATATATGGAGAAAAATAAATAGGGATAAAAAGGAATACACCTTCTTTTCAGCAGCACATGGCAAATTCACAAAGAGTGACCTTACACTAGGTCATAAAAACATGGCATACAAATGTAGAAAAGCAGAAAGAATTAATGCAAACTTTTCAGATCATAAGGCAATAAAAATAATGATCAGTAAGGGTATGTGGAGAGCAAAATCAAAAATCAATTTGAAATTAAATAATATGATACTCCAAAATTGGTTATTTAGAGAACAAATCATAGAAACAATTAATAATTTCATTGAAGAAAATGACAATGGTGAGAATTCCTTTCAAACCTTATGGGATGCAGCCAATGCAGTAATCAGAGGAAAAATCATATCCCCGAGTGCATAAATTAACAAATTAGGGACGACAGAGATCAATGGATTAGATGTGCAAATCAAAAAACTTGAAAGTGAACAAATTAAAACCCCGCAGAAGAAAACCAAATTAGAAATCCTAAAAATTAAGGGAGAAATTAATAAAATTGAAAGTGATAGAACTATTGAATTAATAAACAAGATAAGAAGCTGGTACTTTGAGAAAACAAACAAAATAGACAAGGTACTGGTCAACCTAATTAAAAAAAGGAGGGAAGAAAAACAAATTGACAGTATCACAGAAGAAAAGGGAAACCTTACCTCCAATGAAGAGGAAATTAAGGCAATCATTAAAAACTACTTTGCCAAATTATATGGCAATCAATATGCAAATCTAGGTGATATGGATGAATATTTACAAAAATATAAATTGCCTAGACTAACAGAAGAAGAAATAGAATTCTTAAATAATCCCATATCAGAAAAAAAGAAACCCAACAGGCCATCAAAGAACTGCCTAAGAAAAAATCCACAGGGCCTGATGGATTCAGAAGTGAATTCTATCAAATATTCCAAGAACAGCTAATCCCGATACTATACAAACTATTTGACATAATTAGCAAAGAGGGAGTGCTACCAAACTCCTTTTATGACACAAATATGGTACTGATTCCAAAACCAGGTCGATCAAAAATGGAGAAAGAAAACTACAGGCCAATCTACTTAATGGACATAGATGCAAAAATCTTAAATAGAATACTAGCAAAAAAAAAAAAAAACTCCAGCAAGTGATCATGAGGGTTATTTATTATAAGGTAGAATTTATACCAGGAATGCAAGGATGGTTCAATATTAGGAAAACCATTCACATAATTGACCATATCAACAAGCAAATCAACAAAAATCACATGATTATCTCAATAGATGTAGAAAAAGCCTTTGACAAAATACAACACTCATACTAGAAAGCATAGGAATAGATGTGCCTTTTCTAAAAATAATAAACAATATATATTTAAAACTATCAGCAAACACATCTGTAATGGGGATAAATTATAAGCATTCCCAATAAGATCAGGATTGAAACAAGGATGCCCATTATAACCTTTATTATTTAACTTTGTTCTAGAAACACTAGCAGTTGCAATTAGGGAAGAAAAAGAAATTGAAGGTATTAAAATAGGCAATGTGGAGGCCAGGCTATCACTCTTTACAGATGATATGATGGTCTACTTAAAGAATCCTGGAGAAGCACCCAAAAGGCTAGTCAAAATAATCAACAACTTCAGCAAAGTTGCAGGATACAAAATAAACCCACATAAGTTATCAACATTTCTATATATTTCCAACATATCTCAGCAGCAAGAGGTATAAAAAGAAATTCCCTTTAAAACCACCATAGCCAGTATAAAATACTTAGGAAACTATCTGCCAAGACAAACTCAAGAACTATATGAACACAACTACAAAACAATCTCCACACAATTAAAACTAGATCTAAATAAATGGAAAATCATCAATTGTGCATGGGTAGAATGAGCTAACATAATAAAAATGGCAATCCTTCCCAAACCAATTTACTTATTTGGGGCCATACCCATCAAACTACCGAAAAACTTTTTTTATAGAATTATAAAAACAATAACAAAGTATATTTGGAAGAACAAAAGATCAAGAATATCAAGGGAAATAATGGGAAAAATGCGAAGAAAGGTGGCCTAGCAATACCAGATCTTAAACTGCACTATAAAGCAATGATCATCAAAACCATATGGTACTGGCTAAGAGACAGAGGGGATTATCAGTGGAATAGACTTGGGGTAAGTGACCTCAGTACAACAGTCTATAATAAACCTAAAGATCCCAGCTACTTCTGGGAAAATTGGAAAACAGTATGGGAGGGATTAGGTTTGGTTCAACATCTCACACCCTATACCAAGATATACTCAGAATGGGTGAATGACTTGAACATAAAGAAGGAAACTATAAGTAAATTACGTGAATACAGAATAATATACTTGTCAGATCTTTGGGAAAGGAAAGATTTTAAGACCAAACAAGAGTTAGAAAAAATTACAAAATGCAAAATAGATTATTTTGATTACATTAAATTAAAAAGGTTTTGTACAAACAAAACCAATGCAGTCAAAATTAGAAGGGAAGCAACAAATTGGGAAACAATCTTTATAACAAAAACCTCTGACAAAGGTCTAATCACTCAAATTTAGTGGTAATCTAGTGGTAGTCTCTCAGTGACCGAAAATGACAATTGTCTTTGTGCATTATCATCTATTGATGTACCCTCATTTGGCTTTGAAGTCCAAAGACTGAGGTACAAAGTTTGTGGCACATGGGGCATGGAACTCCAGTTCTTACTGGAGGTGCGGTTGTGGCCTGGTGTCGGCATTCACGCGCAGCAGCACAATGTCAACGTCGTTCATCTTCAAAGGTGGAGGCGGCATGGTTAATGTGGGTTCACCAGCTGCTTCTGTCAGAGGCAGCAAGTTCTAGTTGCTTTGGTACAATGCCAGCCCACTTCAAGTTTGACTTTAGCAGATCTGTGAATCTTTTCTTTGGTCGACCTTGTTTCCTGAGTCCAGCTGACAGTTCACCATAGAATACCTGTCTCATTATTCGCTGTGGTTCCATTCGGATGACGTGTCCAGACCACCATAGCTGGGTTTTGAGGACCATTACTTCGACGCTGGTGGAGTTGGCTCTGTCAAGGACTTCCTGGTTGGTGATTCGGTCCTGCCATCGGATCCTCATGATTGACCGGACAGAGCATTGGTGGAATTGCTCCAGCTGTTTCATGTGCTTCCGGTACAGTGTCCATGTCTCACAACTGTACAGGAGCAAACTGAGGACCATTGCATTAAACACTTTGAGCTTCGTCGCAGTGCTTACACCTCTGTGTTGGAGGACTTTGGAGTGCAGCTGCCCGAGTATCTGGCTGGTCTTTTGGATCCTGGCATTGATCTCGTGGTCTAAGGATCCGTTGTTGGCGATGGTGCTGCCCAGGTACTTGAAAGTCTTGACGTTGGAAAGCTGCGTGCCGTCGAATGTAATGCATGGCTGGTTAGTTGGCCTCCCTGGTGCAGGTTGGAACAGCACCTCTGTTTTGCTGAGGCTGATAGTCAGGCCAAACAGTTTTGTTGCTGTAGAGAGCCTGTCCACAAAGGTTTGAAGATGATTTTCTTGGAGGGCCATGAGAGCACAGTCATCTGCGAAGAGAGCTTCCAGGATGATTCTCTCTGTTGTCTTTGTTTTTGCAGCCAGGCAGCGAAGGTCGAATAGTGAGCCATCCAGTCGGTATTTGATGTAGACTCCCAGGTCTGGATCCATCACAGCATGTCGTAATACTTGGGTGAAAAATAGATTGAATAGTACTGGAGCAAGGAAACAGCCTTGTTTCATGCCATTGGAGATGTTGAAGCGATTGGAAGTCTCTCCACCAGATAGGACTTCCCCTGTCATGTCGACATGGAAGAGCTGGATCAGTTTGACGAATTTTGCTGGGCAACCGAGCTTGCTGAGGATCACCCACAATGCGTCCCTGTTCACTGTGTTCAACTCCTTAGTCAGGTCTATGAAGCCAATGTAGAGACTCAGGTTCTGCTCAAGGCATTTTTCCTGCATTTGCCTCACCATGAAGACCATGTCGATGGTGCTACGATCTGGTCGGAAGCCACATTGTGATTCAGGCAGGTTCTGTTCTGAAGTAGATGACAGGAGTCTGTTGAGTATAACACAGGTGAGGATCTTTCCAGCAGTGGAGAGTAGTGAGATGCCTCTGTAGTTGTCACAGGCTGCTTGTGCGCCTTTGTTCTTGTGTAGGGCTACGATGGAGGCATCTCTGAGTTCTGGGGGCATGTCTTCCTCTTCCCATATGCTAGTCAGCACTATGTGGAATGCCTGGAGCTCCTTTCCATTTTAGGCCTTGTACACCTTGGTTGGGATCCCGTCTTTACTGGGTGCCTTGCCTGCACTCCTTTGTTTAATGGCTTTTTAGACTCCCTCTATTGAAGGAGGGACGTTAAGTTGTTCAGTGGTGTGGTTTGGGGGGATCTGTTCAAGGGTGCTTTGGTCGACTGAAAAGGGTCGATTGAGAAGCTGACTGAAGTGTTCTTTCCACCTGTTGCTGATGCCTTTTTTATCTTTTATGAGAGTGTCACCATCAGAGGATAGCAAGGGAGTGGTTGTGGGTTTTAATGGCCCATAGACAGTCTTGAGGGCACTGAAAAATTGTTTATAGTTTTTTGTATAAGCAAAGCGCTGGATTTCTTCTGCCTTTTCTTCCCACCATCGGTCTTGCATCTTCCTGATCTCACACTGCGCCATGGTTTGGAGAGACTTGAATCTGTCCCTTTTAGGAGCAGAGTTTGGGTTTTTTTGCCACTCCATAAAGGCTTTGTTCTTTTTGCTCAATAGTTCTTCAATAGCAGTGTTGTTCTCTCAAACCAGTCCTGGTGGTTGCGTTGTTTGGGGCCTACCTAGGACTGCCTTTGTTGGTTCCTTCACTGCGTCTCTGAACTGGTTCCGTTTCTCGGTTGAGCTTCCAGTGAGTGGTCCCTTGGCAGACAGCTTGTTGTCCAGGCAGGACTGGAATGTTTACAAATAAGATGGATCTCTAAGACGACTCACGTTGTAAAATGAGCGAACTGTCTGGGCGCGTTTTGGATGGCGAGGAGCAATGCACATTTGAAGAGTTGCTCTAACCAATTGGTGGTCTGTCCAGCATTCAGCTCCTCTCATGGCTCTGGTGATTTGTACATCCTGGATGTTTCGCCGGCTTACAATGATGTAGTCAATGAGATGCCACTGTTTTGATCGTGGGTGCATCCATGTTGTTTTATATTTGTTCGCCATTCTGGACACAGTGTTCGTGATGGTGAATTTGAACTCTGAGCATTTGATGAGTAGTAGTAGGCTGTTGTTGTTCATTTTCCCCACTCTGTGTTTGACAAGCACTCCTTTCCATCTTTCATGGTCCTGGCCAATGCGGGCGTTGAAGTCTCCCAGTATTATCAGCTTGTCATTTGTGGGCACTGAGTGCAAGATGGCACTCTGGTTAGAGTAGAACTGCTCAATGGTCTCCTTTGTGCTGGTCAGTGTTGGGGCGTATGCGCTGATGATTGTGGCATACTGGTCTTTTCTGAGAGGCAAACAGATCTTCATGAGCCTCTCGCTGATGCCCAGAGGCAAGTCTGGCAGCTGTTTGAGCAAGCTGGTCTTGATGGCCAGGCCAACACCATGGATTCTATCTTCATTTGAGGCTCTACCTTTCCAAAAGAAGGTGTATCCAGTGGTGGGTTCCCTGAGTGATCCCTCTTCTGGTAAACATGCTTCGCTTAAGGCTGTGATGTCAATGTTATATCGTGCCTGATCTTTACGGATTAGAGCTGTTCTTTTCTCAGGTCTTGGGTGTATTCTCTCTGTCAAGTAATGTCCTGATGTTCCATGCTCCTAATAGGAGTTTCTTTGTATTATGTTTTCTTTGGTTTTGACCACTTAAAGGGATGACTCGCCAGCCGTGGTGTGCTGACCGGGTGTTTGTAGGGCAGCCAATGTTTGGGACACCTTTTCTAGTCCCCTCCCTTGGTTAGGGTGAGGAGTGCTGTCCTAGAGAGGGCTGCTCAGTTGCCCAGGATGCTGCCGAATTTCCCTGCTGCCCTATATGGCCGAGCAACCACTGGTCTGTGGGCCTCCTATGTGCAGGATCGTGACTACAATTGCCAGTGCTCACCTCCACCTATTGTGTTGCCACTACCCCATTGCCGCAGGTCCACCCCGAGGGTGGACGGGGTTAGGATAGATGAGTGTGCACAAAGATACTAGTGTGTGAAGGAGATTTAATGGAAAAGTCGAAGCACAGAGACAGTCCTACTCTCTCGGCATTGGAAGCCTGGGTTCAGTGGTACGAAAAGTCGTTATACCTGGAGACTTCCTCAGCTGCATTGGATGGCCGTGTTGTCTTGTGCTCCAACATGCCCTAAGCACTCCACAGTGCCTTGCTGCATCGCCATCTCAGCCTTGAACCTTCTTATTTGGTTTCTTTCGTCTGTTCAGCCGAAGCAGTCTTCACATGCTGGGTGAGCAAGGTCCAGGTTCTCCAGGGGTCGACGACCTGATGGCTACCCTCACAAGGTTTAGCTGGCTTGTCGAAGCCTTTGCCAGGGGTGTGGCTGCTGCCACATGCTAGCAGCTACTGAGAGCCACAAGTGAGAGCTGGGTGTCAGTTGGGGGTCAGAAGCTGCCCTAGGAGGGCACAAGAAGCCCTCCATACCAGAGATACTAGCCCTCCCTGAACACCCCATACACCCCACTCAAATTTATAAGGAACTAAATCAATTGTTTAAAAAATCAAGACATTCCCTAGTTGATAAATGGGCAAGGGACATGAATAGGCAATTTTCAGTTAAAGAAATAAAAACCATTAATAAACACATGAAAAAATGTTCTAAATCTCTTATAATCAGAGAAATGCAAATCAAAACAACCCTGAAGTATCACCTCACATTTAGCAGATTGGCCAACATGACAGCAAAGGAAAGTAATTTATGTTGGAGGGGATGTGGCAAAATTGGGACATTAATGCATTGCTAGTGGAGCTGTTAACTGATCCAACCATTCTGGAAGGCAATTTGGAATTATGCCCAAAGGGCACTAAAAGACTATCTTCCCTTTGATCCAGCCATAGCACTACTTGGTTTGTACCCCAAATAGATAATAAGGAAAAAGACCTATACAGGAATGTTCATAGCTGAGCTTTTTGTGGTGGCAAAAAATTGGAAAATGAGGGAATGCCCTCCAATTGGGGAATAGCTGAATAAATTGTGGTGTCTGTTAGTGATAGAATGCTATTGTTCTTAAAGGAATAATAATCTGGAGGAATTCCATGGGAACTGAAATGACCTACAGCAATTGAGGCAGAGTGAGAGGAGCAGAACCAGGAGAACATTGTACGGGTATACTGTGGTAAATTCAAGTGTAATGGACTTTTCTACTAATGGCAATGCAATGATCCAGAACTATTTTGGAGGGACATATGAGAAAGAGTGCTATCCCCATCCAATGGAACAACTGTGGGAAAAGAAAGTAGAAGTAAGACAACCACTTGATCACATGGGTTGGTGGGGCTATGACTGGGAAAGTGGACTCTAAAAGATCATCATAGTGCAAATACTAATAATAAGGAAATGGGTCTTGAATGATGGCACATGTTAAACCCAGTGAAGTTTTGCGTCATATATGAGAGGGGTGTGGGGAGAGGGGAGGGAAGGAACACAAATCTTATAACCATGGAAAATTATTCTAAATCATCTAATTAAAATAAAAAAATATAAATTTTACCTTCAAATGGAATTTCTTTGAGGAAGTCATTTTTTATTCTCTTAGTAATGACCCTCTTGGACCTCATTTAGAATTTTGCTTTGTATCTCTCTTGTGCATTAGTTACTGATGTTTGTGACTTAATGTTGTACTAGACTAAAAATTTCAAGAGTTTCAGGTTGGTCAGCTATTGAATATTGTATCACCTTAGGTGCTAATGTGCAAAAAATAGATGCTTAATTAATGGCCATTAATTTTTATGAATTTAAACTGTTCAGTTTGTTCAAAGCCTAAACGAGCATAGAAAATGAATAATTATTTAAACTTTTTCTGCAATAGAATTGTGTGAGATGGGGTAAAGAAGTGTGTAGACTTCAGTTTTGTACATTATTACATAATGGGGCCAGACTTAGTTGTATGGAATTTTTGGCAAGACCAGACCTATCTCTCACAACTTCAATTTTCAACACTTAAATCTATCGTTCTGAAAAGGTGAAATAAATTATCTGCTGTACCCACAGTACTGAATATTATAACCTCTAATGCAACTTAAAAGCAACCTGGTTCTGTTCTGTTCATATGTCACAGTCATATTATACCCCCTGGAGCTATATTTTCATTATGCATTCTTGTGCATCATCTTAACTTTCTACTTTTACTGTGCAAATTGTATCTGAAGGTTTGAGGGCACAATTTAATGCTAACTGCATTTCTTCCTGAGTTTTATTCTCCATTCAAGATGTGAATAGAGTTATAGGAAACAAACCTTCATTTAATTCAATGACTAAATGAGTATTTAATCCAAAGCAGGCAAAGGCTAAGAATTAACAAAAGTTTCTGTCTTATTCTGAGATGAGGCCCAATATATGTTTACTAAGATTGAGATCACAGTGTCAGTCTCTTCTTACAGGACGTTATAGAATTAGAATCTATGCATTGAAACCATTGTTATAAGATTAGGCCTCATGGCTTTTAGAACATACTCATGTAAAAATACTGATGATATTTTTTGAAATTTTGTACAGCTATATCCCCCAAATAATATTTTGTCTACCACCAGGTTATTTTTCTTCCTTATTTAAACTTCCCAAATATAAGCTTTATTCAAAAACAGCTTGTTTTTTTTTCTTCCTGGTAACAAAATCTCAAAATAATATTAAGCCTAACCTCATATGGGAATCGGCCAGTGCTAGGGAGGACATCAAGAATCAGAACCCTACTTTCTGATTGCACAGAGCACTCAGGAGGGATCCTCCCATCTACAAGGAGCACACCTTCCTGCTGAATGCATCCCTATCTCTGTTCTTCTTGATGCAACCCTGCATCAAGTAAGTTATGTAAGTTATACTCTGTTAGTGTGTATGCCTGATTTGTATATCAGGTTCCATTTTCCTCTTCTCTTTCTTTTTGTCCCTCATTGCTTCAATAAAGCTTTGCACTGTACTGATTCTCATTGTACGGGCATTTAATAAATGTTTATTACTTAATTCATGGATCTGGCAATTAAACTAGCAGTTATTAAATACTAAATATTGCTGCAGGTTTGAGCAGAGTCAAAGACAAAAATTAAATGGTCCTTGCCTTAAAGAGGCCTTGATCTGAAATTCAAGGAGGAAGACAGACATTATATTCCCCTTATACATGAACTCTTTTTATATAGTTTAGATTCTTTTCTTATTTTCTCTCTGGTCCTCTTTCCCCAATTTCCTCTGTGCTTGGAAAGATAAAATATCCTCTCAAATATATTTCTTTGGAATGAATCTTCAAATGCTTCTTTTCAGCCCATTTATATTGTTTTTCTCCCTAAGAAAAAGGGTAAGGGAGATGGCATGTAGGTATAGGAGGAACATGGAAGGAACATTCTGAGAGGTTCCAGCCAACATTTGTCAGTGTCTGAGAGGGCTGAGAATTCTAGTGAACAGTGAACTAAGGAAAAGACTGAAGTTTTTTCTCTTATACTTCAGTCTTTTCCTTAGTTCACTGTTCACTAGAATTCTCAGTTCTCTCATAGAGAGAGAGGGGGTGAGGTGGGAGGGGGAGGAAGACAGTGGCAGAGACAGAGACAGACAAAGACAGAGAGATCATCCATCATTGGGGCATTTATGTGGCAAAGTCACATTTCCATTTGATTGGAAGTCTAGGTATGAGAGAAAGATCATGGATTTGTTTTCTGTACATATCTATTAGATTTATTCTCTCACAAATGCAGGTTAATGGTCAAACAAGAAAATGTGGATTCCTATTTCTACTACTGGAGAAATAGCTCAGAACCCTTTCATTACTGATGGGAGGGCAATAGCATCATTTGCATATTTGAAAACTGACACAGAATCATAAATCTAAAGCTGAAAGGGGCCTCAGAGATCTTCTAGGACAGTATTTTGTTTTTACTCATTAGGAAACTAGAGTCCACAAAGGTTAAGTGACTTGCCTGAGGTCACAGAGAGAAAAGGTTTTCTGATTTCCCCATTATAACATGCTATTTAATACCACCTGAATCTTAGAACTGGACAGATCTTAGAGATAAATACAATCATCTTAAAGAATATTTTAAGGACAGTGTTACTTGTACAAGTTGTACTTAATAGGGCCTTTAAAGAAGTATATACTTATATTAATTATACAGTACTTAAAGTATATATAATATACAAAGCATTTAGTATAGCTTTTAAAGATACAGTATATATAAAGTGCTTTAGAAATCTTTATGTATTATATAAATAAGTCAGCTACAAACTATGTTGATTATTATTGTTGTCATCTTCTTGCTGGTATAAGCCAAACATCATTATAGCAAGGGGATTGCAAAACAGATTGGTGGGAGCAGCTAGAGGGCTTAGTGGATAGAGCCAAGCCTAAATAAAGATGGGAGGTCCTGGGTTCAAATGTGGCCTCAGACTCTAATTACGTGAACTTGGATAAGTCCCTTAATCCCAGTTGCTGAACCCTTATTGCTCTTTTGTCTTGGAACCAATCTTCTTTAAAAATTTTGTTTTAGTATTTTTGTAGGGTTACATGATTCTCTCCCCCACCTCTTACCTCCTTCCTGCCAGAGTTGACAAGCAATTACACTGTGCTATACATATATTATCATTCACTGCCTATTTCCATATTATTCATTTTTGTAATAGAGTAGTCTTTTAAAACCAAAACACTCAATCCTATAACCATATAAACAAGTGCTAAGTCTATACATGTTTCTTCTGCATTTCTACTTCCACAGTTCTTTCTCTCAATGTGGATAGTGTTCTTTCTCATAAGTCGCTCAGGATTGTCCTGGATCATTGCATTGCTATTAGTGGCAAAGTTACATTTTATCATCCCATGATGTTTCAGTTACTAAGTACAGTGTTTTTCTGGTTCTACTCATTTCACTCCACATCAGTTCAAGAAGGTCTTCCCAGTTTTTATTGAAATCAAGCAGTTCATAATTCCTTATAGCACAATAGTATTCCACCACCAACATATACCACAATTTGTTCAGCCATTCATTTTCCAATTTTTTGCCACCACAAAGAACACAACTATAAATATTTTTGTACAAACTTTTTTTTAACTCTTTGGGTTACAAACCTAGTAAGTGGCATTGCTGGATCACAGGATATGCATTCTTTTAAAGCCCATTGGGCATAATGGAACCAATACTTCTAAGATAGAAGGTAAGGGTATAAAAAATTGGTCATTGTAACTCAATTATGGCTACTGAATGACTTTTTTGTTAGATTAGATAGAAATTAGGAGATGAAGAGATTGCTAGGGTGAAAGGATCAGAAACAGCAAACAAAACAAAACTAAGTTCTTATAGTCCAAAACCAATTTAAGATAGGGTCAGAATTGTGGTTTGGCAGTAGAAAGGGAACGAATGTATTCCTCTTTGTAATTTTCTCAATCAATCCCATCATTACATGCATACCAAGAGCAGACTCTGAGTTAACTCTGTTATTTGAATAACAGGTTTTTTTAAAAAGATTGCATTCAGAAGGAATATACTTTCACATAGTAAAATAGAGCCGGGTAAGTTTGGGCTTTTGATCCTAGAAGATATTTAATAAATGCTTTTCAGAATGATTGGGTTGAATTTAACCTGAGATGATATGTACTAATATTAGAGTTTATTCTTTATTAATTTGAGGCAAAAGACTTTTGCATAGAAAGAGCAAGACATTAAGACCCTCCATTGTTCATATGTTCTCAAAATGTGTGTATGCATGCCTGAGTGTATGTTTAAAGAAGCTTTCACATACTCAAAATATGCATGCTCACTCTTTCCCTCTATGTCCAAAGGGTGAAGCTCACAGCTTACTCACAGCCCAGACATGATAGGTGAGAGGGGACTTGTTTCCTCTTAGCTTGCTCTTAAGAAATGGTCCTTGGGACATTTGTTTGTTCTGTTTTATTTGTCTTTCTCTGTTTCAGGTGCTAAATGGTGATCTCCACTAGACCTCAGAGTTCAAGGTGATCTTGGAGCTAGGACTACAGGCTGGATGTTGTAGCCAGTTAGCCAAATAGAGATACCAGGGTGATTGGGACTCAAGCCCAAGGGGATTTGGGGTATGGAATTTAGGACTGTGCTCTCCCAGAGACTGAGGTGGTATGATATTTTAGTAAGTTTGTATATCTGTGATTATAACTTTTTTTAGAGATCCAAATTACCTCCTTTTAAAAAAATCTCCATTTTATTCCAATAACCTTTACCCATAAGTTTTCCAAAGTTACATAATTCAAATTGTCTCCCTCATTTCTTCTCTCCCTCCTCTCAGAGTTATTATGTGATTAAATCTTTTGAAGTAAATACTACTTTGTTAAAATTAATTCACTTATTAGTGGTTAAGTGGAACTAGGGCATAGGTGATATCGACTTTACACTTGAAGGAATACCAATATTGGGAGCTGGAGCCATTTAAGGGAACCTAGATACTCTAAACCCCTTTGAGAGTACTGGAAAATGCTGGGAAAACATTGAAACCCTGGCCTTTGAAGTAGTGAAGGTCAGTATAGTCAGTGTTAAAAAGAGTCAGTGTTATGTATATATGTCTTTCATATAAAAACATTTTTATTATTCTTATACCAGTATTAACTGGTATTGTTAGCTTGTACTAACAATCATATTCGTTTTACAAAATAATATTAATCATATATGATAACAAATATACAAATGCAGATTTACTCTGCAGTGTGCTCTAATGATATTTTTTCAGTGAAAGGAACAGTGAGAAAACTCACTCAACAAATGTAGAAATATAATTTTTTGCAGTATATGGTTTGAATAATTGTCTGTTGTCTGTATGTGTGAGAGAAAGAAAAAAAGAAAGATAGATAGAAGGAACTTGATTGTGAAAAAGTGAATGCTGAACAATGATTCTCGAACTTTTTTTGTTCATTTTTTTTTCTGGGAGAAATCAAAGGTTATTGATGATTTAAAGTGACAACAAAGATGGGTTCCAGGGCAGTCAGGGCTCCAGCCCCATTAACTGGGCCTTGAGATTCCTCTGGCTTTCCTTTCCCTCCATTCTCTTAATTCTTCATTTACCTGGGATTAACATTAGACAAGGCAGCTTAAATCTTTAGGAGATAAATCAGCTAGTGTCACCTTCTTCTTAGCAAGATGAGATCAGCAAGAAGAAAAACAGTTCAGGTCTGGTACTGAGGAAGTTGGAAGACTGGAGATGTCAGAAGTTTTGGGAAACACTTAAGCCAAATTCAGGCATATCCTTTGAGAACCACTGAGAAAACAATTTTGTGGTTATGTGATATGTCATTCCCAAAACTATTTTTTTTTGTAGGCTTGGATTTTTCCAAATAAATTCTCAGCACTGGGTAAAATCTAGGGGTTTGTTTTATATTTTGCTCCTGGCTTGTAAAAAATGCCTATTGCCCTCTAAGTATTTTGATTTCATTGACCAGACACCCAAAGTGGAAGCTTCATTCTTGCTTATTTGTGAAAATCCCTTTTTTCATTTCAGTAAAAAAAAAAAAACCCAGTATCTGTCCGTTTGTCTGTCTGTCTTTCCCTCTCTTTCATCTGTGTTTATGTATTTATTTTTGCCTTGTCAGAGAGCTTTGGTGGGAATGAAAAAGTAAATATTGATCTAGTTTGTACAAACTACCTCAAGGTTATTGTGGTACTAGTGGAAAGAAGTCAGAAGACCTTGGAATCTTAGAAAAGGCGTGAGCCTGGATTTCTTTTCTGATGTTTACTGTGTCAGTCAGTCAACTAACATTTATTATATACCTGCTATGTGGCAGCTAGGTGGCATAGTAAATGAAATGCTAGACTTGGAGCCAGGAAGACTCATCTTCCTAAATTAAAATCTAGTCTCAGACACTTACTGGGTGTGCCACTTAATCCTGTTTGTTTCAGTTTCCTCATCTATAAAATGCTCTAGAGAAGGAAATGGCAAACTCTTCCAGTATCTTTGCCAAGAAAACCCCAAATGAGGTAATGAAGAGTAGGACATGATTGAAAAAACTCAAAAACAACAATGTGTCAGAAAGCATTGGTGATAACAAATAAATGCCCAAACCAGTCCTTACTATCAAGGAGCTCACAAACTAATGCAGGAGATAACATGAAAACAATTTTACAAATGATACATATAAGATAAATTGAAGGAAGATTCAATGGGAAGATAATAAAATTAAAGGATTTAGAAGGGCTTCTTATGAAACAAAGGCATTCGGAAAGTCTCTTCTGTGATGTTATGGCAGCTCCTTGACATCTTGAGGACTCAGGTTTTCTCAAAGTAAAGGAGGTTGGACTAGATGAATTAAAAATACATTTAAATGCCTACTATATACCAGGCACCATGATGTGATCTGGTGATACAAAAAAAAAAGTCAGTTAAGACCTACCCTCAAGGATCTTGCATTCTAAAGAGGTGGTTTGAAGAGGGAAGCAATACTTCTAAAAGGAAATGATGGCCAGGAGGATCCCCCTTCTCATCTTCCTTCAAGTCTAAGGGAATGGGACTGAGTATTTTGCCTCTCTCTAGCTCTGATATTCTGTGAGTTCTTTAGAAGTCTGTATTTGTATACTCCTATAGTATAATTTAATAACTCTGGGGTCTCCTCAATATGAGTATTCCCTTCAAAGGTGCAGATTGTAGCTTCTCATTCCATGCAATACTTTTCCTTCACATTTCATATTTCCTTCATATAAATCCTTCCTAGAAGATCTATTTAGTATACTGGAGACCTTCCTCTAGTTATTTTAATATGTTTTTGAATATCAGTTTAACACTTGAGTTTTTGTTATCTCTCACTCTTGCTACATGGTTAACCATGTGGCAAGTTGTAGTAATGTTCTTTTTCAATTTCCTGCCTTTTCAGTGCAGGTACCCCTGATGTGAACTTTGTTTCTCACTGCTTTTGGAGTTGCAGATCTATATTTTCTTATAGTCTGACTAATATGGAGCATCACATTCACTTTCTTTAGAATTATTATGCTTAGAAAGGTTTTCTCTAAAGACACTTAGCTTAAACTTTTCCTTTGCAGTGTTTTTCTGTGATTCTGGAGACAGCCTTATGTTTAAACCTGGTTCTTATGTACTGCCCATAGTGGCCATGTCATTTTGATAGATCATCTCAGAGTCATAAAAGATTATTAACATGTATACCTCCTTCCTAACTTCATTATTCATTTATTTTATTAAGACTTAGAAGATTAAACAAACCCCTCATGGAGAGAGCTGTTGCCATCAATCTGTCATGTATTAAAGTCATAGGAGCTTAACTAATTTGTCTAGTCCTACTTCCTGAATTTTAAAAAGAAGCTTAACCAATTAGAGTAATTGCTGGGACTGTTTCACCCCAGTTCTTGCAGTGAGATGGAGCTATGCCATCTGTTCAAGAAAGGGAGACACGTGGCAGAACACAAGGCTGCCATGTCCTTCTCCCAGCAGCAGATAGGCAGTCATGGAGGACTGATGGCTGTCAGCTCATGTCATCAGGTTTGGAGAACACTGCCTTGGTCTTGGAGCAGGGAAATTTGAAGTGATTGGAATGGAACCTGTGTGTGATGCCTTCCCAGCACAGAAGAAAGAAAAAAAAAACATTTGTATAATTATGCATCAAAGTTTGGATACAAGTGTAGGTCATTAGATATCCCTTCTTTTTCAGTGTCATAAGTAACACATAGATTATTTCCTTTATCAGTTTCATGGATGTTCTTAAATTATGTGCAGCTGGGTCTGGAATTGAGATTTCCTAGGCCATTATCTAAATAAGAAGAGTTGATGACTAAGACTAACTTTCTCTGTATTGCATCACCTCATATTATTTAGGTAATGGTCTATGAAATCTTAATTCTAGACTTAGCTGGGCAATTCATTTTTTTTTATGCCTAAAGCCAGTCCCTTCACTTCTCTGGGCCTGAATTTCCCAACCTGTAGAATTATGATATTAGATTGACCTATGTCAGTGTATAATCTCATATTTAAGAGAAAATATACTTCATTTCAGTCAATCAATAATTATTAGGTACTTAATCTGTGCCAGGGACTTTTCTAGACACTGGAAAATTAAAAAGACAAAAATGATATAGTTTCTGTCATCAAAGAGCTTACATTATTTCATAATATCAAATTAATTAATCTTGGTCACTTGCTAGAAAACCTGTACTTGATTTTTTTTTCAGAACCTCTGATAATAGGAAATTAGTTGGAGAGAGTTCTCTATTTGACCTTACAACTCAGGTTAGAACAAGGATCCTGGTTTTGGAATTCATAGCAATTAGTATTCTGGAAGCAAGTATAAGCTTGAGTTTTATCATTAATAATAAGTAGACAAAAACAAAAGTAACATCCACATACCCATGTACTATATAGCACCACAGACAAACAGAAATCATACTAGGCCAGGATTAGCAAAATTAGATTATATGCCCAGGTAGGGTTTGAGTAATGAATTCTTATGCCTTAAAGGTGGGGTTTGGTTGAAATAGACAATGAACCCCAAAATGTAGTAGGGGACATTCTTAAATCAACCCAGATATGGAAGAAAATTCCCCATGCTGGCTATTGATACCAGTCTTTGGTGAAAGAATTCTCCATTGTGACTAAACATTTGAGTGAGGGTCCAAGATGGTAATTGGGGTTTTCAGGAGTAGGTGTTGTCACATGGCCAACTGGCCATGAACCTAGTCCAAAAATGAACTGAGTTGGTTCATATCTGTCACAGGTCAGAATGTGTCAGGGCAGTGGAGAAGTACAGGCTGTCTGTTATTACTTACATATTTATGGTCACTATGACCACTTAGACTATGACCACTTGGCTACATATTGGCATATCTCACACTGATAACTACAACATCAAAAATATATTTTTAAAAATCAAGATTATCATACAAAGCAAAAATATTCCACTCTGTACTAAGTTGACAGAAGATACAGGGAGAAAATGAGAAAGTTGGGAAATATTTCTTGGATACTGAAATGATGAAAAGAGCAGAGGGTGAATAAGAGTAACTTGCCTTGGGTTAGGTGAATTGGAACTGGTTTTATTATTCCCAAGGATTATTAAACTGTCCAACACAGTGCTATTCAGTTCCATCTACTTTACACACTTAGCTAGACTTAAGTTATCCAAATCATCTCTACCTATGGGCTTATTTAGCTAGTGCTATAAACACAGCTGTAAAACCCCATAGGTTTAAAAAAAAATCCTGAAGCCCAAACAGAAGAAAACCATCTTTATATAATAATTTAAGAAAAGACTATATTTCTAGCAGAGTTTATTTCCAACCTCTGATGAAAATAAAGTTACTGATTGGAACGTCAGTTACCTGTTAATGATTATAGAACTTCCTTTGAAAGAACCTAAAGCTTATTGGAGGAAGTTAGATAGCACAGTGGATGGTGCATTGAGTTTGGAGTCAGGAAGGCTCATCTTTGTCAAATCTGGCCTTGGACATTTACTAGCTATGTGACCCTAGGCAAGTGATTTAACCCTATCTGCCTCAATTCCTCATCTGTAAAATGAACTGGAGAATGAAATGACAAACCTCTCTAGTATCTCTGCTGAGAAAACCCCAAAATGAAGTAACAAAGAAGTGGCATGATAGAAAACAATTGAACAGCAACAATAACAGCAAAGTCAATTGGCCAGCCCACCAATACACTGTCATTGATCTTTCATCTTTCCGGGTCCCCAGTGATCTAGATCACTAGGTTGTGCATGGGAGGTTTTCTTAGTCAGGGTAACATGTTCTACTGATCTTTTTTACTTACATACCTTGTCACGAGTAATGACAATTAAATATTGTTGTTCAGTTATTTCAGTCATATCCAACTCTTTGTGACCTTATTTGAGTTTTGGGTTCATTTTGTCAAATATTTTGGGGTACTTTGCCATTTTCTTCAACTCCTTTTATAGATGTTATAGGAACTGAAGCATACAGGGTTAAGTGACTTGCCCACAGTCACATAGCTAGTAAGTATCTGAAGCTGGGCTTAAATTTAAAATTTAAATAAAAGTCTTCCTGATTCTGAGCTCAGTGCTCTATCCACTGTGCCATCTACCCTTCTCAATTAAATATTATGCATTAAATATTAAAGGAAAATATCAGGATAGCAACTTGTCCTAGTAGTGTTTGTGAATACTCTAAAAAATATAAGAGGAATGATGATGATTGATAATTATGTTAATATATTCATTAAAATATCATCAGTCAATGAACAAGCAAAAGTGAAGTAGTTCCTGACCTCTGGGAACTTTCATTCTACTGAGGGAGAAAACATGTATATAAATAAGTTGTCCTTCAGCACCTCATTGGAGCACAAGCTCAAGCAAGATCTACTAAACCAGAAAAGCTTTGATTATGGTGTTGGTAATAGAATGTGTGTGTCTCGTTCATTTGAGAGAGTCTTAAGACTTCCTCACAAAGCTAGGAAGCGTCTGATCTATCATTTGATTCTTAGAAAAATTCTGCCAAAGGAGGCAGGGAAGATTCCATTAGGTCCATTTTACAGATAAGCATTGAGGACATGTATAATCTGCCTTCTATTTAGGATTGAGAGGCCCAAAGCATTTCACAAGGCCTAGGAGAGAACTATACAAACAAGCCTTAATCAGGTTCCACAGAGCCTGGCAGGCATCTTGACTAACCATGCTCCACTTCAATTATCCTACATTAGCCACAACTCTGGGGACATGTGATGTTGGCAAGATTAGCTCATAGTTTGCATTTGTACAGGGAGTTTACATAGCAATAGAGTCTGTTTGTCAGCTAATGCTTCAACTCTTTATCCTCCTTAAAGTGCTTCAAGCTCCTTTTAATGTTTTATTCAAACTGAGTGTAGGAAATCAGACTGATGGCAAATTGGGAGTTCTAATTCCAAGACACTAGGGGTGATATTAGTCCCTTCCCACACTTTCCAAGGGTTTACCATTATCCTCTGGTTTCTACACTGCCTGTATCCAGACTGATATTTCCATTCCAAGTGTCTTGGTTGAACAGAGTTTAAAGAGGGCATTAGAGTTTTGTCTGCAGAGAAACAAAACCAAGTTCCTAGAAATGCCATTTACTAAATCTCTGGTAAGTAGAGAGAATGGTAAGGACAGACCTGATTTTAGTATCCTGTTTGAAATAAAAAACACTGATAGATCATTGAACATTTAATAAAAAGGTTTACTTAGTCCTAACATAGCAATAATTTTTTTTTAAATTTTAAACATTATTTTATTTGGTCATTTCCAAACATTCTTCACTGGAAACAAAGATCATTTTCTTTTCCTCCCCTCCCCCTCTCCCACCACCTTTCCCTCTCCCATAGCCGACTTACGATTCCACTGGTTATCACATGTGTTTTTGACTCGAACCCATTTTCCTGTTGTTGGTATTTGCATTAGAGTGTTCATTTAGAGTCTCTCCTCAGTCATATCCCCTCAACCCCTGTACTCAATCAGTTGCTTTACATCGGTGTTTTTACTCCCACAGTTTATCCTCTGCTTGTGGATAGTATTTTTTAGATCCCTGCAGATTGTTCAGGGACATTGCATTGCCACTAATGGAGAAGTCCATCACCTTCGACTGTACCACAGGGTATCAGTTTCTGTGTACAATGTTTTCCTGGTTCTGTTCCTTTCGCTCTGCATCAATTCCTGGAGGTTGTTCCAGTCTCCATGGAATTAAATTCCTCTACTTTATTATTCCTTTTACCACAATAGTATTCCATCATCAATATATACCACAATTTGTTCAGCCATTCTCCAATTGAAGGGCAACCATGTTTTGTTTTGTTTTTTTTTTAAATCACTAAAAATTTTTTTTAGAAGTTCCATGGGTATGGCACTAAATAGATAGATGAGTTTGGGTAGGAGATCATTTTTATTATATTGGCTCATCCTACCCATGAGCAGTTAATGTTCTTCCAATTGTTCAAGTCTAGTTTTAGTTGTGTGGAAAGTGTTTTGTAGTTGTGTTCATATAGGTCCTGTGTTTGTCTTGCGAGATAGATTCCTAAGTATTTTATTTTGTTTAAGGTAATTTTGAATGGGATTTCTCTTTCTAATTCTTGCTTCTGTGCTGTGTTGGAATTATATAGAAAAGCTGACGACTCACGTGGGTTTATTTTGTATCCTGCAACTTTGCTAAAGTTGTTGATTATTTCAATTAGATTTTTGGTTGAATCTCTAGGATTCTTTAAGTAGACCATCATGCCATCTGCAAAGAGCAATAATTTCTTTTTCTTCTCTAATTGCTACTGCTAGTGTTTCTAATACAATTTCAATTAGAGGTGATAATGGGCATCCTTGTTTCACTCCTGATCTTAATGGGAATGGATTTTGTTTATCCCCATTGCAGATAATATTAGTTGATGGTTTTAGATATATACTGTTTATTATTTTTAGGAACGACCCTTCTATTTCTATGCTTTCTAGTGTTTTTAGTAGTAATGGGTATTGTATTTTATCAAAGGCTTTTTCTGCATCTATTGAGATAATCATGTGGTTCTTGTTGGTTTGCTTGTTGATGTGGTCAATTATGTGGATAGTTTTCCTAATATTGAACCAGTCCTACATCCCTGGTATAAATCCTACTTGATCATGGTGGATGACCCTTCTGATAACATGCTGGAGTCTTTTTGCTAGTATCCTATTTAAGATTTTTGCATCTATATTCATTAGGGAGATTGGTCTATAATTTTCTGTCTCTGTTTTTGGCCTCCTGGCTTTGGAATTAGTACCATGTTTGTGTCATAAAAGGAGTTTGGTAGAACTCCCTCTTTGCTTATTATGTCAAATAGTTTGTATAGTATTGGGATTAACTGTTCTCTGAATGTTTGATAGAATTAGCTGGTGAATCCATCAGGCCCTGGGGATTTTTTCTTAGGAAGTTCTTTGGTGGCCTGTTGGATTTCTTTTTCTGATATGGGATTATTATTTAAGAAAACTATTTCTTCTTCTGTTATTCTAGGCAATTTATATTTTTGTAAATATTCATCCATATCACCTAGGTTGGTATATTTATTGCCATATAGTTGGGCAAAGTAGTTTTTAATGATTGCCTTAATTTTCTCTTCATTGGAGGTGAGATCCCCCTTTTCATCCTTGATGCTGTTAATTTGCCTTTCTTCTTTCCTTTTTTTAATTAGATTAACCAGTACTTTGTCTATTTTGTCTGTTTTTTTCAAAGTACCAGCTTCTAGTCTTGTTTATTAGCTCAATAGTTGTCACTTTCGATTTTATTAATTTCTCCCTTAATTTTTAGGATCTCTAGTTTGTTTTTCTTCTGGGGGATTTTAATTTGTTCTTTCTAAAGTTTTTTGATTTGCATTTCAAATTCCTTGATCTCTGTGCTCCCTAATTTGTTAATATATGCACTCAGGGATATGAATTTTCCTCTAAGTACTGCCTTGGCTGCATCCCATAAGGTTTGAAAGGATGTCTCACTGTTGTCATTTTCTTCAACAAAATTATTATTTCTATGATTTCTTATCTAACTATGCGATTTTGGAGTATCATATTATTTAATTTCCAATTAATTTTTGATTTGGCTCTCCATGTACCCTTACTGATCAATATTTTTATTGCCTTGTGATCTGAAAAGGCTGCATTTATTATTTCTACTTTTCTGCATTTGAGTGCCATGTTTCTGTGAACTAGTGTATGATCTATTTTTGTGAATGTGCCATGTGGTGCTGAAAAGAGGGTGTATTCCTTTTTGTCCCTATTTATTTTTCTCCATATGTCTATTAACTCTAATTTTTCTAAGATTTAATTCATCTCTTTTATTTCATTCTTGCTTATTTTTCAGTTTGATTTATCTAAATTTGATAGTGGTTGGTTCAAGTCTCCCACCAATATGGTTTTACTGTCTATTTCCTCCTTCAATTCTAGTTTCTCTATTAAAAATTTGGATGCTATACCATTTGGTGCATACATGTTGATTAGTGATATTTCCTCATTGTCTATACTCCCTTTTAACAGAATATATTTAACTTCCCTATCCCTTTTGATCAGGTCTATTTGTGCTTTGGCTTTGTCAGATATCATGATAGCAACTCCTGCCTTCTTTCTATCAGTTGAGGCCCAAAAGGTCTTACTACAACCTTTAATTCTAACCTTGTGAGTGTCAACCCACCTCATATGTGTTTCTTGAGGACAACAAATGGTAGGGTTTGGGGTTTTAATCCAATCTTCTATTTGTCTACATTTTATGGATGAGTTCATTCCATTCACGTTCAAAGTTATGATTGTCATTTGTGGATTTGCTGGCATTTTGATATCTACCCCTAGTTCTGACCTTTCTTCTTAAGCTTTCTCCATTTGAACCAGTGATTTACTTTAGGTCAGTTTCCCTAGTCCCCTCCCTTGAGATGCTTCCCTTTCTAGCCCCTCCCTTTTTATGCTCCCTTCCCCTCCCCCCTCTCCTTCCCTCTCTGCTTATACTCCCTCCCACCTCCCCCTCCTTAATTTTCCTTTCTTTCTTGCCCTAATGGATAAGATAGAATTCAGGATCCCACTGGATCTAGATGTTCTTCCCTCTCAGATTTGATTTCACTCAAAGTAAGGTTTAAGTAATTCAACTTCATGCTCTCTTCATCTCCTTCTCATATGAGAGTTCTTCCCCTCCCCTTCCCATGTGTATCTTTATGTGGCAGAGAGTATTCTATTAAGTCCCCCCCTATTTCTTGAAGTAAGTCTTAGTGTTATCGACGATTCCCCTTCTCTCTTTTCTTTTCTTTGCCCCCACTTTCCCCAAATCTTCTTAATGCCCCAATCTTTCCCTATGCATGTTTCTTCTAACTACTCTCATGATGCATACAATTTTTGAGAGTTACACAATACATTTTCCCCACATATTAATATACATAATTTGATGTAAATGTAGTCCTTATAGAAGAGAGTTTGACTTAAAGAAAAAGATAAGATTTATCTCCTTTTCCCTTTCTTTCATATTTACCTTTTCATGTTTCTCTTGCTTTCTGTGCTTGGATATCGAACTTTCCACAGAGCTCTGGTCTTTTCTTAGCAAAAGTTTGGAAATCTTCTATTTTGTTGAATGCCCATACTTTCCCCTGGAAGTATATAGTCAGTTTTGCTGGGTAGTTGATTCTTGGTTGGAGACCCAGCTCTCTTGCCTTTCTAAATATCGTGTTCCATGTTTTGCGGTCTCTTAGTGTGTTAGCCGCTAAGTCATGTGCGATCCTTATGGGAGACCCCTTATATCTGAAGCTCCTCTTCTTGGATTCTTGTAGGATTTTCTCCTTTTCTTGGAAGCTCTTGAATTTGGCAATTTCATTCCTAGGGGTTGTCTTTTGGGGATTTAGTATAGAGGGTGTTTCATGAACCCTTTCTATTTCTATTTTGCCCCCTTGCTCCAGAACATGGGGGAAATTTTCTTTTATAATCTCCTGTAGAATAATATCGAGTTTATTGTTTATCTCTGTTTTTTTCTGGGAGACCCATAATTTGGAAGTTGTCTCTTCTCCCTCTGTTTTCCAAGTCTGTGACCTTTTGAGTGAGATATTTTATGTTTTCTTCTAATTCATTAATTTTTTGTGTTTGCTTTATTGATTTTTTAAAATTTTTAAACATTTTATTTGGTCGTTTTCATACATTATTTACTGGGAACAAAGATCATTTTCTTTTCCTCCCCACCCCTCCTCCCGCCTTTCCCTCTCCCATAGCCGACGCATGATTCCAATGGTTATCACATGTGTTCTTGACTCAAACCAAATTCCCTGTTGTTGCATTATAGTGTTCATTTAGAGTCTCTCCTCAGTCTTATCTCCTCCAACCCTGTAGTCAAGCAGTTGCTTTTCATCAGTGTTTTTACTCCCACAGTTTATCCTCTGCTTGTGGGTAGTATTTTTTAGATCCCTGCAGATTGTTCAGGGACATTGCATTGATACTAATGGATCAATCACCTTCGATTGTACCACAGGGTATCAGTTTCTGTGTACAATGTTTTCCTGGTTCTGTTCCTTTCGCTCTGCATCACTTCCTGGAGGTTGTTCCAGTCTCCATGGAATTCCTCCACTTTATTATTCCTTTTGGCACAATAGTATTCCATCACCAACATATATCACAATTTGTTCAACCATTCTCCAATTGAAGGGCATCCCCTCATTTTCCAATTTTTGGCCACCACAAAGAGCGAATCTATGAATATTTTAGTACAAGTCTTTTTGTCCATTATCTCTTTGGGGTACAGACCCAGCAGTGCTATGGCTGAAACAAAGGGCAGACAGTCATTTATCACCCTTTGAGCATAGTTCCAAATTGCCCTCCAGAATGGTTGGATCAATTCACAACTCCACCAGCAATGAATTAATGTCCCCAATTTGCCACATCCCCTCCAGCATTCACTACTTTCCATAGCTGTCATGTTAGCCAATCTGCTAGGTGTGAGGTGATACCTCAGAGTTGTTTTGATTTGTATCTCTCTGATTATAAGAGATGTAGAGCACTTTTTCATGTGCTTATTAATAGTTTTGATTTCTTTGGCTGCAAACTGCCTGTTCATGTCCCTTGCCCATTTGTCAATTGGAGAATGGCTTGATATTTTGTACAATTGATTTAGTTCTTTATAAATTTGAGTAATTAAAACTTTGTCAGAGGTTTTTATGAAGATTGTTTCCCAATTTGTTGCTACCCTTCTGATTTTGGTACCATTGGTTTTGTTTGTCCAAAAACTTTTTAATTTGATGTAATCCAGATTATTTATTTTGCATTTTGTAACTCTTTCTAATTCTTGCTTGGTTTTGAAGTATTTCCCTTCCCAAAGGTCTGACATGTATACTATTCTGTGTTCACCTAATTTTCTTATAGTTTCCTTCTTTATGTTCAAGTCATTCACCCATTTTGAATTTATCTTGGGGTAGGGTGTGAGGAGTTGATCTAAGCCTAATCTTTCCCACACTGTCCTCAAATTTTCTCAGCAGTTTTTATGAAATAGTGGATTTTTGTCCCAAAAGCTGGGATCTTTGGGTTTGTCATATACTGTATTGCTGAGGTTGCTTGCCCCCAGTCTATTCCACTGATCCAACTTTCTGTCTCTTAGCCAATACCAAATTGTTTTGATGACAACTGCTTTGTAATATTCTCTGAGATCTGTGACTGCAAGACCCCCTTCCTTTGTATTTTTTTTTCATTATTTCCCTGGATATCCTTGATCTTTTGTTCTTCCAAATGAACTTTGTTATGATTTTTTTCTAAATCAGTAAAAAAATTTTTTGGAAGTTCCATGGGTATGGCACTAAATAGATAGATGAGTTTCAGTAGAATGGTCATTTTTATTATATTGGCTCGTTCTACACATGAGCAGTTAATGTTCTTCCAATTGTTCAAGTCTAGTTTTAGTTGTATGGAAAGTGTTTTGTAGTTATGTTCATATAGACCCTGTGTTTGTCTCGGGAGATAGATTCCTATGTATGTTATTTTGTCTACGGTAATTTTGAATGTGATTTCTCTTTCTAGATCTTGCTGCTGAGCTGTGTTTGAATTATATAGAAATGCTGATGAATTATGTGGGTTTATTTTGTATCCTGCAACTTTGCTAAAGTTGTTGATTATTTCGATTAGCTTTTTGGTTGAATCTCTAGGATTTTTTAAGTAGACCATCATGTCATCTGCAAAGAGTGATAACTTGGTCTCCTCCTTGCCTATTTTGATGCCTTCAATTTCTTTTTCTTCTCTAATTGCTACTGCTAGTGTTTCTAATACAATGTCAAATAATAGAGGTGATAATGGTAATCCTTGTTTCACTCCTGATCTTAATGGGAATGGATTTAGTTTATCCCCATTGCAGATGATATTAGCTGATGGATTTAGATATATACTGTTTATTATTTTTAGGAATGACCCTTGTGTATGCTTTCTAGTGTTTTTATTAGGAATGGGTGTTGTATTTTATCAAAGGCTTTTTCTGCATCTATTGAGATAATCATGTGGTTCTTGTTGGTTTGCTTGTTGATGTGGTCAATTATGTGGATAGTTTTCCTAATATTGAACCAGTCCTACATCCCTGGTATAAATCCTACTTGATCATGGTGGATGACCCTTCTGATCACATGCTGGAGTCTTTTTGCTAGTATCCTATTTAAGATTTTTGCATCTATATTCATTAGGGAGATTGGTCTATAATTTTCTGTCTCTGTTTTTGGCCTCCTGGCTTTGGAATTAGTACCATGTTTGTGTCATAAAATGAGTTCGGTAGAACTCCCTCTTTGCTTATTATGTCAAATAGTTTGTATAGTATTGGGATTAACTGTTCTCTGAATGTTTGATAGAATTAGCTGGTGAATCCATCAGGCCCTGGGGATTTTTTCTTAGGAAGTTCTTTGGTGGCCTGTTGGATTTCTTTTTCTGATATGGGATTATTATTTAAGAAAACTATTTCTTCTTCTGTTATTCTAGGCAATTTATATTTTTGTAAATATTCATCCATATCACCTAGATTGATATATTTATTGCCATATAGTTGGGCAAGGTAGTTTTTAATGATTGCCTAAATTTCCTCTTCATTGGAGGTGAGATCCCACTTTTCATCCTTGATGCTGTTAATTTGCCTTTCTTCTTTCCTTTTTTTAATTAGATTAACCAGTACTTTGTCTATTTTGTCTGTTTTTTCAAAGTACCAGCTTCTAGTCTTGTTTATTAGCTCAATGGTTCTATCACTTTCGATTTTATTAATTTCTCCCTTAATTTTTAAGATCTCTAGTATGGTTTTCTTCTGGGGTTTTTAATTTGTTCATTCTCAAGTTTTTTTGATTTGCATTTCCAATTCCTTGATCTCTGTCCTCCCTAATTTGTTTATATATGCACTCAGGGATATGAATTTTCCTCTAAGTACTGCCTTGGACGCATCCCATAAGGTTTGAAAGGATGTTTCGCCATTGTCATTTTCTTCAATAAAATTGTTAATTGTTTCTATGATTTCTTCTATAACTATCCGATTTTGGAGTATCATGTTACTTAATTTCCAGTTAATTTTTTATTTGGCTCTCCATGTACCCTTACCGATCAATATTTTTATTGCCTTGTGATCTGAAAAGACTGCAGTTATTTCTGCTTTTCTGCATTTGAGTGCCATGTTTCTATGACCTAGTGTATGATCTATTTTTGTGAATGTGCCTTGTGGTGCTTAAAAGAAGGTGTATTCTTTTTTGTCCCTATTTATTTTTCTCCATATGTCTATTAACTCTAATTTTTCTAAGATTTAATTCATCTCTTTTATTTCATTCTTGCTTATTTTTCAGTTTGATTTATCTAAATTTGATAGTGGTTTGTCCAAGTCTCCCACCAATATGGTTTTACTGTCTATTTCCTCCTTCAATTCTAGTTTCTCTATTAAAAATTTGGATGCTATACCATTTGGTGCATACATGTTGATTAGTGATATTTCCTCATTGTCTATACTCCCTTTTAACAGAATATATTTAACTTCCCTATCCCTTTTGATCAGGTCTATTTGTGCTTTGGCTTTGTCAGATATCATGATAGCAACTCCTGCCTTCTTTCTATCAGTTGAGGCCCAAAAGGTCTTACTACAACCTTTAATTCTAACCTTGTGAGTGTCAACCACCTCATATGTGTTTCTTGAAGACAACATATGGTAGGGTTTTGGGTTCTAATCCAATCTTCTATTTGTTTACATTTTATGGATGAGTTCATTCCATTCACGTTCAAAGTTATGATTGTCATTTGTGGATTTGCTGGCATTTTGATATCTACCCCTAGTTCTGACCTTTCTTCTTAAGCTTTCTCCATTTGAACCAGTGATTTACTTTAGGTCAGTTTCCCTAGTCCCCTCCCTTGAGATGCTTCCCTTTCTAGCCCCTCCCTTTTTATGCTCCCTTCCCCTCCCCCCTCTCCTTCCCTCTCTGCTTATACTCCCTCCCACCTCCCCCTCCTTAATTTTCCTTTCTTTCTTGCCCTAATGGATAAGATAGAATTCAGGATCCCACTGGATCTAGATGTTCTTCCCTCTCAGATTTGATTTCACTCAAAGTAAGGTTTAAGTAATTCCACTTCACGCTCTCTTCCTCTCCTTCTCATATAAGAGTTCTTCCCCTCCCCTTCCTATGTGTATCTTTATATGGGAAAGATTATTCTATTGAGCCCCCCCCATATCTTGAAGTTAATCTTAGTATTATCGACGGTTCCCACCTCCCTTTTCCTTTCTTTGCCCCCACTTTCCCCAAATCTTCTTAATGCCCCAATCTTTCCCTATGCATGTTTCTTCTAACTACTCTCATGATGCATACAATTTATGAGAGTTACACAAAACATTTTCCCCACATATTAATATATATAATTTGATGTAAATGTGGTCCTTATAGAAGAGAGTTTGACTTAAAGAAAAAATTATCTCCTTTTCCCTTTCTTTCATATTTACCTTTTCATGTTTCTCTTGCTTTCTGTGCTTGGATATCGAACTTTCCACAGAGCTCTGGTCTTTTCTTAGCAAAAGTTTGGAAATCTTCTATTTTGTTGAATGCCCATACTTTCCCCTGGAAGTATATAGTCAGTTTTGCTGGGTAGTTGATTCTTGGTTGGAGACCCAGCTCTCTTGCCTTTCTAAATATCGTGTTCCATGCTTTGCGGTCTCTTAGTGTGTTAGCCGCTAAGTCGTGTGCGATCCTTATGGGAGCCCCCTTATATCTGAAGCTCCTCTTCTTGGATTCTTGTAGGATTTTCTCCTTTTCTTGGAAGCTCTTGAATTTGGCAATTTCATTCCTAGGGGTTGTCTTTTGGGGATTTAGTATAGAGGGTGTTTCATGAACCCTTTCTATTTCTATTTTGCCCCCTTGCTCCAGAACATGGGGGAAATTTTCTTTTATAATCTCCTGTAGAATAATATCGAGTTTATTGTTTATCTCTGGTTTTTCTGGGAGACCGATAATTTGGAGGTTTTCTCTTCTCCCTCTGTTTTCGAGATCTGTGACCTTCTCAGTGAGATATTTTATGTTTTCTTCTAATTCATTAATTTTTTGTGTTTGCTTTATTGATTCTTGCTGTTTTATCATCTCGCTTTCTTCGAGGTGCTTAATTCTGGTCATTAGGGACTGGTTTTGCTTTTGAGCCTTGTCTGCCCTTCTATTGGATGCTTCGAGTTCTTTTTCCAATTGAGCAGTCTTATCTGTCAGACTGCTGATCTCTTTCTCCCATTTTTCTTTCCAGGTTTCAATCTTTTGGATAAGTTCCACCATAAAAGTTTTCAATAGTCACCTTTTTCCATTTCTTCCTGGAGGCTTGATTTTGGGCTATGTTAGCCATCCCTTTGGTGGTTTTATTCCCCTTTCGTTTTTGGACTGGTGTCTGGGTGATATGGGCAGGTTTTCTGTGAATTTAGGTTGCCTCAGACTAGTTCTTCCCAGCCTCTGAGGTTTCTTAAAGAGCTGGGCCCCAGATCACAGCCACACTGCCCAGCTGTTCAGCTCCGCCCAGATAATCAGCGTGTGGTCCGCCCCTGGTGTTTAGCTCTGGCCAGATGTTCAGTGCAACAGCCTGGAGTACAGCTCTGGGGACCCCTTACGCTCAGCACCGGGTTCTCCCGTGAAGCCACCTTGAGACATTTTTTCCTGGCAGTCTCCAGATCCCAAGGACCCTGGAGTGCCCCCCTCCCCCAGACAGAGACATTCCCCACTCACTCGCTGTCCCAGTGAGTGCTCCTGTAGCTCACTCTGGTTTGGTGGTGGAGGTGGGTGGGGGTAAGGGTGGCTCAGTTCACATTTCTGTGTAAGCTTTTCCTCCTTCTTATTATAGTATGGAATATTCAAACCCCATGTACTCAGCCTCTGTGGGGTACTGGGGAGTACTGGGGAGTCCTTCTGTTCCTCCAAAGGTGACTTTTATGCTCCTTTGATGTAGTCTATTTTGTTCAGTGCCGCGGAGAGGAAGTGTGTGGCGTCTAGATTGCAGCCATGATTACCCGGAAGTCCCCATATTTTGAACAAGGATAGAGTAGTAGTGTTCTTAGCTTCAGTTCTCATCCTCCGTATGGAAGCTCGGCAGGTCAGAATATCATGTCTTGTTTGTCTCCAGATATCCATCAACTCTGAAGGGGACAAAACCTATATGTGTAGAACTTTATTTATGCTCTTAGATGACCTGAAAGTCATCTCAGTGCAGTCAGAGGCTACCAAGGAGCAATACTAAGGGAGGTATCAATTCAGTCTTGCCTGATGTCCTGTTGGCTTTGTCTCCTTTAAGGGAAAAATGAATCTAATGTTTTTTTGGGGGGGTAGAGATCAGAGGCAAGGAGGAACCGTGGTAGATATTGGTCCTCTCATAGTACACATGGCACATATTTCACTAAATGTCATAGTTACAGATATCTTGGTTTCATATTGTATGTGTGTGTGTGTGTGTATGTGCGTGTATAGTAACCCTGGGAATAGTAGAAATATTAACTCAGTGTTTTTGTATTAAGTTTTTTTTTTTAATTTCCAGGCCCCATTGTTTATATCATGCAAAAAGAGATTTCAAGATTTTTTGGTATTAGGAATAACAGCTCACTACTTTATAAATATTTATTAATTTATTGAAGAAAAGAAATAACATCATTTACTTAATAGTGAATTTCCTGATGGATCCTTTCTTAAAAATCATGTCAGGGAATTCACTGGAAATTCTCAAGTCAACAAACATATATTAAGAACTTACTTTGTTCTGGGTATTCTAGTTGTCTGTCATGAGATAAAAAGTAAATTTGTCATTGCCCTCAGAGATCTTATATTCCGAGGTGAGATAAAGTACAGGTATACAGATAAATCTACACTAAGTACATACAAAGAAATCAGGAGGATGCATGGTGCCATTGGAAAGCTGATGTCAGAATCAGGAAGACTTGGAACCAAGGCTAGCTCTGAACCACACTAGCTGTGTGACTGGGTAAGTCATTGAACCCCTCATTGTGATAGGCTACTCTCTAAGACAGTGGTTCTCAAACTTTCTAATGCCATGACCCTGCAATACAGTTCCTCATTTTGCAGTGATCCCAAACCAAAAAAATTATTTTGAGTATTGAAATACTTCAAAACTGTAATTTTGCTACAGTTATGATTTGGAATGTAAATACCTGATATGCATTATGTATTCTCATTGCTACAAATTGAGAGGTTGAGAACCGTTGCTCTAAGAATCTGTGAAGGAACTGTAGAGACCATTGAATCCAACTTTCTTATTTTACAGATGACACAAATTAAGGTTTAGTTAGTTAAAGTTTTTATTGCCTAAGACATGTTATTAATTTTTTGAGGTAGGTAGGATTTCAGGGTCAGTGTAGCTGAAGTTGCAGAATAGTTATTGATCTACATTGGTGGAGGAGGTTTCCTTATTTTGGTGTTCTCTACACCAATGAAATCACAAATCTGAGGCCAAAAAATAGTCTAAACAGGCTTTTTCAAGACTTCTTTAGGCCTGTTGATGAAGCAAATCTGGAATCTTTGTTGTTCAGTTGTTTCAGTTATATTTGGCACTATGACCCCATTTGGGGTTTCTTGGCAAAGATACTGGAGTGGTTGGTTTGTCATTTCTTTCTCCAGTTCACTTTAGAGATGAGGAATCTAAGGCAAATGGTGCTAATTGACTTGTCCAAGATTACACAGCTAGTGTCTGAGGGTGGATTTGAACTCTATGCTCTCTCCACTATGCCACCTAACTGCTTCATAAAAGAGCCCCTAAAGCTGATGCTATGAAGATATTGATCAAACAGTTCCTAAGGAGACAACAAATCTGGGCATGGAATTCCTCTTTTTCAAACTCACACTTTTTCATATGAGCCAGCAATGTCCAAACACTATGAATCTTAGCCACATGATGGGCTTTTGTTCTTCGGAGATAGAGGGGTCTGTCAGCCTCTCTGCCTGTCAAACATGTCCATTGTAAAGAAGATGGGAGCATAACCTTGAGGCCATGCCCTACCTCCAGGGCAGCAGCATCTAGGCCTCAGTCATTTGTCAGTGACAGTAAACAGTAGAAGCTAAAAGTAGATTTGTTCCATGTCTTCAAACCTACAGGTCTGACAAAGTTGGACTTCCATGCATCTTTATGAGCAGCTCAGACACATTTCCCCTGAGTTAATTGTGCTCTATGTCTCTGCTGAATTCCAGCAAAAATGCCAAGCACATTTTTCAGAGTACTGCTGATTTTGAAGCTATTGAATGAATAATGAAATTATAGGATTTATAGAGAGAAGGAACTTTACATGTTATCTAGTCCAAACTTCTCATCCTACATATACATAGGAGAAAACAGGATTTCAGGGAGGCTAAGTGTCTTGCCTAACATCATAAAGCTAATTAACAGAACTGGCATTCAGTCCCAGGGCCTCCAATTACATGTCCAGTGCAAAGGCCTGACAGACAAGGGGCATCAAATGTTGTGTAAGGGAAATTAATCAAGCAAACAAGCAATAAACATTTATTAAATACTTTTTATGTGTCCAGCAATGTGCTTGGGATGCAAAAGGAGGCAAAAGACATTTCCGCCTGCAAGGAGTTTACCATCTAATGGAGAAGACAACATACAAATGAATTTATACAAAGCAAGCTCTATACAGGAGAAATAGGAAATAATTAATAGAGGGTAGATAGTAGAATTCAGAGGAGTTAGGGAAGGCTTTCAGAAAAAGATGGAACTTAAGGGAAGCCACGGAGATCAGTTCAGAGTATAGAAAAGAGAGCATTAGAGGCGTGGGGGAACATTAAAAGAAAATGCCTGAAACCTGTAAGGATAATTTAGGGTTGTGATCTAATCTAAGATTGATTTTTGGTTGCCAGGGGATATCCCAAATAAAATACCCAAGTCAGTTTGGAAATATATGGTGGTTTAATCAATATAGAGAGAAGAACTCAAGAAGAGAGAGGGAAGATATAGAATTTCACCCATCTGGCCTGTGCCAGGGGGAGTTCAAAGTCTTCTGCCACAAAGTTTCTGAAGAAGATTAGAGGCTTCTAAGTGGATAGTGTTTGGAAGGTAAAGGAGGAAAATCAGTCTAAACGCCGAGAGAGCTCAGAGAAGAGCTCTCACCTGAACTAGGTTACTAGGCTTCCTCCAGTATGGTATCAAGGGAAACTTGCTGCTAAACTGGACAATAGCTGCTGCCACACCAAGATGCCAAGACTCTCAGCAAGCTGCTCCCAGCCACCTCTCTGCCACAAAAGAGGCCCAAGAGAGGAAGTGACACAAAATATATAGATGGTTTTATATCACTTTCCTGCATCTCACATGTACCAATGGTAGCTTAAACTTGACTTAGGATAGCCGAGGGGTCTGTCAGCTGTTTCTGATTTGTCATTTGCTAGCACATGTCTATCACAGGCCATCCTCCTAGATACTTGATCCTTAAGTATGGGTGTAGACATTCCTGATTTTGTTATACTAAGTAGGGTGGAGTAATCTAAAGTTCACAAACCAAATAGAGAGTGGGCCAGTTTGACTTGGATGTAGTGTGTGAGAGGAGTTCCTATATGAACATAGTTTAATTGAATGAAAATTTGTTTTAACATTGGAAAATGCATTCATAATGTTTTCGAATTTATGAAGTGTTTCCTTGTCAACTTTGTGAGGTAGTTCAGAATGTGAAAGGAATCTTATAAGTCACCTGGCCCAGCTACCTTACTTAAAAGATGAGGAAATTTATGCTTAGAATGTTAAGTGATTTGTCCAAGGTCCCAGAATAAACAAAACTGAGATTCCAGACCATCTCATGATTTCTGACTATGTGATCTTTTCACATAGTCACTTAGACAAGTGTATCTAGCATGTGCAGCTAAACTCTATTCAGCCTTTCTGGAAAGAATACAGGTATCTCTTACACACTATGGGGCTATGGGTATAGCACTGCCCCCCTCCCATATG
Organism: Monodelphis domestica; assembly: GCF_027887165.1. NCBI lineage: Eukaryota > Metazoa > Chordata > Mammalia > Didelphimorphia > Didelphidae > Monodelphis > Monodelphis domestica. The sequence goes on along the minus strand of NC_077227.1, from coordinate 300,388,317 downwards.
GAAAATTTGTGAAAATGTTTTTGCCTTTATGAGAAAGAATGCTATCCACATCCAGAGAAAGAACTGTGGGAGTAGAAACACAGAAGAAAATCAACTGCTTCATCACATGGATCGATGGGAATATGATAGGGGATGTAGACTCTAAAGGATCACCCTATTGCAAATATCAATAATATGGAAATAGGTCTTGATCAGTGACATAAGTAAAACCCAGCGGAATTGTGCATTGGCTATAGGAGGGGGGTGGGAGGAGAGGAGAGAAAGAACATGAATCATGTACCCGAGGAAAATTTTTCTTAATTAATCAATTAAATAAAATTTTAAAAAAATTTGGCCCTCCCTTTGTACCCAGGAAGTCTGATTTTTTTTTCTTTCTTTTTCTTCTATGGGGTATTTATAGTGCCTGATAGTTAAATTTGAGTCAAGTATTTGGTCAGGATGTAATATTATACAATGTTATACATATATTTTATGTATTTCTAAGATTCTAAACTTTTTCTGTGTCATCTGTTGACCTTTACATATTATCTGCGGCCTCCTCAAAACTCCCCTCAAATTCCCATTTAATTTCTTATATTGAGCTAAGATTCATTGCAGTTTATCAAAGCCACAATGGGGAAAGTCACAATGTAGAAAATATACCTGAATTTCTATTCTTCTCATTAATCCATGTGGCCCAGGGTACTCAGGAATTAGAAACAAGATATTTAAAGAGTTGAGAGATACATCCAAACCAGGTAAATATATTTCCAAGATCTTACCCAGGATATTATAACTGAGAGTTGGAAGATATCTTAGAGACTGTCCAGTTCAATCCTTACCTTCCAGAAGCTCCTATTTCATTTTATAAATGAGAAAACTGAGGTATAGAGGTTAAATCACTTTTCAAAGCTCACAGAGGTCTTCTAATTTGGTTTGCCTTAGTAAATAGTGTTATAGCAGATAGGTGGCACAATGGATAGAGAGTTGGACCTAATCAAGAAGACCTGAGTTCAAATCAGACTTCACTTATTAGCTATGTGACTAGCAAGTTACTTAACCTTGTTTGCCTTCAGTTTCCTTCTCTGTAAAGTGATTTGGAGAAATAAATGGCAGAGTATCTAATATCTTTGCCAAGAAAATCCCAAATGGTGTCTAACAGCTGAACAACAGCAAGAAATAATATCTACTCAAGGATTTGAAATTTATAAATGCTCCTACTTCAAGTTTGTTATCCAGGAACAGTGTTAATCCCCAGTCATCATATAACAGACACCAAGGCAATTCATAGATTTGTAGAATTATAAAACACTAGAAAGGAACCTTAGAGACCAGAACTTCCTATTACTATATGGAGCTCATAATTCACTTGGGCTGGGTTTTCTCATCAATAAATCATTTCTATATCTTATTCCTCTCTGCCTCCACTCAAATAACTCTGGGAATTTCTGGCATTAACTTACATGAAAGTCACATTGAATTTACCAAACAGTGGTAATCCCAGGATAGGAGAAACATTAAAATAATGAACCTCTTATTCTGGACAACAATGAATAGTGAAACAAAAGAAAACTACAACAGTCATTCCTGGTGAGCACAGTTGTTCTGAGAGTTGTAAGGGTCTTGTAGCCCTCCATGGCTTCAATAGGAAAGATTTGGGTAAAATCCCTGTTCTCAGAAAAGTTAGAAAATTCACTGAAGATAGATTCCACATCTGAATGTCTTTTCACAAGCAGGATTCCTTCTTGCTGTATTTGTTCCATGCAGGTTCAGACATTCTAAGACTTTTGAAATTTTTGAAAGCACCGTTTTCTTTCCCTCAGACTCTCCCCCATGTTGTTTTCTTCCCTTCCAGACATCTCTCTATCACAAAATCAGTGACTGTGCTGTAGTCACACAATCTCATGGGTAATGAGTTGTCCTCCAATGAAGGCTATAACTCTGGGTTTAGGTATCTTGTGAAATATAATCCTCTATTGGACATGCCTATTACACATATTTCTATAGACATAGAAATTGAGGCTCAAGGAAGTAAAAAAAAAACTGCTCATGGTCACAAGATGAATAAATTAATAAACTACTAAAGCCTAACTCTATTGATCCTGTTCTTTCTACAAGAGCTGCCTTCTTGAATGCTGATGCTATTTAATCTTTTTTAATTAACAAATTTTATTATCCCTATTATCACCTTACATTATATTTTATTATAAATCTTGGAACCTTAAGTGCAACTCTTTTTTCTTTGAATCTTCTATCCCTTTCCTTCATCCTTCAATGTCTTCTCTCTTACTCTACTTCCTGCCTCATGCAGTCATAAAATAATTTTTTTAAATAAGGGATTCTTCATAAGGAATCTTGGAGACTTCCTTTCCTTGTATCATTGACTCAGAGAGCATATTATGGAAGATTAAAAATACACTTTAACACTTTAAAAGTAAGTTTTAAATCTTGCTCTTTCAAAAGCCCTGCTTCCTACTTTCCAACCCCAAGTATCTCTTTGAGCTCCATCATCCAGGTGAGATTAAGCTGCAACCAGGGGCTATTTCCACATGACAGAACTTCTGATCTATTCTCATACTGATTACTTCTTTGAATAGGCCTTTGATATTTTGGAGTCTGCCCTTGGCAGACCTTTGCCACTGGGTGCCAGTCTTGCCCACTTGCCCTCAAATACAAATATTATATAAATATATATATATATATGCATATATATATATACAGTATACATACATGTATGTAAGTGTGTATGTGTATATATATATGTATATATATGTATATCAGGTGAATTTTCAACAGGAAGAATTTACACACAGTGTAATCAACTTTCAGCTATTCAACATTTATTGGTATGGTTTGTCTTAGCCAGATTCTTTGTTTTTCATAAAACATAAAATGTTAGCCAGAAGGGACTTGAAGAAATCACCTAGTCTAGGCCACTTTCCTTCCTTTACTTTCTTGTTACCCACCTTCTTTTCTGGTGAAGAATTAGAGAAGGAAAAAGAATTCAAATTATATTAAGGGATCTAGTGTTTAGAGATTTCATAGCTGTTGCTACTTCTAACAAATGAAGAATATAATCCCCAAGGTTAACTCAATATGGGTGAGCCTGGATGACAAATTCTTAAGAGAAATAGAAATATGTTCCCCATACATATAATTAGAAATCAGGAACTTTGCAAATTTGAATAGTAAATGAGATATTGTTATGAAATTAGTTCTTGTGTTTTTCATTTGTAATGAATTATTAGGCAAGATCATTTGGTCAGGATGGTTTTACCTGACATTCAGAAGAGTAAAAATAAAAAAAAATAATAATGGTGAGTTATAAAATAAAATATTTAGATGGAAAAAACTGTTCCAATATAGATTCAAAACTTTTAAAAACTGTTTAATATAGGTTCAAAGCTGTTCGGATACTTTTGATAGATATAATCAAAAGTATCCTCAGCAATGAAGTGAAGCTCAAATGTGAACTTCCCTTCAGGGTCAGGCACAAGGATGCTAAAGGGACTCTTATTATAAACATAAAATATTTATTGAAATATATAAGAATAAATAAAGGATTTCTAATTCTAAGGGATTCTAAATCCACCCAAATAAACTTCTAGGTTCCACAAGGAACTGCTTCTCCTGTGTTTCACAGACTACACTAATCCTCCCTGATCTGACTAACACAAATTTATACTATCTAAATAAAAACTACCACTATTATCCTTATAAATCTTAACTTTGCCTTCAAATTATAAAACAACAAAGGCTAGTTGGTTGAGTCTCAATAAGAATCAAGTTAGGACTCTGAGTCTGTTAAGACCAGGTTTATCTTTGGTCTTCTCAGAGTTAAACAATCTATAAAAACCACAATACATATTCAACAGTGTTTCCCAAGTTGGAAAAGGAAAACACTAAATTCCTTCAGATTTTTCCTTCAGACAGAGAGAGAGGCAAAGATGTTACCTACTCCAGCCTTAAGAGAGAGTCTCAGAGAATGTTTCTCTGCCAACTGCCAGAGACCAACTCCCAACTGCCAGAGAGAGTAATTGACATAGAAAAATGGTTATAACTGTCACATCTGAAATTAACATGCTCTCTCAGCTCTGTTCTTTTACTCTTGAGAAAAGAAGTACTTTTCTCAAACCAGCCATTTTACTTCTTATCCCTAAACTAATAAAACAATACTTATTTTCTAATATCATCCTTACAGGGTTTATGGGTGATTATGCAAAAAGGAAAAAGAAAAAAGAACATGTGGGAGAAAATTCAGCAGACTGGTAATAGTCAAAAAATTATTTCCATAGCCTGATCATTAGCATAAATCTTGTATAAACAGTACTGTGGGATAGCATACCACTTTTCTTACTGTTTTTGATGAACCAAGATTGTTTTTTAATTTTGACGATGTTGTTCACTTTTGCAAGTAACTTCTACCCACAGAGAAAAACCAATCCAACTCTTGATTTTCCATAGAAATAGGTAGGAACATTAATCTTAATTTGGTGGTCTTAAATGGTAGATAAAATAATAAAAAGATCTCTATTGGGTGCTTCTTATGTACTTCTCTTGTGCTAGATAAGAGAATTCAAAGATGGATGAGACATAGTACCTATCTTCAAGAACCTTATAATTTAGTAGAACTAGGCATGCTGTAATACAGGATTTGTTGTTAACTGGTTTTTCAGTTGCATTTCACTCTCCATAAGCCCATTTGCAGTTTTCTTTGTAAAATTACTTGAGTGGTTTGCTATTTCTCACTCCAGCTCATTTTACGGATGAGGAAACTGAGTTAAGTGACTTGTCCAAAGTCAAATTGCTAGTAAGTGTCTGAGGCCAGATCTGAACTCAGGAAAATGAACTTTCCTGACTAGGCCCAGCTTTCTATCCAATGTGTAAATGACTACTCCTTAATATTGTATTCCTTTTTCCCTGCCATTCTTTGATCTACTCTTTTGCTTCTCTACTTCCATCACTCTTTTTCTTTTACTCTATTTGTGAATATATAAAATATATTACACATGAATGTAATATAATTAATATAAATTAACACACTTTTGTACAAGAGTTGTGAATGAAATAGAAAGCATAAAGAAGTTGCTGCACATGGAAGGTGCTCTTTGGTAAGAAAAATAAAGAAATTAGTCTCATTAGTTCCTGGAACACCTAGTCATCTTGATTTTGCAATACATATGAAGAGAATAAGCTAAAAAATGAGAGTGAAAATGATTGAAGCTTATGCACCCCCACATTTATCTTAGAGTATGAAGAGGTAGAAAAAGTCCATGAAGAAATTGACAAGATTCTCTAACCTGTACATTGAAACTTAGTGATTGCAATGTGAAGGTTAAAATAAAGGAAGATGGCTAAAAATGTTCAAAAATATTTGGAATTAATAAACGAAAGAGGCCAAAGATTGCTCATAAATTACAAGCCTTTATATTTAAAATTTTTCTTCAGATGACAGTTGGAAGTCACTAGACAATGTGATCATTGAACAACATTACCAAAAACAAACAAATTCACTATCTTTTTTTAAAAATCCTTACCTTTACTGTGTATTGTCTCCAAGGCAGAAGAGTGGCAAGGGCTAGGCAATAGGGGGTCAAGTGACTTGCCCAGGGTCACACAACTGGGAAGTGTCTGAGGCTAGATTTGAACCCAGGATCTCCCATCTCTAGGCCTGGCTCTCACTCCACTGAACTACCCAGCTGCCCCCCAAATTCACTATCATAACTGAAAAGAAATTACTGGCTATTAGTCTGGAAAGTTTTTCTGAATTAATTACATTTAGAGTATTTGTATAGTAATTTTGATGAGTTAAACAAAAGTTAAAAATAGAACCAAAGTAGAAGAAAAGATAAAGATAAGACACTAAGGGCAATTATTACAGCTTCAATCAGATCTATTCAAATCATAATATGCCCCAAACAGGAAACGGATAAAGACACAGTGATTGATTAATACCATAAAGAGGATACAAAAAACAGTCCAAAAATCACCTCAACCAGCAAAGTCTTGATCTTCATTTCCAGTTGATAGATGATAGTTGACAGAACCTTGACTTTATAAATATAAACTCATTTATAGCATGTTATGGATGAAAAAATGGTAGAATATTTTGAAATCATTATTCATAAAACAGTAAAAAGTAGAAGAGACCAAACCCAAGCAAGATTATTTTTAGAGGAATCTGGAAGAATGCAGTAAATTTGCATAAGGGAAATTTTGGCTAGATATAAGGAAATATTTTCTAGAATTATATAACTATCCAAAAATAGAGTGGATGGCTTTACATAGATATTAGATATTAGTGATTCTCCTTCACTGATGTTTTTCAAATGGCAAGAGGATGATTTGTTCAAATACTGTAGATGATTCCTTTTTAGGTATGAATCATAAGATCCTGAAGTACTTTGCAGATTATATTCATAGTTTAATAATATGAGGCAACTTATGGTCTAACAAAGGTATAGGGAACTCTTAGAAGGGTATCTAGGGGTCAGTTCCAATTTGATTGTTAAATGTTCAGTGTTAATTTTTCAGAGGATTTGTATCTTAGAAATCAGCAAATTACAAGTTGGGCTTTTACTTCTTGGCTTATTGATTATTTAAACTTAAGAAAGTGTTAGTAAAGTAGATTAAACTTAAAAGTGAAAGGGCATACATTCCTCCCCCTTCCCCTCAGGCCCCAGCCAATTGTTAAACATTTATGAGCATAATATCTTTATAAACATTGCTTGAGTTCAGCAGGTATGCAGTAGAGGGTTCTGGGAATTGCCATCATCAGTCTGGAGGCCTGATGACTGGGACTAGTAATAATTATAGTTATTAAACTTGGGCTTCTCACAGTGTCCGACACATGGCAGGTACCACACAAATCCTTCTTCCTTCCCTATTATATAGAATTTAAAAGTCTGCAGAGTGCTTTAAACCTATAATCTCATTTGAGGACAACATCTTTGGACTCATATCATTAGTCATAGATACTGTGTCTCCCTTAATATAATGTAATATAACAGCAATGCATTAACTTTTTGTCATCATGGCATATTCTTAACTCATACTGAGCTGGCAGTTCACCAAAAATTCCAGATCTTTTTGCAATAAAAATCTGTCTGGACATATCTTCCCTTGTACTTGTGGGATTGGTTTTTAAAAATATAAGTATGAGGTTTTAAATTTATTGCTATTAAATTTAAACTGATTTTAGCTTCCAAGATTGCAAAGACCTTTTTGGATCCTGTCTCTGACATCTAACATGTTAGCTATCCTTCCTAACTTAACATTGATAAGCATGACATTTATGCTTTATCAAATGATTGACTGATGAGGCAGTCAGACTGCAGTGGAGACAGTGCTGGACCTGGAATTAGAATGACCTGAATTCAAATATAGCATCAGATACTTACTAGCAGTGTGATTCTGGGCAAGTCATTTTACCTCTCGCTACCTCAGTTTTCTCATCTATAAAAGTAATGATAATAAAAGCACCTACTTTCCATGGTTATTGTGAGGATGAAGCAAACTGTTTGTAAAGTTCTTTGCAAAACTTAACATAGCTATTATTGATTAAAAATAAAAAGCATAGAGCCAGCCACAGACAACTGAAAATGTTCATTCTAAAATATCTCCTTTCAAATAGACATTAAATCATTAATTAAAATTGTTTATATCTCGACAAGCTTTAAATCCACCTAAATGTAATATTGTTTAGCTTGTGTGTTTCCATTTCATTGATATTTATCTATCACTAAATATCAAATTTCATGGTAAAATTCATGCTTGTTTTATACATATTTTAAGTCTCTTGACCTAGGGATCTTTTAATTTTAACAAATCTTTTCAGATTGTGCCTAGCAAGTCCCACCCTGATGAATCTTTGGAAGCAGATATGTAAATATATTCAGGAAACATTAAAATCACACATTGATCATATTGGGGAAATTTGAATTCATAGGCAAATATGCAAATCAATGTTCATCAAAACAGGAAGTAGCTGTCAGATAATTATCTTCAGAATTTGACTTTAACAGCTTTTAATAGTTCATCACTCTATCTCCAAACAAGGAATGTCAGCTCCAATATGTCACAGTTATTTTTTTCAAGGACATATTTAAAATACAATTATTATTTTTTTCTTTAGCATTTTAACTTTGCTAACTACTCAAGTACATCTGTTTAGTAACTGTGGTAAGAGACAGTGGTGTTGGATGGCTTGATGACCCTTAGTCAAAATCTACCCTCCATCAATATAAATTCTACTTGTTTTCATATGAATGTTTTAAAACATGAATTTTGCTTTACAATACGTTGATCTCTAAAGATAGATTTAACACAAAGGAAAGGAGAAGCATAGAAGATGAGAATTAGGAACAAAGCAATAGTTTAGGAAATTATTTAGAAAATGAATCAGGTTTTGTGGAGTTTTTTGTTTGTTTCATGGGTTTGGTTTTTTTACATGTCATACAAGCACATGTGAAACTGCACTAAAACTGTTTAGTTTTTAGATTAGTAGAACAACTGTCTTGTTTGTTTGTTTTTCAATGCCTAGCTTGAATTTTTGTGTGTTCAGGGTGTGTGAGGGTACATACAAAAGAAAGGTGGCCATTTGGAAATACAGGGATAGAGTTGGTTAGAGTATGGAGCACAGCTGAGAAGCAGACATTTCATTTTAGTTTGACTGCAGTTTGAATGATAGGTTTAAGGTAGGTCATGGAAGGGAAGACTGGGAAGAAGTGGAGTGATTCCTACCTTTTGTATTTTTCATTCTAAGAACCTATAGGTAGGGAAAAGAAAGAACTGTGTTATCTATGTTACTTTTGATGAGGGTACTTCATTCCATTTAGGAAAACCCAATCGTGCTATTGTAATCCTGCCCTGTTATCAGCTGTTAGAGAAATTATTCATTGTATTTACTCTGTCCCAGAGACCAAGAAATGTTTTTAAATTAACCTTTCTATTTTCTCTTTTTTCTTTCTCTCTTTACATTGTTCTCCCTAATAATTTAACAGGTGATCAAAGAATGCTAGATTTTATTAATTTGATATTCTAAAAAAAATTTCTAAATCCTTGTGTGTCACCTTCCATTTCCAGAAATTATCACTACTTTGGTGGTACAAGTTTAGAAGGTTCTACTCCAGCAGGTACTTGCAGTTGGTTTCCTCAGAAGGCTAAATTTTGTTAGGGTGGTTGCATGGCAAATTTCTGCATCAGGGGAGGACCCATAGACTTGCCCCATGCTGGACTTTAAGCTCTACCTGTAGCTTGACCTTAATTTAAATAGTATTTGATGAGAGAGATGTGTATTTATTCTGCTAGGTGATGGCAGATAACAGATTTTTGTTGTATTTAGTAAACATAAAGATTTGTAATAGTACAGTTTGATAAATTCATTTCAACAACACCAAAAAAATAGTTCATCACTCACTTCAGAGTCAGGCAAAGAAGTTACATCACCATCATCATCAACATTTACTACATGACACATAGTATTTTTTACTATTATTGTGAAATAGCCCATAGTCTACATATAGACAATTTAGGTAAATAAAATTAAAAAAGCCAAATTTCTCCAAGTCAAGGTAGAAAGTTAGATTTTATTGAAAGAGGGCCAAGTCCCGAAATAAAAGCATTCTCTTCCATGTATTACATTGTTGGACCCTGGCAAGAGACAATGCCCAGAGGCTGAGACCTGGTTTTTATAACAAAATTAATACTTCCATACAAGATCACAAGACATAACATCATATAGACCTTATTTAGAAACAGTTACCCAATTACAAAGCTGATTGGTTAGTTCATTTTGGAAAGCTCATATTAGTCTTTTGACTAATGACTTAGTCAAGTCAAATGACCGTTACCTCCCTCTCATCTGATCTGGGGGAAGAGATGACTATTTCCAAACAGGGCATGATGTTTGTGCCATATTAGGACATGGAATTCAGATAGTCAGCATCTTATGATAAAGGGAAGTACAAACTTAGGGAGAGGTTAGATATCCCACTAGAAGCTGTTTTTATGCTTTAGTTAGAAATCCTCATAAAAATTATGAATTTTATTGATTGTATTAAGATTATAATGGAATTTATACTACTCACTTTAGAATCACAATACTGATTATCTTAAATCTATCACTAGCACTAAAATCCAATCAAGTATAAGGGGGTAAGGGTCTTTTTTCCCCCACACTATTTTTACTATTTTACTAATTATTTTTTCATTTAAGACTAACAACAGCCCTGCAAAGTAGCTACTATTATTAGCGTCATTTTTCAGTTGAAGAAACTGTAGCAAACAGAGGTTAAATGATTTGTCCAAGGTCAAACAGCTAGTAAGTCTATCTGAGGTGGGATTTTCAGATTTTTCCAACTCCAGTATAGGAGATGCCTGAGGTTAAGGTTCACAACTGGGGGATGACTAACACCTATAAATATCCTTGGGACAAAAATACAGGCTGAAACTTATAGTGAAAATATTTTTCAGAAGATAGTACACAGCAAACAGATATCTTTCTTGGGATCATGTTGGACCCTTTTTGCTAAGGGTGTTTTGGCGGTCAGTATTTGTTTGAGACATCAAGGAAGATTCTAAGTGTTTTTCCCTCAGAAAGTGAGAGGGGGGTAAGTGGGAAAAGGGAGACTTATTTGAACTTCTCTTCAGGCTAGAGAAAGAAAAAGAGAAAAAAGTCACTAAAGGGACAAGAACACCCTTCCAAAAAACTAGAAGCAGTAGCAAAGAAATAATGGAACGCAACAGCCTAGTTACCCTCTGGAAAACAAGAAGCAGGGGAAATAGGGAAGAAAACAAACAAACAAACAAACAAAAGAATGCATTTATCTCTAAACTACAGAATACAATGCAAAGATATGACTGTCAAACCTTGCTTTCCTATGTGCATATTAAATTGATGGTTATTGTAGGGTACCTTTTTCTCTCTCAGGCCTTGCAAACATTTGTTACTTCTATACACTCCTATGTGTAATAGCTTCTCAGAAGATCCTTATAGAGAATTTAAGTATCTTCTTCAAAGGGCATTTTCATTTACTGTGGGAAATGGGTTGTAAGTAGTGGAGTAATGGTATATGACACCTGCAGAGAACAACTATAGTTTGTGTTTTGACATGCTTCAGTCTCAAAATTACAGACTTATATGGCATATTTCTGAAGGGGTTGATTTATTTTAGTACTGTTTTAAAATTTACTAGTTTCAGAATTGTTAATCTATGTAGTATGTCTGCATACTAATTAAAGAAAAATCTACATTTAGGTAGAGGCTTCATTTTTTTCACAAGAGAGTGAAAACAATGAGATATTCAAAAATTGCCTCCCACTATCTTTGGAACAATGTCTCTAATGCTTCCTATTGGTCTTATACTTCTGAAGGAGCCCCAAGCAGGGAGCTGCTTGGTCAGTACAGCACATATCACGATAGAACATCTGACCAACAGACCCCTGTCAGGGAACCTAAATGTGCCGATGCCCAAAACATAGATTCCAGGAGAAACTTGTGGGCCACGTATGGTGGCTAGTGATATGCTGTCAGGCTTCGGGTATAAAAGACTCTGCACTTACAACTGCAGGCGGAACTCTTGTGCTGAGCTTCCCCTGATGTATACTAGAATAAAGGATCCTCCTGCTTGATTGCATTGTCTGTGGGTTTTTCCTTGGTGGTGGGCGACGCACTGGACCCTAACATTTGGGGGCTCGCCGGTACCCCTCCACCTTGGAACCCCCCAGACAGGAGGGCCGAAGGCACTGCCTTGGACTGGACCTTCAGGTGAACTGAGTGTTGTGTGGCTGTGGGTGAAGTGTCTGTGATCAGTGGTGGGGAAAGGATACCGTCCAGGGCAGGTGCCGAGATTGGAACTTCCAGGTGGTTAGAGGCCCCTGAGGACAGAGGTCTGACTCTGTCATATGGAGTTAAAGTCTCCGTCAGGTTGAGAGAGCCCTGAGAGCGGAGCTCCGTGTCTCCGTCAGGTGGACACTGCTCTCAACTGGTTTGAAGGGAAAGGTGTTCGAGTCCCCTTTTGGGAAGATATTGCACCCCTAGGAGAGACTGGGGGATGCCCCACGATCTCTAGGTGATTTTTAGACACACTGAGGTTTTTTGCCACATAGAGGGATCAGGTGGCCAGCTGCTGGCTGCTTGCCCCTGACAGATAGCCGGAGGCAGCCAAGGAAGCTGGAAACAGCCTAAGGGAGATGGCCACTGATAAGTAATTGCGGGTATCAGGTTTCTTTCCTGATTAAAACTAGCTGCTTTGGGCAGTTATTAACCCTTTCCTTGCAACTTCTTGGTCTCAATAATAGAAAATCAGCCTGTTTGTCAAACAGCTTGCTCAAGGTTATACGGTCCTTACAAGTACATGCCAAGAAATGAGATCTTAAGATAAGCTCCTAGGATTGGGGAGTTTACATGTCCATGTCTCTGTTATTTGTCTTCTGGCTTTTGCTGTTTGTCTTGTGTGTCTTTCTGTATTTGGACGCAGGTATGTGGATGTGTGGGAGAGGGTGTCCTATAGGTTTCTTTGAGTCTTTGTTGTGGCTGGATTAAAGGGAAAGAAAAAAAAGAGGGGGGAGTTTGGGATGCAGGGTTACAAAGGAGAATAGATTTTGCACCCCTGCTCCCTCTGCCTGCATTCCAACCAGGCAAGCTATGATAAAGTAACACTGTGACAGGCTTTAGGGCGGGAGAGAGTGCAATTACCCATTCAATGATTTTTTCCTCCTTCTTCCTTTGGATAGGCCCCCAAAGGAGCGGAAGAGAGAAAATTCTGAGCAGAAAAGGGAGATTCTTACTCCACAGTTAGAAACTTTCTCTTAAAATTAATTCTCAAACTGGGTGAATTGCTAATGATTTTGATATGGTACAAATGTAATGTATTGTAGTTACTGTTTGTCAAATGTGAAATGTTGCCAGATTTTTATTGAACAACAAAACTCCTAATTAGAAGTTTGCTTTGTTAAACCTTGCAATGCATAATGATTTCAGTGAATTTGAGAATTGTGTAAATGTGATTGATAGCAAATCTGATGCAGAGAGGAAAGTTTATTCTGTATAGACAGAAAATTGTACTGACTACTTTATAGATGTAAAAGTCATTCAGAAAAACTTGTGTTGTTGAAAAGAACTTATTCTAGAATTTGAATTTGGGAATCCTTCAAATCATATTTATTTTAATATATGTGCTGTCAGAAATAGCAGCAAGAAATTATATTACACACACAAGAAGTTTTTTTTTCTTTTTCAAAGTGGTTAATCTGTGCATGGGATTAATGAGATAAATGCTAAGAATTGATGTTTTACAAAACAGGAAATTTTTAAATAATGTTTTTAATCAAGGTTATATGAATTGTTTTTACATGTGCAAAATGCAAAATGCATAGGAAGGAATTTGTAATCTAGATGCCAAATGCTGGAAATTAGTAATGCTGAGTGAATGCTAAATATGTATGCATTATATTATGAAGAGGATTAAGTTTTCCACCTAAATAGGTTAAGGGTATATGACATACAACCTGTGTGCCCTTAACAAGATAAATTCAACCAGCCCTGTAATCGAGAGGGCTTGTCATGAGGATTAAATACAGTCTAGCTTCAGATATATCAAAGAGGTCAGGCTGGAATGCCAGGTAACATGAAGCTAAGTAGGGAAAAGTGATTAAGTACATATGAAGGGAAATAACTTTATGTCTTATAACCTATCTAGATAAGTTAATAATTGAATTTTGGGGTGTCTGGATTCATTTTATAAAGTGCTCCACTTCAATAAGAGTAATGAATAGAGATACTAATTGATACTATGAATTCTAGTGTGAAATAGATACAACAAATTATAAATTGGAATAATGTTGATGGACTTAAATTAGGAATGTAGCAATGTTTTGAGCTAGAAAGAGACTAAACTGGAGGTTCTATTCTACTTAGGCAGGTTTGAGAGAAGTATAGGTAAATGCTTTGCACCTCAGTTTAGTTACACTGAAACATTGCTAAAGGACTTAATCAGAGTTATTTGGAAGTGTGGAGTTCAAATTGAAATCCACTGAGACTAAATTATTATGAAGGGGGTTTGATACATTCAAACTTTTACATTATAGTGAGCTCACTGGTTAAAGAAGGATGGGCCAAGGTTGCTAAGTAATAAAATCTAAGTCAAGGCCAGCAGCCTTGGGATAAAATTGCTCAGAAGCTATTAACCCCTTCCTTGCACCCAGGAAGGAGAAAGAAGTGCTTATAACATTATGAACTGACATAGGGGCTTCAAAGAGTTAACAACCGCTGTGTGATAGAACTTAAAGATGAGTATATCTTAATTGTAGAAATGGAGGTTTTAAGGTGCTCAAGCAAGCAAATATTGCCAGCCCTGTCTGACCAAAAAAAAAAAAATAGGCTTGTTTGCAGCTGTGGAATCTTACTACAAACATTCCAGGTCCAGAATGATAAAATGAGTTGAGTGATATGTAATTGATGAAGTTACCTCATACGAGTTCTGGGGATTGTTGGTTGATATTTTGATTACATTTTGATCTGTATAAGGATATATGTGACAAACAATAGCCAAAGAATAGGTAGGGTGTTAAAAATGGCATGTATGTGAAAATGCTTGCTCAGAAATTTATGATTGTTATGTGAGTGGCTGCTAAAATGTGTTTAAGTATCGTTTGGATATTAAAAAAAAACCTCACTGTAAATCTGACTCAACCATATAGTTTGTTACCTCAGTCTACCAATTTGTACTATGAACTGAAATTTATAATGGTTGAGCTCTATGCTAAAGACTGTTCAATGATGTGATCTTTTAAACCAGAATTCTTTGGGGTTACTGATTAGCAATTGAAGTGATACCAGGGGGCTGGTTGTTTGACTTATGATAGTAAAAGCATGTTAGAGAAAGTGGGGAGGTATGTTGGGTTTGAATTTGGAAGAAAGGGACTTTGATTTAAAGTCCATAAAGCTTTAGTATGTGGGTTTGTAAAGGAAGAATGGACGGTGTGTTCTGCTTTTAAGCAGAGGGTTTTGGAGGAACAGAAAGGGAGAGAGAAGGTGAAAGGGAACAGATGAATGTTCTGCTCTCATAATTGGCTCTTTAACTTAGGGATAATATATAAAGTAATGTATGTGGGAAAATCACACATGATTCTTTGGACAGTTACCTTGAAGTGATTCCTGCATGACCTTGCCTTAGTCTTTCAGATGGCCTAGGTCCAGGAGATGATGCAGCCCTGGTTTATAGGGAACTACTTAATTCAGCACTCATCTGACTCTATCTGATGTGTAAATACATGAAAATAATTGCATGATCAGCCTTGTAGGGATATTAAAGGCTTGTTTGGGGGTATGGAGATTTGTTTCTGGATTGCTGATAAGCAAATTTCTCTGAGCTGTTAATGGGTGAGACTTGTCCTTTAAGGAAAAGAAGGCCTCTGGCATCCAGTGGCAAGTACTCTAAGGAGAGAAAAAGTCCTAGGATGGCTATAGAGAAGGCAGCCCAAGGCTCACTTTGGACTGAATTTTCCTGACCATCCTCGAGTGGAACAACAATGGCAAGTGACAGCCTTGCTTGGTGTGTCTTTTGTGACTTGGAGATATTTCCCTTTCAGGGCCGTCTTCCTTCATGACAATTCCCATGATCAGCACATAATACAAATTGTGATATTCAAGTTTCCATTTCCTCAAACAACCCTAATAATTGGGAATTCTCAAATTGTTAGGAACATGCTTTGAGAAATAGATGGAGTTTATTCCTAGATGGCATGTATTTGTAGCCTTAATTTACCACAGTTGAGTTTTGGTTCTTGAGCTTGGAAAGATAGCTCACAGCCTTCTTGGTTTCCCCAGCCTCTGGGATAAGGAAATACATCTGTAAGATATTGTTACTCCAGTGTTTTTATATGTTATAGTTAATGTGTATTTTGCAATAGGATATTCTTTAACAGAAATATCACATACCAGCTCTGCAAACAACTCAGGAAGGGATCTGTTCCTGTCAGAAGATGATTTCTGAGGATGAAGTCTGTTGGTTAAGATACCCAAATGCAAATATGTGATGTTCATTGCTATTGTATTAATGTCCTGTTCCTATCTGCTATTTGCCCCAGTACACTTCTATCTTAGGGGCTGACTTCCCCTTGTGACCAGTCTGCCAATCGAGGGAAGGAATGACAGGACACCCTTCAGATCTCCAGACAGTTCTCCACCTGGGACCTTGGAATCCACTGAGGATGCTCCCCTAAAGACACTGTCTGCAGCCTTCCCTCCCCCTCTTATTCCCCTCCCTCTCTTTCCTACACATAGGTAGGGACAGCTCTACACCCATGCTCAGCGCTGAAGAAACTACAGAAGATTTGGACCTCTGCCCTTTTTCCCTTAGACATTTGGAGAGGGGAGGGGATGGGATGGCAGGGGGCACTGAACCAGGTGGGGCCTGAGATTCTGTTGGATGTCTGGGCCTGCTAGATGGTAGAACTCACCAGAAGCAGTGGGGAGAAAGCTAGCAAAAGGAATACATGACCCACTTGCTTCCATTACTTCACTTTCTCCCCCGCCTCTTGGTTTCCCCCTCCCTTGTCACAGAGTATTTCCCTCAATCGGGAAATACCTTATCCCACCCGCAGGAGTGCACTGGCTGTGCCCCTGTTCTGGCCTACAGCCCCGTGTCTCCCCTAGCTCCCTCACTGCCCGCTGCACCCCCTCACAATAGTACCCCGAGTGACCTACTATGCCAAGCAGGACCTCCTCTTCCTTAAGGAGGGGGCCTCTGTGCAGCCTTGGGTGAGGAGTGCTGCTTCTATGTTAACCACTCAGGGATTATTAGGGACTCCCTGAGCAAGCTATGAGAACGTCTAGAAACCCTAACTGAAGGAGAGGGAAACTGTCAGCCCCTGATAGCCCACCTTTTCAATTCTTCTCCCTAGTCATGTCCCTCATAGGACCCCTCAATCTTAACCCTACTCTTGACATTTGGCCCCTGCATTTTTAACCGCCTTGTTCGGTTCATGAAAGGCCGGCTGGGTGCTACCCAGGTGTTGGCCCTCCGACAACAGTACCGACCACTAGCGAGCCCTGGGCTGAAAGCCACAAGCTGCCTCAGTGGGCAGGCACCCCCTCTGCCCCACTAAGAGAAAAAGGAATAGGGAATGAAGGAGCCCCAAGCAGGGAGCTGCTTGGTCAGTACAGCACATATCACTATAGAACATCTGACCAACAGACCCGTGAGGGAACCTAAATGTGCCGACGCCCAAAACGTAGAATCCAGGAGAAACTTGTGGGCCACGTATGGTGGCTAGTGATATGCTGTCAGGCTTCGGGTATAAAAGACTCTGCACTCACAGCTGCAGGCGGAACTCTTGTGCTGAGCTTCCCCTGGAGTACACCAGAATAAAGGACCCTCCTGCTTGATTGCATTGTCTGTGGGTTTTTCCTTGGTGGTGGGCGACGCACTGGACCCTAACACTTCTTAAATCTCTGCTTAAGTTAATATTCAGTTTGGCATGTAGAACCATCAGTAAGCCTTCTGTGTGTGTGTGTGTGTGTGTGTTCCATTAATAACAATAGGTAGCCCAGTAATATTTAGAATGTAGTTTATCAGAGTCCAGTGACTTGACTTCATGAAAGGCAGATAAGTTTTCTCTGTTTTACCTGTTCATGTTGGATTCTATATCCATTTTAGCCATTTTCATTTTGTCTTTTTTAGTGGGGGAATACACTGAGCCAGAAAAATTTAACCAAAATAATTAATAAATATTTAAGAATGTGAGTATAAGTTTTTAAAAAGTTAAATATAATAATTATCTAGTGAGTATGAATTATTAATAGAAATAAATATATGTATATGCAAATACATATATAAAGTATTCTGCTATATAACATATGTATTACACATATATATAATACATGTTTCTCCACTTTGCATGGCATCTTTAAAAAATTGAATATGCATTAAGGCATAAAAACTTCATAGACAAATAGCAAGAATATGAAATACAATGTTTTCTTGCCATAATTCAATAAAAATTATATTCATTAAGAGACCATGGAAGGAAGGATTAAAAAATAACTGGATGCAAAATAAGTTCCACAGAACAATTGAGTTAAGGAACAAATTATTTTGACAATAGACCCTTTTATTAAAGATTATGACAATAATAAGTCATTGCCAATTTAAGGGATGCAGCCAAAGAATTCATTGGAGAAAAATTTATGTATCCATAAAGAATTTTATCAACAAAAGAACAAACCAATGAATTGGACAAACAGCTTAAAAAAACACAAGGAAAACATCAAATTTAAAAAGACAAGACAAATTAAAAATACTTAAAAGCAAGAGATTAATGAAACTTAAAGTTTAAAAATTAACTAACTAGTAAAACTGGGAGTTTTTTGAGTAGAAAATAGATTATTTTCTAATTTGATTTGAAAAGAAAGAGGAAACCAGGACACCACTATGATGAAAAATACAAAATAAAGAGGAAATAAAATGATTGCTTGACAATATTTACCCAGCACTATGGTAGTGATGTTATCAATTTACATGAATTGGATGAATATGTATAAAATATACAATACCTAGATAGACAGAACTAAAAATAGATAATTTCCATAACAAAACTTCAGACAAAGAAATTGAACAAGCCATAAATGAACTCCCAAAGTGCTTGAAAACCCAGAAACAGATGGATTTACAGGTGAATTATCACATTTAAATAAAAAATAATTAAAATATTATACAAACTTTCAACAAAAATAAGATTTTTGATATCTAAACCAACCAGAGATTCAAAACAGAAAAAACCCATAACATAACATCCCTAATGAACTTAGAAATGATAGCTGAGTCCTCAGCAACATATTACAAAGATTGTATGCTATGACCAAGTTTTGTTTGTGTCAGGAATTCAGAATCTAATTGGTCAAATTAATAATTAATAAAAAAGAAAAATCTCAAGGAAAATGTTGAAAAAAGTAGAAAAGAAGGCAATAACATTTCAAATTATATTCGAAAGCAATGGTTATTCAGTCATTTTGGTACAGGTGAAGAAATGGAGAGACTAATCATTAGAGTATACTAGGGGCACTGAAGCAAATGAATACAATAACTTAGTGTTTGATAATAACCAAAGGCTGATTACTGGGTTAAGAAATCATGTTGAAAAAATTGGAAAATAGCATGGCAGAAACTAAATACCTAGTTTCTAGGTTCCTAAGCAGCATATAGTCTGATAAATTCCAAATGTGTATATTACATAAAAGATGAAATCATAGACAAAGTAGAGGAACAAGGAAAACAATTAAGTTTCTGATCTATGGATAGGAGAAGAGTACATGATCAATGAAAAGAGAGGATCACAGAAGATAAACTAGACACTTTTGATTATATAAAATTAAGAAGTCTTTACATAAAGGGAAATGATGTAGCTAAAAGTAGAAAGGAAGGAGGCAATAGAAAAAAATTACAGCAATTTTCTTTAATAAAGGTCTCATCTCATATGTGATCCTGGGCAAGACGCTTAATTCTGTTTTCTTTTATTTTCTTATTTGTAAAATGATCTAGAGAAGGAAATGGCAAACCATTCCTATATCTGTTGTAGGGGTAAAGAGGTGCACTCTTGGGGTTCCAGAAGGATACCTTTCTGCAAGAATGCAAGACTCCAAAACTTAGCTTAAAAACAAAAAGAGAAATTTATTAATTTAGAGAGTAATGTTGAGAATGGCCAGGAGGATAGCAAAGTGGAACAGCAAGATGGAAGGCTGCTCCCAGAACCCATCAATTCTGGGGATTTTATACTCTTGAAACAAATGCTGTGCCATAGTGTGGATGTGATTGTAGAGTGGTAGTCACTCAGGCATTTGGTGGGGTGGGGTGGTCATCTGACTGGGATCTGCCTGGAGACATAGGGAATGACTTTCATAAAGATTCCTTAGTTTTAGGGAACAGACAGATGTCTGAGATACAGCATGATAGAATTGAAGTGTAGCCTGGAGGTGCATCTCTCTGTCCATCTTAAATCTAAAGGAGTACAATCATGTCAGGGTCCTATCTGGGTCATTAGATGTTTTAGGCTAAGAGTCACAAGGATGTAAGGGAGCAAAGGAATTTCCCTGATAATAGTTTGCCTGAGCTTCTGGGGATACAGTCCCATGCCATATCTTTCTAAGATATCTCCAAGTGGGAACACAAAGGGGTGATACATGATTGACTGAACAATATATATAAAATGAAAATTCAGTTTATAATAATGTTATTCTCCCAATTGTTAAATTATTAAAGAAAATTAATAGGCACTTTAAAAATTATGTTCTTCCTAGTTACATGTAAAAATATTATTTAATATTTACTTTAAAATTTTTTGAGTTCTAAATTCCCTTTCACACTACCTTTCACCTCTACCCCTCCCTGATATGGTAAACAATCTGATATAGATTTTACTTGTGCTCTTAGAAATAATGAAAGAGCTGGGAAAATTGGAAGACAGTGTGGGAGAGATTAGGTTTGGATCAACACCTCACACCCCATACCAAGATAAATTCAGAATGGGTGAATGACTTGAACATAAAGAAGGAAACTCTAAGTAAATTAGGTGAACACAGAATAGTATACCTGTTAGACCTTTGGGAAGGGAAAGATTTTAAAACCAAGCAAGACTTAGAAAGAGACACAAAATGTAAAATAAATAATTTTGACTACATCAAATTAAAAAGTTTTTGTACAAACAAAACCAATGTAACTAAAATCAGAAGGGTAGCAACAAATTGGGAAACAATCTTCATAAAAACCTCTGACAAAGGTTTAATTACTCAAATTTACAAAGAGCTAAATCAATTGTACAAAAAATCAAGCCATTCTTCGATTGATAAATGGGCAAGGGACATGAACAGGCAGCTGAGCCAAAGAAATCAAAACTTCAGGAAAAGAAGCCTGAGGGGAGACCTGGTAATCAACTTGGAGCAAATGAAAGGCTTTTGACCAGGTCTACTCTTTCCCACAGGAAGAGAGAAAAATAGTCTTATCTCCAGCATGAAGGGTTTGAGTTAAAAGTTGACTCAACTAAATACTGAGATTGGCTACTGTGAGAAATATAAAATTTGTCTTTGAAGATATCTTAATTGCAAATTCATTGTTTTTTTTTCTCTCAGTCTCCAACCTTCTATCAAATGCAATAAGTGGTTCTGAGAATAGTATTTAGGTGAAAAAAAGGGACAGGTAACTTTTTTCAACAGGAACAATATTATCAGTGATGAACTAGATGATATTAATGCAGTGTTATAAACTTTAGAATGAGATTTGATTTATTATATTTGAGTGGGATTTGATTATGGTATCTGAGAAATGGAATCGATTGGAGAATCTTAGTGATAGTTAACATCTATATGGTTCTTTAAGAGATGCAAAGCATTTTACCCAAAGATTTGTTGAATATTATTATCTATCAGATGAGGAAACTTTCAGAGTTAAAATGACTTGCCCTTTGTCATACAAATTTGTGTCTAAAGTTTCTAAATCAAAAGGATTCAAATCCAGATCTTCTCCACAAGGTCTCTCCACTGGGCGACATAGACCTAAAAAACAAACAATGGTCCTATCCTCAAAGAGCTTACAGTCTTCAAATTTTGACTTGAGTTAATGCTAATTAAATTCTGATATATTATACTAGATGGCTTCTAATGGAAAGTGAAGATTTATTAATAAAAACTAGTTCCTTTAATTATCTTATTAAATGCATACATAATGCATAGATGATAAGGCATAAAATATTGAACAAAGAGTTGGCACTCTTGAAAAGGAAGAGCAAATATCTCAATAATTAGATTTCATAAATTACAGTGAAGATCTATATGCAAAATAGACATTGGGCTTTACCCTGCCATTTCCTACAGTGTCCAGTAATGTAATTAGTGAAATCCAATAAATTTTGTATCTTTTATCCTTGTTATCATGCTTTCTCTAAGTTGACAAAATTACTGACAACAAATGAGCCTACACAGTAAGGAATTTCCTGTAGGTTAAACTTAGATATACTCTGGCCATCATTTTCTTGTGCTGGAACTTCCCCTTGTCCCTTGACTACAATTTTAGAAAAAGGCCCCAAATGGGAATTTTCTTAAGTTTGGAAAACAACAAAAACTGATACATCTTTAGAACTTTATGGATTACAAAATACTTTTCCTTATACTTCTGTGAGGTAATTAAAATATAATTATAGGTTCAGAAGCAACTTGCTTATGGTCACATAGCCAATATTTGTAGGAGCTAGTACTTGAACCAAGGTCTCTTGAACAATTCCATTAAGCCATGCTGAATAGTCATAACTTTTTGAAGGTTATGGTAATCAAAATCTTAAGTAAAAAGTTTTTTTTTATATAGATAATAAAGTTGGGATGTGAAATTAAAAAGCCCAGTTGTTATGGCAATTGGTTGGCACATATAGGTAAACTCTATGTGATCATTTTATATAGACCACATACTTTTTTAAAAATTTCATTTATTTAATTAATTAATTTAGAAATATTTCCCATGGTTACATGATTCATATTCTTTTCTTCCCCTCCTTCCTCCCCCCTTCCCATAGCCAATGAGCAATACCCCTGGGCTTTACATGTATCATTGATCAAGACCTATTTCCATATTATTAATATCTGTAATAGAATGATCATTTAGAGTCTACATCCCCAATCATATCCCCCCATTGAACTATTTGACTAAGGAAATTGTTTTCTTCTGTGTTTTATAGAACACATTCTTAATGACAGGCTAGTATTCTTAATGGCATTTTAAGTTATAATTGCTTTTTAATAGAAGACTTAGATAACATATGTTTATCAGCAGGGGATTAGGTTCCCTTATTGCCCTCTCATGTGAACTGCAATTGGAAATTTAGCCAGAACACTCTTTTCTATTTAAAAGCAACATTTGTTGGCCTATTTAAAAAATACCCCCCCCCAAAACCAAAAACCAAACAAACAAACAACCTTTCTTCTCTCCTCTCCCAACTCCCAGCTGATATCTGAGTACATGCATAAGTTGCCTGCTTCATTTGGCACCTGGTGAGTTGTTACTGATGGTCAAGATCATAGGGTTATAGTTATAAAGGATTTTGAAAATCATGTAGCACAAACCTGATATTTCACAGAGGAGAAATCCAAGTCCTTGGATGGGAAATAACTTCCAGAAAGTTATAAAGGTACCAAGTTGCAGAGATGGTATCAGAGCTATAGCAGGTTTTTCTTATCCCTGGGCATATTCTATTGGATGAGGAGTAAGGGGAGGAGTGATGCTGCTGATGGAAACATTTGTGCCAAGAATAATCTGACTGTAAGTGTAGAGTTGAGAGAGCCAGAAGACTGAATATGACTTGCACTATCTGAGAATAAGGAAGCTGATAGGTCCCAGGGAAGGGGTGCCTCAGTGAAAGGACTTTGGGAATGCAAGAATGGTGGTCACCACAAGCAGGAACATAACCCCACTAGGTATAGCTCTAGCCAGATTTTATATCCATGTATCCTGATTCCAAGTCTAGTAGTCTTTTCACATCAATGATGTCTGGCTTCATGGCTAGTTGCTAATGTCTTTTTTCTGCCTGGAGCACTATATATTGACCCACATATACTACAAATATCAGCTTAACAAAGATGAACCTATGTTTGGAAAATATCCTTTACATTTGTAAAGTTGGAGCCTCTAAAGGGTCTGAGACTGGTCCATATGTTTTTCTTAGGGTGAGGACTGAAGCCAATATATTGGAATTTGTGTTCATTGGAATAAAACCTTTAGAAATCAGAATTTTGGAGTTGGAAAAGCCCTCAGAGTATGTATAGCCTAACTCATACCTGAACAGGAGTGTCCTTTCATTTTTTATTCAACAAGTGCTCATCTAATGTTCTTTGAAGATCTTCAATGAGGAAGAACCCACTAGCTCATAAGACAATTTATTACATTTTTGGATAGCTATGATTGTTAGGAAGTTTTTTCTTCCATGAAACTTAAACTTACCTCTTTGCAGTTTCTTTCCTTTCTTCTTTTTTTCTACTGTCCAACACCAAGGAGAGCAAGATTATAAACCCCTTTCCATGAAACAGTCTATTGAATCCTTGATGACAGTGATTATATCCCTGTTATCTAATCTAGGTTGAAAATTCCCAGATCCTTCAACTGGTTTTAAGAGCATGAACTTCAAGCCTCAGAGAATCTTTTTTGTCTTCTGAACAATATGATTGTCCTTTCTAAAATGTGATAGCCATAACCAACCTAATAGTTCATATGTGATCTGGCCAGGATAGTATGTTGTAGCAGGATTGTTGTCTCCCTAATCAAGGACAGTATCCCTCTTTTAATTCAGTCCAAGATAGCTTTCTTGGCTACCACATCACTCTGTTGACTCATTGATCTTGTAGTCCACTAAATCTGGAGGCTCTTTTTTTGGATGAACTGATAGCTAGGTATGCTTTCTCCATATTGCACTTGTGGGGGTTGATTTTTTGAACCCCAGTGTAAACCTATATTGATTCTCATTAAATTCTATTGTAATAGATTCAATCTAATGTTCTAGCCTGTCAATCTTTTTTTTTTCAATCTTGACTGTCATATATTGAATTAGTTATCCTTTCCAGGTTTGGGTCATCTATAAATTTGATAAGTATGTCAGCTGTGCCATTGTCTAAGTCATTGATTAAAAAAATTAAACAGCAAAGAAACAAAGTCAGATCTCTGAGGGAAAAGTGCTCTCTGAGTTGATAATGAATTATGCATATACCAACTAATAATTTAAACCATTTAACCAATTCTGAATCCAACTAATTGTATAGCTATCTAGCCATTTTATAGATATAGATATAGATATATAGATATAGATATAGCCATTGTATATATATATATATATATATATATATACATATATATATATATATATATATATATATATATACAAAGAGAACATGAGAGACTTTGTCAAATACTTTGTGAAAAATCTAGGCAGACTATATTATCTTTCCCTTGAGCTACTCTGTCAAAAAAAGAAATAAATTTGGTTTGGTATGATGTTTGTTTTTTTTTTAATTATATCATTATGGTTGTATATGGTCACTGCTTCCTCTTCTGGCTCTTGAATAATAGTGCATTTAATGATATATCCTAGAACTTTTCCCAGAGTTGGAATCAAGTCCACTGTCCTATAATTTACAGCATGTATCTTCTTTCTTTAGTAAATGCTTTTCATTCATTTATTCATTCATTCATTCATTCATTTACTCATTTCTCTTTTGTAAATATGGACACTTCAATAAGAATTTATGAATATATATATATATACACATACATATGTATAGATATAGATCCTACAGCAAAGTACCTCTTATGGCTAATGGTTCATATTTGTGAATGAATGATGTCTGAGGATAGATTTAGAGTCAGGAGACTTAGGTCCAAAGGGTTGTTGTGAGAATCAAATGAAATAATAAATGTTAAGTATTTTGTAAACCTTAAAAAATTGTATTGTTTACCTCCATAGATTTTTAATGTTTATTATTTTTACATGTAGATATAATTTTAATCATTTTCTGACATTTGCTATGTTCTTTTCCTCCCCATTTTTTCCTAGATGGCAGGTAATATGATATAGGTTATACAAGTGCTATCATGCAATTTCCATGTTCATCATTTCATGAAATGAGACAGTTTCTAGTTTATATTGTTTATATATTATATATATATATATTACATATATATCTTGTAGTTTATACAAGAAAAAAAGCATTAAGGAAATAAAGTGAAAAATCATATGCTTCAATATACATTCAGACTCCATCACTTCCTTCTATGACAGTAGATATCTTTTTCAGTCACGAATCCCTTAGAGTTGTCTTGGATCCTTGCATTATTGATAATTTCATTCATAGCTGATTACTGTATATTATTGCTGTTACCATGTAAAACATTCTCCTGGTTCTGCTCACTTCATTTTGAATAATTACACATAAATCTTTCCAGATTTTTTTGTGTTCATACTGTTCGTCATTTCCTATGGCACAATAGTGTCCTCCAAAGATTGTTGTGAGCCACTTTGTATAACTTAAGGTATTATAGAAATGTACATTATTATTATTTTTAGGATCAGTAGACTTTGGAACAAGTTTTTTGGTTTTGCCAGACATCAATTTATCTCCACTCCATTATTTTTATTTCTTCCTATGGATTCATAAGAGCATAGATTTACTACTAGAAGGGATCTTCAAGGACATCTAATCCAACTCCCTTATTTTACAGTTGAGGAAACTGAAATGCAGAGAAGTGAATTAATTTACTCAAAATCACGCAAGTAGTAATTACCTGAGCTGAGTATTTAACCTTGATCCTTTGATTCCAAATCCAATTTTGACTAAGTATGGATGCATGTGCATTTGTATTTAGTAATGGGACTCATTCAGTAGGAAAAGACTCAATTCTTCTGGGGATTAATTTCATGTAAGGAAAGTAGCTTAATTCAAATAATCATGTAGAGACAGTTTGTTTTGAATGCTGTCATTCCCATTAACAAAATGTAATATACAGGTAAAACTAATGGGACAGCTAGCATTATTTCCTGCCCTTTCATGCTATAAAATGAAAATTAATACTTGATGTAACCTGAGTGTTTTTCAAAATTTAACTGAAAAGGAACATTTACATTTTGAACAAAGTACTCCCTACACTAACATGCCTTTTTATAGTGTATGGGAAACATAATGGTGTGAAATTTATGGTCTGGTGTTGACTTAAATTTTCTGTCAAGTTATTTGGCAAGGAAAGAAATCCAATTTATATTAATGAAGTAACTTGTTCCTTTTGCCCCAGATCTGACTGAGAGACATTGATGTACTATGTGAATTGCAGCAGATGAGCTAAATCAAGTTCATAGGGGCAACCATATAGGGCCTATGGCTGTAGTATATAATACCACATGCTGGGAGAAAGGAAGGAAGAGAAAAGAAATTGATCATGACCTGTGCTTAAGTGGAGTTTATTGTAAGAGGAGGTAAGACCCCTACATAAGCAACTGGATCACATAATAGACAGGTTAATTGGCTAAGGAATGTACAAATCAGGTACTGTATCTAACTGAAGAGATCAGGGAAATCTTCTTAGAGGAGGTGGCAAATGAGCTGGGCATTAAGAATGGGAAAGATTCAGAGCCATAATTAGGAATTTTTTTAGTAAGGATTTTTCTACCCTTGCTAAGTGGAATAAAATATATATTTTAGCTGAGGGTGGGGACAGACATTTCTCTATATGAGGAAAGAGGAGGAAAGTTAAGGAGTTCCTGACATCTGGTAGTTTTGTATTTTAATGTACTATTGCCAACATGGTGCCAAGTTCTATTGTTGTTTTTTTGTTTTTAATACTGCTAAAGGACTCCAGTTCAGTTCAGGGCTCCAAAGTTCTTCGCCCAGTTATCTCCACCCTGATTTCATTCAGTAGAGAAGGGAAGGTCATTTCAAATAGAGGGAAAAAACTGAGTAAAAGAACAGTTGTGAGTCATGATTCTATTTGGGGTTTTCTTGGAAAAGATACTGAACTGGTTTCTAGTTCATTTTACAGATGAGGAAACTGAGGCCTATTGGGTAGACTTGTCTACGGTCACACAGCTAGCTAGTAAGTGGCTGATTAACAGGACATATTCAGGAAATGTAAAACTGTCCACATAGGTTGAGTGGAGGTAGGTAGTAAGTCTAGAATAGTAGAGGGCTATCAAGTTGTACCTGATCTCAAGGTCAGATGAATGTGTTTGACAGATGGCAGGTGAAGGAGTTTGAAATTTATTCAAAAGTCAGTAGGACTTTATAGACAAATTTGAAGGGTTTTGAGCAATTCAGAATAATTTAAGTTCTTTAATAATCAAAATAGCACCTTCTTTGGAAGAAGGTAAAAAGAAAGAATCTTTGTTTGAAGGTTATTGAATTAACTTGCATTTCAAAGAGCACCAGACGTAGAATCAATAAGTTCTGAGTTCAGATCTTCCAAAGACAATTACAATGTGACAATGAGCAAGTCATTTAATTTCTACTTGGCTCAATTTCATCATTTGTAAAATGAGAATAATAAGAGCATCAACCTCCAAGGGCCGTTAGGAGTATAAAATGAAATAATATTTGCAAAGCACTTCACAAATCTTATTTTATATACTTAATAGTTATTATTATTAATAATTATCAAAAGTTAATTTAATGCATTGTTAAATTTGAAAAGTTATTACTTATTTGTAAAACAATGATACCATAAAATGGTAAACTTACTTTTTCTTTACCTGAAAAAACTTCTATAGAATTCCAGTTTGAGGCTTAGGATACTTTTCTTTATAGAATAATTGCCTAGGCATTATTGTGTGATGCTTGCTTAAGTGGGGAAGAACTTCATACTGGTAGAATTGACTGAAAAGCAAATATTCATAAAATGAATCCAAGCTGGTCATTGATTTCCCTTCAAAAATTAGATATGTATTTCCTTAGGAAATGTGCCGCAGTACAGTTTGAAAACTTTTGGTGAGGAAGGGTTTAAATTTGTATCTGTGCTCATGGTTAAATAAAGTTTTGTGCCTCACACCTAGTAGGAACTTAATAAATACTTTTTTAAAAATATATTTTATTTGATCATTTCCAAGCATTATTCGTTAAAGACATAGATCATTTTCTTTTCCTCCCCCCCACCCCCCATAGCCGACGTGTAAATCCACTGGGCATTAGATGTTTTCTTGATTTGAACCCATTGCTTTGTTGATAATATTTGCATTAGAGTGTTCTTTTAGAGTCTCTCCTCTGTCATGTCCCCTCAACCACTGTATTCAGTCAGTTGCTTTTCCTCGGTGTTTCCACACCCATAGTTTATCCTTTGCTTATGAATAGTGTTTTTTTCTCCTAGATCCCTGCAAATTGTTCAGGGACATTACACCGCCATTAATGGAGACATCCATTACGTTCGATTATACCACAGTGTATTAGTCTCTGTGTACAATGTTCTCCTGGTTCTGCTCCTCTCGATCTGCATAACTTCATGGAGGTTGTTCCAGTCCCCATGGAACTCCTCCACTTTATTATTCCTATTAGCACAATAGTATTCCATCACCAACATATACCACAATTTGCTCAGCCATTCCCCAATTGATGGGCATCCCCTCGTTTTCCAGTTTTTGGCCACCACAAAGAGCGCAGCTATGAATATTTTTGTACAAGTCTTTTTGTCCATTATCTCTTTGGGGTACAGACCCAGCAGTGCTATGACTGGATCAAAGGGTAGATATTCTTTTGTCGCCTTTTGGGCATAGTTCCAAATTGCCCTCCAGAATGGTTGGATCAGTTCACAACTCCACCAGCAATGAATTAATGTCCCTACTTTGCCACATCCCCTCCAGCATTCATTACTTTCCTTTGCTGTTATGTTAGCCAATCTGCTAGGTGTGAGGTGATACCTCAGAGTTGTTTTGATTTGCATCTCTCTGATTATAAGAGATTTAGAACACTTCTTCATGTGCTTGTTAATAGTTTGATTTCTTTATCTGAGAACTGCCTATCCATGTCCCTTGCCCATTTATCAATTGGAGAATGGCTTGATTTTTTGTACAATTGATTTAGCTCTTTATAAATATGAGTAAGTAAACATTTGTCAGAGGTTTCTATGAAGATTTCCCCCCAATCTGTTGTTTCCCTTCTGATTTTAGTTACATTGGTTTTGTTTGTATAAAAGCTTTTTAGTTTGATGTAGTCAAAATTATTTATTTTACATTTTGTGATTCTCTCTATGTCTTGCTTGGATTTAAAGCCTTTCCCCTCCCAAAGGTCTGACATGTATACTATTCTGTGTTTACCCAATTTACTTATGGTTTCCTTCTTTATGTTTAAGTCACTCACCCATTTTGAATTTATCTTGGTGTAGAGTGTGAGGTGTTGATCTATTCCTAGTCTCTCCCACACTGTCTTCCAATTTTCCCAGCAGTTTTTATCGAATAGTGGATTTTTGTCCCAAAAGCTGGGATCTTTGGGTTTATCGTATACTGTCTTGCTGAGGTCGCTTTCCCCCAGTCTATTCCACTGATCTTCCTTTCTGTTTCTTAGCCAGTACCAAATTGTTTTGATGACTGCTGCTTTGTAATATAGTTTAAGGTCAGGGACTGCAAGGCCCCCATTATATGTGTTTTTTTTTTCATTATTTCCCTGGATATCCTTGATCTTTTGTTCTTCCAAATGAACTTTGTTATGGTTTTTTCTGAATCAGTAAAGAAGTATTTTGGTAGTTCAATGGGTATGGCACTAAATAGATAAATAAGTTTGGGTAGGATGGTCATTTTTATTATATTGGCTCATCCTATCCATGAGCAGTTAATGTTTTTCCATTTGCTCAAGTCTAGTTTTAGTTGTGTGGCGAGTGTTTTGTAGTTGTCTTCATATAGTTCCTGTGTTTGTCTTGGGAGGTAGATTCCTAGGTATTTTATTTTGTCTAAGGTGATTTTGAATGGGATTTCTCTTTCTAGTTCTTGCTGTTGAGCTGTGTTGGAGATATATAGAAAAGCTGATGATTTATGTGGGTTTATTTTGTATCCTACAACTTTGCTAATGTTGTTGATTATTTCAATTAGCTTTTTGGTTGAATCTCTAGGATTCTTTAAGTAGACCATCATGTCATCCGCAAAGAGTGATAACTTGGTCTCCTCCTTGCCTATTTTGATGCCTTCAATTCCTTTATCTTCTCTAGTTGCTACTGCTAGTGTTTCTAGTACAATGTCAAATAGTAGAGGTGATAATGGGCATCCTTGTTTCACTCCTGATCTTATTGGGAATGCATCTAGTTTATCCCCATTGCAGATGATATTAGCTGATGGTTTTAGATATATTCTGTTTGTTATTTTTAGGAATGACCCTTCTATTCCTATACTTTCTCGTGTTTTTAATAGGAATGGGTGTTGTATTTTATCAAATGCTTTTTCTGCGTCTATTGAGATAATCATGTGGTTCTTGCTAGTTTCCTTGTTGATGTGGTCAATTATGTGGATGGTTTTCCTAATGTTGAACCAGCCCTGCATCCCTGGTATGAATCCTACTTGATCATGGTGAATGATCCTTCTGATTACTTGCTGGAGTCTTTTTGCTAGTATTCTATTTAAGATTTTTGCATCTATATTCATTAGGGAGATTGGCCTATAGTTTTCTTTCTCTGTTTTTGACCTGCCTGGTTTTGGAATCAGTACCATGTTTGTGTCGTAAAAGGAGTTTGGTAGAACTCCCTCTTTCCTTATTATGTCAAATAGTTTGTATAGTATTGGGATGAACTTTTCTCTGAATGTTTGATAGAATTCATTTGTGAATCCATCAGGCCCTGGGGATTTTTTCTTAGGAAGTTCTTTGATGGCTTGTTGGATTTCATTTTCTGATATGGGATTATTTAAGAATTCTATTTCCTCTTCTGTTAGTCTAGGCAGTTTGTATTTTTGTATATATTCATCCATTTCTCCTAAATTGGTGTATTTATTGCCATATAATTGGGCAAAGTAATTTCTAATGATTGCCTTAATTTCATCTTCATCGGAGGTGCTGTCCCCCTTTTCATCTTTAATGCTGTTAATTTGCTTTTCTTCCTTCCTTTTTTTAATTAGATTGACCAGTACTTTGTCTATTTTGTTTGTTTTTTCAAAGTACCAGCTTCTTGTCTTATTTATTAAATCAATAGTTCTATCACTTTCGATTTTATTAATTTCTCCCTTAATTTTTAGGATTTCTAGTTTGGTTTTCTGCTGGGGGGTTTTAATTTGATCTCTTTCGAGTTTTTTCATTTGCATTTCCAATTGATTGATTTCTGCTCTCCCTAGTTTATTAATATAAGCATTCAGGGATATGAATTTACCTCTGATTACCTATTTGGCTGCATCCCAAAAGGTTTGAAAGGATGTCTCGCCATTGTCATTTTCCTAGATGAAATTATTAATTGTTTCTATGATGTCTTCTTCAACTAAATGGTTTTGGAGTATCATATTGTTTAATTTCCAATTGGTTTTAGATTTGGTTTTCCATGCACCATTACTAATCATTATTTTTATTGCCTTGTGATCTGAGAAGGCTGCATTCATTATTTCTGCTTTTCTGCATTTGTGTGCTATGTTTCTGTGACCTAATGTATGGTCAATTTTTGTGCATGTGCCATGTGGTGCTGAGAAGAAGGTGTATTCCTTTTTATCCCTATTTATTTTTCTCCATATGTCTATTAATTCTAATTTTTCTAAGATTTCATTCACTTCTTTTACCTCTTTCTTATTTATTTTTTTATTTGATTTATCTAAATTTGATAATGGTAGGTTTAAGTCTCCCACTAATATGGTTTTACTGTCTATTTCTTCCTTCAATTCTCCTAGTTTCTCCATTAGAAATTTGGGTGCTATATTATTTGGTGCATACATGTTGATTAATGATATTTCCTCATTGTCTAGAGTCCCTTTTAACAAAATATAATTACCTTCCCTATCCCTTTTGATCAGGTCTATTTTTGCATTGGCTTTATCAGATATCATGATTACCACTCCTGCCTTCTTTCTATCAGTTGAGGCCCAGAAGGTCTTACTCCATCCTTTAATTCTGACCTTGTGGGTGTCAACCCGCCTCATGTGTGTTTCTTGAAGACAACATATGGTAGGGTTTTGGATTCTAATCCATTCTGCTATTCGTCTACGTTTTATGGGTGAGTTCATCCCATTCACGTTCAAAGTTATGATTGTCATTTGTGGACTCCCTGGCATTTTGATTGCCTTCCCTAATTCTAACCTTTTCTTCTTTGGCTCTACCTTTTAATCCAGTGATTTACTTTGAATCAGTCCCCCTTGTCCCCTCCCTTGATGTTTCCCTTTTTAGTCCCTCCCTTTTTCTTCCCTCCCCCTCCCCCCTCTCTTTCCCTCCCTTTTTGTTCTCCCTCTCCCCCTCCCCCCCTTGGTTTTCCCTTCTCCTTACCCTTGTTGGGTAAGATAGAATTCAAGATCCCAATGGATCTGGATGTTTTTCCCTATCAGAGTTGATTTCCTTGAGATTGAGGTTTAAGTAACCCCCCCCCCTCTTCCTCTCCTTCTTATAGGAGTTTTCTTCCCCTCCCCTTCCCATGTGAATCTTTGTTTGAGAACGATTATTCTATTTGGTCTTTCTTTACCCCCTATTTATTATACATTACATTTTCCCCACATGTTAGTATACATAGATTGATATAAATGTTGTCCTTATAGAAGAGAGTTTGAGTAAAAGAAGAAGATAACATTTTCCCACTTTCCTTAATATTTACCTTTTCAGGTATTCCTTGCTCTTTGATTTTCGGTATCAAACTTTCCACAGAGCTCTGGTCTTTTCTTTGCAAAAAGTTGGAAATCTTCTATTTTGTTGAATGCCCATACTTTCCCTTGGAAGTATATAGTCAGTTTTGCTGGATAGCTGATTCTTGGTTGGAGACCCAGCTCTCTTGCCTTTCTGAAGATCATGTTCCATGCCTTACGATCATTCAGAGTAGAACTTGCAAGGTCTTGTGTGACCCTGATTGGCATTCCTTTATATCTAAATTTTCTTTTCCTGGCTTCCTGTAGGATTTTTTCTTTTGTTTGAGAGCTTTGGAATTTGGCAATTACATTCCTGGGAGTTGTCTTTTGGGGGTTTCGTGTAGAGGGTGTTCTGTGAGCTCTGTCAGTGGCTGTATTGCCCCCTTGTTCTAGAATCTCTGAGCAATTTTCTTTGATTATATCTTGAAACACCATGTCGAGTTTGGTGTTTATTTCTGGCTTTTCTGGAAGTCCAATTATTCTTAAATTATCTCTTCTCCCTCAATTTTCCAGATGTGTCACCTTTTTTGGTGAGATATTTTATGTTCTCTTCTAATTTCTTGGTATTTTGGCTTTGCTTTATTAATTCTTGCTCTTTTACAGGATCGTTGTCTTCCAGCTGTCTGATTCTGGCCTTTAAAGCCTGGTTTTCCTTTTCAGTTTGGTCTTACCGGTTTTGTAGATGTGTGAATTTCTTTTGCATTATTTCCAACTTTTCCTCCCAGAAGGCTTCCATCTTTTTGGTCATTTCTGATTCAAATTCTTCATAGGTTTGTGGAGAGTTTCCATTTCCTTTGGAAGGTTTTGGAGCATTTTCTTGTATATCATATTCTATCTGCTCTGTATTTTGTATTTTGGCTCCATAGAATGTGTCCAAAGTCGCCCCTTTCTTCTTATTTTTCTTGGGATTTTGGGGCTTCTGTGCTTCTGTGGAGTTTGCCATCTCTGAATGTGGAGGATTAGCTTTTCTTATCTCTGTCTGGTGTTCAGAGGCTTTAGTCTTCGGCAGATTGTCGGTTCTATGAGCTTTCCCTGGATTAAATTGAGTATGCCTTCCGGCAATGTCTTTCACTGGAACTGGAATGGAAGGGTCGGACCAGGAGGCCACACTCTCCCCCGGCTCTCTGGGTCGGGTTGCTTTCCGGAAGTTGCCTTCAGAATAGCTGGCCATCAGGCTGTTTCGTCGGCCCTGAGGGTTGCTGTTGTTTCAGAAGACCCTGCTCTCTGGGGGGGGATGGGCTGTGGCTTCCCGGAGTTCCGAGGGCAGTGACTTTCACTAAGACTTGGATAGCAGGATCCAGCCGGTGAGGCTGTCTTGCCCGCCCTGAGGTTTGCTGTTGTTTCTGACGACCCTGCTCTCTGCGGCGGGGAGCTCTGAGGGCAGTGACTTTCACTGGGACTCGGATAGAAGGCCCTGAGAGTTGTTGTTGTTTCAGACGACCCTGCTCTCTGAGCGGAGGGGTGGGGGGGGCACGGCTTCCCGGAGCTTTGGACTCTGCGCTCCTACCCCTTAGGTCCGAGTGATCTCGGGTTCTGGCTTTTGAGGGGGGCCGTACCTTTTGATCCAGGTCCAGGTCCAGGAGGAGGATTCCCACGGTTTATGCTGTTGATCATTTTGAATTTCGGCGCCTTAGCAGCTTATAGTTTGAGATTGGTCGGGAAGGGTTTTCCGGAGATCTGAACTTTAGCTTTCTCTAAGCCGCCATCTTGACCGGAAGTCGTAATAAATACTTTTTGAATTGATCTGAATTATAGTAATACCATTTTGTTCTAGCTCTATTGTCAGTCCCTTTCAAATGCAATGAAGTAACTTTTCTGTCTGAGAAATTGTACTCAAGGCCACCAGATTTTTGTTCTCCACTTTCCTTTAATTGTTATTTGTGAGGTCTAATGAAAATAATAAAAATATCTTATTTTTTTCCAGAACATGTCACATTTTGATACATAATGTTCTTGAGATTGGAAACTCCATAAATTTGAAGGTTCTGTAAACCAATTAGTGCCACTGAATTTCTTGATTATGGGAGTTCAAAATTCTTCATTTTATTTAAATGAGGGACAGATACATAAAATTCTCTCTCTCTCTCTCTCTCTCTCTCTCTCTCTCTCTCTCTCACACACACACACACACACACACACACACACACACCTTTGTTATCTTTGCTTTTGTAATTGAGGCCATGTACCCAACAATGTTGTCATTTGTCAGAGAAAAATGTAAGCAACAATCCAGGTAATTTGTTGCCCATTTAAAAATGATTAAGCATGAAATTGATATTGTTTAGATTGCATAGAAATGCATCCTTTCATTAATCTGGGAAGGAACACCAAAGGACTTTTCCCGAAGCTTAGTCCAAGTCTGAAGTTGAGGTTTAGAATCATTATTCCCAATTTCTTTACATTTAGAAAGACAAGGAATCAATTCCCAAGCTCTGTTATTCTAAGAATAAAGGTTTGGTCTTTATGTTTTTCAACTCTTTCTTAGTCCTTACTGTGAAAGGATAGATTCTTCATAAAAGGAGTGGATCAAGGTAGAAGAAAATGTTCTCTGTAAGAATGATAGGAGCTAGTGTTGGAGTGGTTAGCAAAGGAGAGGAAACTACAAGAGGAAGTGAGCTCAACTAGAAAGTAGAGGACCAGTGAGCAGAGGAAGAACATCTGTAAGATTTTCTTGGCAGGTGAAAAATATCTAAGGTTGTTTCAGAGCTGTGCTTTGAATGAAGATGACAACAACAGCAATAGCAAAATAGTCTAAGAAAGAGAAAAGAAAAAATAAGGAAAAACAGTATAGGGAAAAGAACTCTAGATATAGCTTAGTTTGTCTAATGGAAAACCAGTGAAAGTTTTTGAGGACAAGAGTGATGTATCTGATCAGGGGAAGATTATACTAGAATATACTTTTTTCAATTTTGGTGGAAAGCATTTTACTGTAATTATAACACCCAAAGACAATTTTTTTTCTGTAAATTTTTTACTTCCAAGTACTTGCTGTTTAATGTTAAACAATGAAAAGGGGAAATTTTACTTGTCTTATTTGTTCTGTGTTTGTCATATGAAAGCCCTCTAGGTAATTACCTGTTATTTCTTAGTGCAGCTACCTGCCATGTGCATTTAAGACTTGATTTGTTTTTATATTGGCTTTTAGCATCAGAGAATCCATATACTGAGGGAAAGAGGTAATTGGCCATTGAGTGGCACATGCTGAATTTGGGAGGAAGGGATGCTGGCAGAGCAAAAGATTGGGAATTATGAATTGCTCTGCTTATTTGGATGCACTGAAGAAATCTTTTATAAATGGTAAGAGGATCAGCATGGAACTAAGGAAAGAGAATATGTAGGGATCCCAATTCAAAACTTAATAAGTCCAGGGATTCGAAAATAGTGATCTTTTCTCAGGTTATGTTAGCTTCATATGGTTTGGGTTTGCCTCTGCGAGTCCTAGTCTCTCAGCAGTACACTTTCTCATAATTTCAGTGTTATTATGTAGTGAATGACATTTAAAGGAGGCTGCCCTAATGGGAGAAAGAAATACCTCTAAAATGAAAAGTCTCTGATCACTCTAGAACCAAATCTTCCCAAACCCTTAAGCCTAAAGTCTTACCCTAAAGCCAAAAGGAATTAAAGCAACAGCTGTTTTTGTTGTGGTATCAGCATGGGGGAATCACAAATGTTAAATTACTTATTTACAGATTCTGGTGGGTCTCAAGTCACTTGCAGGAAATGCCCTATGCATGCTAATTCATCCATCTATCCATCCATTCATCCATCCATCTATTAATTAATCCATCTGTCCATTTCCACAACCTGTATTAATCTATTTTGTTCCAGCATTATGGTAAGTAGTATTGTGATTAAGATTAAAAGGAAAAACAACAACAATCTCTGTGCTCAAGGAGCATATATTACTTTTTTTGATAATTCAAATATATTTTATTTTCCCAATTACATGTGATAATAATTTTTAACATGTTTTCCAAAATTATAAGATCTAAACTATCTTCCTCATTCCTTTTCCTCCTCCCACTCAGAGATGATAAGCAATTTGATCTGGGCTATCCATGTATTATCATACAAAATACACTTCCATATTGATCATTGTTGTAAAAGCACACTCATACAAAACCAAGAACCCCAAATAAAACTACAAATACACTGATGTGAAAGATAGCATGCTTTGATCTGAATTCATCTGATTCCAACAGTCTTTTTTTTTGAGGTGGAGAGGATTTCCCTTCATAAATCCTTCAGAATTGTCCCAGATCATTGCATTGCTGATGGTAACCAAATTTTCACTGTTGATCATTGTACAATATGAGCATACATTATTTTGAGGGAAAATAATATATACACAAATAATTAAATACAAAATTTACATAAAGTAAATACAAAGTAACTTGGTGGGGTAAGCACTAGCATCTGGGGAGTGAAAGTGAGGGAAGGAAAATCAATATTAGACTTGGTGTATAAGAGGTGGTATTTGAACTGAACCTTAAAGAAATGGAGAGATTTTTAAGAGCCAGAAGTTAATAGGGAGTAAACTGTAGTTTGCTAGATATGAAAGACACGTTATATGTGCAAAGACAGGCAGATGGGAGGTGGTTGATATGTTATGCACAGGGAAAGCAAGGAAGATAACATGGCTAGAATTTAGAGTATGCTCAGTTGTTCAATTCACACCAAAGTGTTCAATTTACTCATCTCAGAATCAGAGTATTGTCTCAGAGTGACTTTAGCCAGAAGAGCAGGATTGCAATAAAAAAGTGTGACTAACTAAAGTTCCTTTGTATTTGTGATAAATCATGGACAGAAAAGGATGTATAAGGAACATTTAAAGTATACTTTTTCCCAGAAATATTTGATTTTATTATTTTATGACCCTTAGCTTATAGAGCCTATTCCTTGATATCACAAAAGTCCTTATTTTTCAATTCATAAATATTCTTATGAATAATTTGTAACACTTAATAATGAAAGTTGATTGTTAATCAACTTTACCATAATAAATCAGACTGATTTTCTGAGTTCATATCTGGTCTCAGACACTTACTAGCTATGTCACTTCACCCTGTTTGTCTCAGTTTCTACATCTGTAAAATAAGCTGGAGAAGGAAATGGAAAACCATTCTAGTATCTTTGCCAAGAAAACCCCAAATAGGGGCATGAAAAGTTAGACATAACTGAAACAACTGAACAAACAGTTTATTATCTAGTTGCAGTTGAAAATTCTCTTAGAGAAAGGTCTTCATTCTCATCAGTTCTATATTGCTGCCTTGTACTTATATATTTGAAGTACACATACTCCTCATACCTACTCAGTAGGAACTTAATGTATGAATATTTTCACTTGAAGCCTTCCTCTCTAAAAGTCTACCAATAAAAGAAACAAGACAGGATTTATCTTGAGCCCTGTATCCAGGGTGGTAATATTAAGGGAGACTGTATATTAAAATGAATAGGGAGGTAGATGAGGCATCTCAAAACTTGTGTTCTAATTCTGCCTCTGGTGGGAGAAGAGGACATACATGGGAGATATTTTGAAGAAAGAAATGGCCAGATTTTCCAATGGATTGAACATGTGAGATGAATGAGAATGATGAGATGAAGAGGCTAACAATGTTCTAAACTTGAGTGAATAGAAGAATGGTGGTATCCTTGATAGTTCATAAGAATGGTGACTTTGGTAATATCAGAAATTGATCCATGAATAAATGGATAGAATAAGCATTTATTAAGCATCTACTATGTGTTAGGTTCAGTACTAAGCACTTAAAACTTTTTTTTCATTTGACCCTTTTAGACAGCAACAATGTTTTGTTTTAAATGTTTTGATTTTGAGATAGAACATCCAGTTTGAAATGTCCAACAGACAATAAGTGATACAGAAGTGAAGCCCAAGAAAGAAACCAGTACTAGTTAGTTATATAGATTTGGGAATCATCTGCATTGAAGTGATAATAGAGCCTGTGAAAACTGATGAGATTACTGAGAGAGAGAAAGAGAGAGAGAGAGAGAGAGAGAGAGAGAGAGAGAGAGAGAGAGAGAGAGAGAGAGAGAGAGAGAGAGAGAGAGGAGAAGAAGGAGAAGAAGAAGAAGAAGAAGGAGAAGAAGAAGAAGAAGAAGAAGAAGAGGAAGAAGAAGAAGGAGAAGAAGAAGAAGAAGAAGAAGAAGAAGAAGAAGAAGAAGAAGAAGAAGAAGAAGAAGAAGAAGAAGAAGAAGAAGAAGAAGAAGAAGAAGAAGAAGAAGAAGAAGAAGGAGGAGGAGGAGGAGGAGGAGGAGGAGGAGGAGGAGGAGGAGGAGGAGGAGGAGGAGGAGGAGGAGGAGGAGGAGGAGGAGGAGGAGGAGGAGGAGGAGGAGGAGGAGGAGGAGGAAGAGAAGAGGGATCAAGATAAACTCTTGGAGGACACCCACATTTATTGGGTATGAAATGAAAGGGGGTTTAGAAAATGAAACTGAGAAGAATCAGACAGATAGAGGAAGAACCAAGAGAGAAGTCAATAGAAGCCCAGAAGGAAGAAGCTTCTCAGTGGGATAAATTAATCAACATTGTCAGAGACTGTCAAGAGATCAAGAATAATGAAAGTTGAGAAAAAACTTCCATATTAAGTGAGACTTGGTAACTTCAGAGAGAGCAGTTTCAATTAAATAATGAGTTTAGAAGCCAGGTTGCATAGGGTTTAGGATAGAATGAGAAGAGTGAAAGTGAGTTGGGCATAGAAAGATTTCTCAAGAAGTTTAGTTAAGAAAGGTTGGAAAGGCATAGGGTGTTGTTGGGAATGTTAGAATCATGTATAGTTGGGTTTTTTTAAAAGAATGGGGCTGACTGAGGAGTAGTTATAAACAGAAGGATAGGAAAAGAAAATATAAAGGGAGAGATTGAAGATTAGAGAGAAAAAAATGCATTTGGGGACATTTTTGCTAGAGGACAGGTAAGGAAAAGGGAGTTTATGTAAATGGATTAGCCTTGAAGAGAATGGATTATTTATCTGAGCCTGGAGTTAAGAAAGAGATAGTAAAGAATGGTAACAGAAGAATATGAGATAAGGAAGGTGTGGGGAAAAGAAACTCAGCAAAAGGCCTCATTTTTTTTTGGTGAAGTATGAGTTGAGGTCTTCAACAATAAGGATGAAAGGACAGGTACTATGAGAGGCTTAAGGAGAGAAGAGACTACTTGCAACAGCAGTTATAGGATGTGGAATTCAGAATAAATAGAGAGTAGTAGAATTGTCTTGCTGTAGTGAAGGCCCAGGTGAGATTAAAAAGCATAAATGTTTAGTAAACTCTATCTACAAAGTTTAGTGATTTCCTAGGAGTAAGAGAATGAATGGTAGAAGTTTTTATGGCTGGAGTTAGGCAAGATGTTGCCAACAAAATAAGAGAATTAAGAGTAAAGGATAATATAGAAGCAAACTCCTTCCCCAAAGGGTCATGATTTGGAAAAGGAGAGACTATGGCAATAGCAGGAGTGCTGGCCATTAAAAGCAATGAAAAGTGAGGGATTAAAGGTTATGATGAGGAGGAAGTCTAGTTTTAGGAAGAATAAGGCATAGGGAGAGAGAGATGGATAAAAAATACTAGATAAAGGAATTTTGAAGTTCATGAATATAGAAGCAAAACATTTTTAGATGACAAGATACAGGATATAACTATTTCTGGTGAGACTGAGTTAGATTGTAGAAATAATTAATGAGTAGACTAGTGAACTAATAAGTTAAGGAATCTAAGGGAATATCAACATGTTTGCTGAAGTCTTCCAGTATAAATTGAGGTGGAGAGGAAGCCAGGCATTGTATACATTGAGAAAGGAGAGAGAATATATTTAGGACCAGGAGATAATAGCTATAGGGAGCTAGATTAGGTGATAAATTTGTATTGTATGAATCTTAAATGAGAAAAGCTTGCTGCCTGAGGAAAGAGAGAATTTAGATGGGGTGGTGGGAAGCAAGGAATATTCTGACTTCTTAACCACAAACAGTGAAAGGAAGATAAGGGATATAGTACCATCTGGAGGGAGCCAGGTCTCAGAGCAAGCCAAAATATGGGAAGAACAAGAGAGAAAGTGGTGAAAAATTAAAGACAGTTAGCTAATTGTACAGGAGGCACTCTGTAAAGGGCATGATAAAAGAGATGTATAACTCTGGAATGGTACATTGTTTGTACTGGATTCAGATATATGGAAAAGGGGAATGGATGACCAAAGTTGGGAAGAGTGGGTTTGTTCTTTGGTAATCAGGGTTTTATAATCATTGGTATGGAAAGACTAAGATGGGGGTAGAAATGTGCTAACTGTTGGGGAATGAATTTAAGCAGGATACCAGTGAGATTTGTTTATGAAAAGAAGTTATGAGAAATTTTTAGTTCAGTCCTGTAGGTATCTGCATAGCTTTCAACTGCCTATCCTGTTGTCTTAAGAGACATCAGGAAGTCTACCAAATGACAGGCAAGATGATTTTTGTTCTTACCTAAAAGGCAAGAACTATCTCCCAACCCACATGGCAGAGCCAGAAGAAAGTCATGGTTTGTTGTGTTTTGACCTGAGGGCTTCTGTAAGGCTAGAAAGGATTCAGAAGATGGTGTGTTCTAGTGTTTTGTAGGAAAATGTAGTCAGCTGATTTGGAAATGGTTCCAAGTTGTATGCTCAATTGTTTTTCAGTCATGTCTGACTTTTCATAATCCCATTTGGGGTTTTCTTGGTAAAGATACTAGAATAATTTGCCATTTCCTTCTCCAGCTCATTTTCAGATGAGGAAACTGAGGCCAACAGGGCTTAAGTGGCTTGCTCAGGGTCAAACAGCCAGGAAGTGAATGAGGTGAGATTGAGACTCAGGAAGATAAGTCTTCTTGACTGTGCTCTATTCACTGTACAACATAGCTGCCTGGTCCCACCCTAGTAGTCAACAATTTCTTCTGTTAGGAAGTAGTACCTTCCATCTCTCAAAGAAATTATTCATGATAAATAGGCATGGAAGTGCAGCATGGTGTAGTGGATAAAGAGCTAACCTTGGAGACACATGTAAGACCCAGTGGAATTGCATGTTGGGTACTGGAGGAGTGAGGGAGGGAAAGAATATGATTCTTGTAACCAAGAAAAAATTTTCTAAATAGACTAAATCAAATTTTCAAAAAAAAGAAGAAAGAAAAGAAACAGAGAATACTAAATTGATTCTGTAAACATTAAAGACAAGAGAAAATGAAAAAAAAAGAGCTGACCTTGGAGCCAGAATAACCTGAGTTCAAGTTCTAACTCTGATGGAAACATACTCAGAGCAAGTCAATTAACCTTTCTCTGCTTCAGGCAGTCCTTAAGAATATAAATTGTAGAGAAAGTATTTGTCAAAGGAGACTTTTCATCTCGGGGTTCTCTATACTATTGAAGTCATACTTTAAGTCCCTATCCCCTATAGAAATATGATGTTTTGACAATTCCATGAATGACTGGACTTTTTAGTCCTTTATCTCAAACTATATTTTCTTTTCTTTTAAAACACTTAACTAAGGAAGAAGAGTGGTAAAGGCTAGGGCAATGGGGCTTTGCCCAGTGTCACACAGCTTGAGAGCAACTCCCATCTCTAGACCTGAATCTCAATCCACTGAGCCACACAGCTACCCCCCCAAACTATATTTTCTAATAAATGTTCCAATATCCTCTCCTGTGTTCACTTTCACATGTATTTCAATTTCTCCAGTCAAATGTCAGCTAGTTGATCAGAGACCTAACATTGGGAGTACTAACTCTTTAATTTGTGTTTCAAGACCAGGCAAAAAGAAAACAAGGACAACACAACTGTTTACAATAGCCTAAAACTAGCCAGGTGGTTTGATGAATGGAGAGCCAGGCCTGGATTCAGAAAAAAAAAAACTTATTTTCCTGAGGTAAAATCTTGCCTCAGACTACTACTAGCTATATGACCCTGAGTGAGTCATAACCCTATTTTCCTCAGTTTCCTCACCTGTAAAATGAGCTAGAGAAGGAAATGGCAAAGTACTCCAGTATTGTTGCCAAGAAAATCCCAAATGAAGTCATGAAGAATTGGATTCAACTGAATGATTGAACAATGACAACTAAAAAGCCTAATTGATTCCTGGAACTCTCTTTTGTCATCTCTATAGAAGGAAAAAGACTGAAGTTCTAGTAGCCAGCATAAAGCCTTACACATAAGGATCACTTAA
The DNA here is from genome assembly GCF_027887165.1 of Monodelphis domestica. Taxonomy (NCBI): domain Eukaryota; kingdom Metazoa; phylum Chordata; class Mammalia; order Didelphimorphia; family Didelphidae; genus Monodelphis; species Monodelphis domestica. The sequence continues at coordinate 300,344,880 of NC_077227.1, read as the reverse complement.
TAATATTCACTTAATAAGTGTTTTTTCCCAGTGACTTTGAGACCCTTATTTTACAAATGGAGAAAGCAAGGACCAAAAAGTTCAAGTATCTTGCTCAAGGTTCAACAGGTATTTAAGTAGCAGAGTTAAGATTGGAATCTGGCATCACCTAGTTCAAATAATTCATTTTAGAGTCAGGGACCTTCATGTTACAGGGAACTCTACTGAATTCCTCCAAGCTAGGGTCCAAACTCCTGGTCAAGACCTTGTTAATGCCAGTAATTGATCTATAGAATATTTTAAATTTTGTATTCTTAAGTGATTCATCCTTAAATCATAAACAATTTTCCTTTGGGGATCCTGGATGAGATGACATGTTTCTATGGCAACAGATTGGCAGATACCATGGTAAGTTTTGGAGATGTTAGTGAGAAAGTTTTAGCAGTTTTTGATAATTTCTTTGTCAATCATTCCTTATGTTGCTCAGAGCAAATCATCTGAGAAACCCCAAGACACCTTTTAAACAAACCAGTGATTAGACTGAGAAAATGTCACCCATTTAAGTTTTTTTTTTTAAGTATGAGAAAATAAGTTACTCATTTGTTGAAGAAAACTTATTGGTGTCATAAGTATAAACTATTTGTTACAAATCATTTCTTTCTCTAACATTAGTGCAGTTAAATTGTTGTACTAAACAGACCATAAAGATCATCCAGCACCAACTTAGTTTTATTCTAGTTTATTTTTTAATTTAAGGATAATATTTATTCACATAAGACAATACAAAGAAGATTTTACAGGAAATCAGGAATCTCTTACACAGTTTCCTTTTTTAAAAAAGTATATAACGAATTTTACAGCTTACTTTTAAAATTGTCCTCTTTGTCTGTGCTTCTTTCTGAGCTCTTTTTTCTTCTCTAAGCATTTTTCAAAGTATCACAAAGCATCCTCTTATTTTTTTACATCACTATTATTTACTCACCCTTCCTTCCTTCCTTCCTTCCTTCCTTCCTTCCTTCCTTCCTTCCTTCCTTCCTTCCTTCCTTCCTTCCTTCCTTCCTTCCTTCCTTCCTTCCTTCCTTCCTTCCTTCCTTCCTTCCTTCCTTCCTTCCTTCCTTCCTTCTTTCCTCCTCCCCCTTAAATTAACCAAGTGAAAGGAAAAAAAAAACCTTATAACAAATACACATAATTGATCAAAATAAAATAAATCTGCAAAATAAACCCCAAAATGTATGTATCTGAACATTGCATCTATATGGCAAAAAAGGATAATGATTAATATTAGAGGGAATACAGAAAAATTGGGACACTAAACACTGTTGGTGGAGCTATAAACAGATATAATCATTCTGGAGAGCAATTTGGAACCACACCCAAAAGGCCACAGTAATGCACATAACCTTTAACTCCACAAAACCACTCACTAGTAGGTCTATATACCAAAGAGATAAAAGATCTAATTGTACAAAAATTTTGAGAGAGCTCTTTTTGCTGTGGCAAAGAACTGGAAACTGAAGGGATGTCCATCAATTGAACAAATTGTGGTATATACTTATAATGTATTGTGCCATAAGAAAAAAACCAAACAAGATCATCACAAAAAACCTGAAAAGACTTACAGGAAGTGATGCAAAATGAATAGAACAGAACCAGAAGAACATTGTATGCAGTAACAGTAATGAAGCACAATGATTAACTGTGAATGATTTAAGCATCCAGGATAACTCCAAAGATGATGGATGAAAACTCACGAGAACAACTCATGATAAAAAAAGATTATCCACTATTATAGAAAGAACTGACAAAGTCTGAATGGAAATTGAAGCATGCAATTCTTCATTATAATGGAAGCAAGATGTCTTCTTTTATAACATGATGAACATGGAAACATGTACACATGTACAAGCTTTGTCATATTATGTTATTTTCTGGAAGAAGAGTAGGGGGAAGGAGAAACTACGGATAGCAAAATGTCAGAAGACAATTATTGAAAATTGTACCAATTTAATCTGAAAAAAATGTAGAAAGAAATACCTATTCTAATGAATTGGAGGAATTCCATGTGAACTGGAAAGACCTCTAGGAATTGTTGCAGAGTGAAAAGAACAGAACCAGGAGAACATAATACTGTAAGAGGGTTGTATTGGGGATGGGATCTGATGGATAGATTTGGGCCAATATCAGATTTATAACTGTGGTTTGGGAAGGCTAACAGAAACCCAGACCAGGCAGTGAGACCAATACATACAGGCTACCTAATAACAGGGAAGTTGTGTTTATTCTAAAAGAAAGGAATAAAGGGGAATTGGGATGACCTTAATACTAATATCAACTAACTAAAATTTCCCAGATCTAATAGTCCCTTCACAAGGAATCTTCATAGAGTTTAATCTACACTAATTCTCACCTCTCTGACCTAGAGAAAACCTTAGTCCCTGCTCTACCTAAATCTGCCCTAACCCCAACCCCCTCTTAAGGTGGTATTAGAGGTGAATCTTCTTGTCTCCAGAATTCTCTCCCAGTATATCACAACCTCCTTCCTAGTATCTAACTTGGAAGACTGATACTCTACCTACTGCACTAAAGAGTCACTAGGCTTGGGCTTAGCCCCCCACCTGAACTAGATTGTCATTTACCTTGGGGTCCATTATTCAGTTTGAAACTGCTAGCCTGAGATTCCCTTCAAGGTGAATTCTCAGGGGGACAGGGAACAAGTACAAGCTTTGGGGTTTCCAACTTACAATCTGCTCCTAAAACCTGGGGTTAATCAGATATTAATAGGCTACAAGTTTGGGGTTTCTAGATTCCATGTTGACAGGTATATGATTGGAGATGCTGACTTTAAATGATTACGCTATTGCAAATATTAATAATATGGAAATAGGTTTTGAACAATGACACATGTAAAACTCAGTATCTGGGAGGGAGTAGGGAAGAGGGTAGGGAAAGAACATGAATCATGTAACCATAAAAAAATTCTAAATTATTTAATTAATTAAAAAATAAATTGCAGAGAGAAAAAATAAGTCCTCTATTTGGTTAAAACTATTTTTTTCTCTGTAAAATTATACTAAATTTGCACGGTAATTCATTCTTAGTTGCAAACCTATATCAGTTGACTTCTGAATTTTGTATTCTAAGACTGCCTCTTGTTTTTAGTAGAAGCTTCCAGATTTTATGTGATACTGACTTTAATTTCTTTGTATTAAACTGCTTCTTTCTGGATGCTTGAAATATTTTTTCCCAGTGTGAGAGATTTGGATTTTGGCTATGACTTTCTCGGGACTTTTCAGAATTCCCATTAAGAGATTAAAGTTTCCTGGTTCTAAAAGACTTGGAGCAGTTTCTATTTATGATTTCTTGAAATAAGAATATCGGGTTGCCCCCACCCAAATTATTGTTTTCAGAGAATACAATGATCCTTAAATTCTGTCTCCTAGACTTGATTTCCATACCAGTAGTTATTGGTATCTGATATTTTGACATTTATTTTGTCTTTTCAATATTTTCATTTTGGCCTAGTATTTCTTGCTGTCTCAAAGTAATTGGTTTTTATTTGTATTTTCTAGTTTGGGAGGGTTCCATTTCTTGGGTAAGATTTACCACTTTCTCATCTACTATCTTTCTAATACTTTAATCTGGAACTCTTATTTCATCTTTTGCCTCTTGCTTTATTTCTTCTAGATATTCATGTAATTTTTTCATTTTTTTCTATTTCTGCTTGAAATGGTGGTATAATTTGATAGATACTTTTTATGTTGAATGGCATTTTATTTATGTTCGATGGTGTTTTCTTTAATTTTTATGCTAGATGGTAGTTCTCTACAGTTTTAATTCTTGAATTAGGCCTTGGTGCCAAGGTCACCTGTTAAGTGTGGGTAGGTAGGGAGGTCAGCCTTGCCTTATGTCTCCTGAATTTTTTATTCTACCTTCTAACTCCTGGGACTTGTGGTCCGAAATATTAGATACCTCAGAATTCTTGGCCTTGAACTATTTCAATTTAAACACTATACATCATGCTTATTTCTGGTGGCTGCCAGTATACCATACCATTAAAAAAAAGATTAAATTTCCTTTTTAAAAAATGAATTAGGGGTCAACTTGGTGGCTCAGTGGATTGAGAGCCAGGCCTAGAGATGGGAGGTCCTAGGCTCAAATCTTTGGTTTGGATTCAACTTAACAATTAATTCTTAACAAACTCAGAGTCCTAACTGGATTCTTGTTGAGACACAACCAGTTAGCCTTTGCTATTTTATAATTTGAAGGTGAAGTTAAGATTTATAAGGATAATAAAGGTAGTTTTTATTTAGATAGTATAAATTTGGGTTAGTCAGATCAGGGAGGATTAGTGGATCCTGTGAAAAACAGGAGAATTGGTTCCTGGGAACCTGGGAGTTTATTTGGGTGGATTTAGAATCCCTTGGAATTAGAAATCCTTTATTTAGCTTTATATATTTCAATAAATATTTTATGTTTATAATACGAGTCTCTTTAGCATCCTTGAGCCTGGTCCTGAAGGGAAGTTCACATTTGAGTTTCACTTCATCACTGAGGATACTTTTGATTACCTCTATCAAAAGTATCCAAGCAGTTTGAACCTGATTGGTGAGTTAAACAGTTTTGAACCTATTTTGGAACAGTTTTTCTATCTAAATAGTCTATTTTATGTAGCTTGCCATTATATTTTTATATTTTATTTTTAGACCTCATACATGTTCTAGCAGTATGTCCCTGGGCAAGTCACTTAACCCCCATTGTCTAGCCCTTACTGCTCTTTTGCATTCATATCAATACACAATATTGATTCTAAGACAAAAGGTAAGGAAGTTTGTTTTTTTAAATGAGTAAACATTTACTTTTCTCTCTTTCCTACCTATTGAAATTAGGAAGAAAACAAACCTTAATTAATTAATATACATAATTAAGAAAAATAAATTTCAACATTAGCAAAGTACAAAAAAAATGTTAAATCTACACATTTAGTCCATCACCACTCTTTCTTGAGGAAAGTAGCATTCTTTCTCATCACTTCTCTGGATTCATGATAAGTTATTGCATTGATTGGAGTTCCTAAGTTTTTCCAAATCATTTCTTCATAAAATATTATTATATTTGACCACAATGATTCATGTAAGTCTTCCTAAGTTTCTCTGGAATCATACATTTAATTATTTTCTAGGGTGCAATAATATTCTGGATTATTCATAAACCATAATTTGCTCAGCCATTCATAAAAGTTTGCAGGCTCCATGTGCCCCATGCCATTTCTGGTCTGCCTAGAAGGCTAACATTTACTAGACTTTGTTGGGTTGGCAGGAATGATAGATTTCTTATGCATTTCTATCATGGAAGAAGTCCCTGATTTTCTTCCTTCTCAGTTTTATAGATGAATAAACTGAAGAGCCCCTGAATGCCTAAAGTTATTAAGGTGCTAAGTGGCAAAGCCTGGATTCAAACTCAGGTTCATTAATGCTAACCCAATTATTTTTCTTTATTCTGTGCTTCCTTTCAGTTCTTGGTTGTCTTGAAAACAATGTTTCCAGTAATATCAGAAAAATGTTGGGAGCCCAAGAATAGGCAGAATGAGCGACTCCATGGTTGCATATCTCCAGCTCTCTATGGAAGGATGACTTAAGAAAATGTTGTTCTTAATTCCTGCTCATGAGTCCTTCTCCCAATTCCTATTTATTTTCTATCTATTTTCTAATAAGGAGTCATGTAACAGATCATTCCCTTTCTTAATGCCTTTAATCTCCCCAATGGAATCAAAGAATCAGAGATCTTTTGATAAGGAAATTTAGTGAAGGGGGTCCTCCTTTTTCTAGATATAGCTTGAGAGCCATATGGGACTCTTCTATACTGCATATTAGGCCCCTATGGAAATGGGGGGGCATGCCAGGGGCAGAGAAAAACTTGACTCAAAGCTTAAAAACAATAAAGTTAATTAAAAACAACAACAAACTTATTGAACTGAAAAATGGTGAATTCAAAAACAATTAAATTAATTTAAAAACTACAATTCTTGTAGAAGGAATAATCAGTGAATTTTTAAAGGTGAAATTAATCTTTCCTTAAAAATCTCAATACTTTTATTGAGCTAAAACACCCCAAAAAGACTATGTTATTTGACTTCCAAAATCACTGTTTTTAGCTTAATAAAAATGTACTTTATATTGACTTCACTTTAAAAACGCTCCAAATTAAGCTTTCTCTTTGACTTCAGCAGAATGATTTTTTTTTTTTTTGGTAAATGGGCTTTCTATTCAACTCAGCATTTGAAACACTGAGTCAAATGTGGCAAAATGGCAAAGTAATTCTCACAAAACCCAAAGGCCTCAGAAAAAGGAATTATGTACCAGATATATTACGTGCTGAATTTTCAGGATAAGAATGTGGAAATTCCCACAGAGATAAAAACCTCACAAAAATAAAATCAGATAACTCAATTCTTAGCCTTCACTACATGTTTTCACTCTATGACCTGGGTACAAAGGGAACAAGATAACTAGACAACTTGTGACTAAGCATCTGACTTGTCTATTTTCCTAGTGACTATGGCTCAGGCTTAATTCTCTTTCCCAGATAAGAGGTAAAGGGAGACTGATTTTTGACCAGACATACAAAGGAAAGGATAATGGTAAGGATGGGGAGGATGGAAGATGTGAGTGGTATGGAGCACATCATAGAATGAGAGGTTTAGTGCCTAAGATAAAGGGGACTGGAAACCCTAGCAGTCATTCTGGGAAGTGATCTGGGCCAGAAGACTGTGTAAGGAGGCAAAGAATACTCCATTTGTTCAAAGCTTGAGGAAACTAAAAGCCCATCAAGATTTAGGGGACTGTGGAGCAGGGGAAGGGAGATGAGCCAAAGAATAAGCAATGACTAAGAATTATAAGAGAAATGCTGAAAGAATAAAAATTCAAAAGATTACATTGAATAAAACCCTTGCCCACCAGAAGGTAAACTATGAGAGATTCAGATAACAGAAGGAAGAATAAATAAATAAATACTCAAAGAGAAGTCACATATTAGGATATAAAGGAAAATAAATGAAAATTATTGTGAAGTGAAGAAGAAAGTACGTTGGATTTCCTAGAGGTGATAGAACATCATCAAGAAACTAGAGGAGCCCAAAGGGCCAATATCTGTAAATGAAGAAATTAGGGATGAATTTAGATTGGACATCACCCAAGAAGGGGAAAGGAAAAGGTATCAGTAAAGGATATTTGTGTCTGCAAACAGAGACAGGGACCTTAAATATGAGTGTATTTGGGTAGGGGCAGGAGAGGACTTTAACATTAGGACTTATGAGATCATAAAGGCAAACTTTCGAAAGATGGCATTAGGGATAGAGATTTATTATGGTAATTCCAGGATATATTACTTGACCTCATGAAGTAGTAGACAAACAGACTTCAACAATATTTTTTTTCATGAATTGGTATTTCCAAAAGTGAGACAGAATAGAAAAATAAAGAAGATAGCATATGAGCTACAAAGGCTACCATGAGCTACACAGAAGAGGGAGCTTAAACCTGGCACTTCAGAGATTCTTTCAACACAGAGAGAAAAAATAAAGAAAGAATAAGTAAAAATACAACCTTTGAATCAGAAAAATAAAATTTAGAATAGACTAGGAGAAGAAAACAACATGAGGACAAAACAAAGAAAAGTTTCTGGGAAATGGGCAATTCAAAAATATGTTATTTTAAGAATAAAATTCGGGACTTCTGGGTAAACATGGCTGCAATCTAGACATGAATCACTGTCTCTCCCCCGGCACCGAACGAAATAGAATACCTCAAAAGAGCATAAAAATCATCCTTAGAAGAATGGAGGGACTCTCCAGTATGCCACAGCAATGAAGGTACGTGGGGAGTGAACATTTCCATACTATAAGAAGGAGGAAAAGCTTGCACAACAATGTGAACTGAGCTGCCCTTCCCCCACCTCCCACATGGAACCAGAGTAGGGGCTCAGAGCACTGACCAGGGACAGCGAGTGAGTGAGGAATGTCTCTGTCTGAGGGAGAGGGGCACACCAGGGTCCTTGGGATCTAAGGAGGACTGCTAGGGAACTACCTCTCAGGGAGGTTTCACTGGAGAACTCTGCGCACTGGAGAGCGTGCAGACCGCAGGGGCCCTTGAAAACTGCGAATAGTGTGGAGCCTTCAGAAACTGTAGAAACTGCCTGAGGCAAAAGCTCTGTTCCTCGCTGTAGTGAGGGGCGGGGGGCATGCTAGGGTCCTTGGAAACTGACAGGGACTACCAGAGAACTACCTCTCAGAGCAGTTTTACAGGAGATTCCTGTGCACCGGAGAGAAGAGCACAGGGACAGGCTCGCTAACAAACTGTGGAGGCTGAGAAGAACTAGTCCGAAGCAACTTAAATCCACAGAAAACCCGCCCATATCACCCAGACCTCTGAACAAAAAGGAAAGGGAAAACCACCAAAGGGATGGCTCACACTTCCCAAGATTGACCCTCCAAGAAGAAAGGGGAAAAAAGTGACAATTGAAAACTTTTATGGAGGGAACACCCAGGCAAAAGAAGAGAAAGAGGATGAAATTCAAACAAAATAAAAACATACCTCCAAAAATGGAAATTATCCACAAGCTCTGGAAGATCTTAAAATGGAGATTATCCAAAAGATGGAAACCTTCTGGCAAGAAAAATGGGAAAAAATTCAGAAAGAGGTCAGCAGCCTGACAGACAAGACCTCACAATTGGAGAAAGAGCTGGAGGCCACAAACAGAAGGGCAGACCAAACTGAAAAGCAAAACCAGTCCTTAAAGACCAGAATTAAGCAACTGGAAGACAATGACCTTGCAAAACAGCAAGAATTAGGACTTTCGGGTAAGCATGGCTGCAGCGTAAACATGTTGCTCTTCCTCTCCTCAGACCCAATGATAGAAGACCTCAAAAGACCCCCCCCCAAAAAAAACAACCATCCTCATAAGAACAAAGAGACCTCACACTAAGGCATAGCACTGAAAGTAGGCGGGACTCCGGCATTTCCACAATATAAGGGAACGAAAAGCTGACCCACCTTCCCCTACCCAGCACACTGATGGGAGCCAGAGTTTAAGTCAGCACTGGCCAGAATCAACAAGTGAGGGAGGAGCACCCCATAACTGAACAATGGGCAGCCCCAGGTCTGGGGACCTGAATAAGACCATCAAGGACCTACTCCTGAGAGTATTAAAGCACAAAACCCTGGCAGGCATGCAAGGAGAACTCAAATCTTGGGCACCCAGATATAGCGTGCTATAATGAACGAGTGTGTGAAGGGATCCCCTGAAGTGAGCAAGGGGCACCCACAGGCTTGGGAGTTAACTAAGACCACCAAAGACCTACACCTGAGAGCAGTAACACCCAAAAGGCCAGCAGGCAGCAGAGAGAAGACCCTGGGCTCCCCCGGGAAGACACCACAGCTGCAGAGAACCAACAATTTGCCCGGGATAAAGCCTTGATCATTAAACCCTTACACTGAGAACAAGCCCTCCTGACTCAGATTTCTGACTGGAATGGGGAGGAAAAAACCCCATAGAGATGACAAACAATGTTCAGTAACAACAGCCTCCCAACACCAAAAAAAGCAAGAAGAAGGGGGTGACTTTGGACACATTTTATGGAGGGAAAATACAGAATACAGAGGATATAGAAGAGTAACACAAACAAATACTCCAAAACCTTCCAAATGAAATGGAAATTGTCCAAAAGATCTTTAAGAATTTAAATTGGAAGTTATAAAAAAGATGGAAGCCTTCTGGCAGGAAAAATGCGAATCAATGCAAAAAGAACTCAGCAATATGAGAGGCCAAGATATGCAAATGCAGTCACAGCTAGAAGCCTCAAAAAACAGGTCAGACCAAACGGAAAAGGAAAACCAGTCTTTAAAGGTCAGAATCAGGCAACTGGAAGAAAATGATCTTGCAAAAGAGCAAGAATTAATAAAGCAAATCAAAACAATAAGGAATTAGAAGATAACATAAAATATCTCACTGACAAGGTGACAAATCTAGAAAACAGAGAAAGGAGAGACAATCTGAGAATCATTGGTCTACCAGGAAAGCCAGAAATAAACATTAACCTTGACATTATAATACAAGATATCATCCAAGAAAACTGCCTGGAGATTCTAGAACAAGGGCACAAAATAGGCATTGAAAGAGTTTACAGAACACCCTCTACACTAAATCCCCAAAAGACAACTCCCAGGAATGTAATTGCCAAATTCCAAAGCTTCCAAGCAAAAGAAAAAATCTTACAAAAAGCCAGAAAAAGACAATTTAGATATAAAGGAATGCTAATCAGGGTCACACAGGACCTAGCAATTTCCACTCTGAACGACCATAAGGTCTGGAACATAATATTCAGAAAAGCAAGGGATCTGGGTCTTCAACCAAGAATCAGCTATCCATCAAAACTGACTATATACTTCCAGGGGAAAGTATGGCCATTCAACAAAATAGAAGATTTCCAAGTATTTGTAAAGAAAAGACCAGAGCTCTGTGGAAAGTTTGACATCCAAACACAAAGAAAAAGAGAAACATGAAAAGGTAAATATAAAGGAAAGGGAAAAGGAGAAAAATGTTGTCTTTTTCTCTTATTCAAACTCTCTTCTATAAAGACTACATTTATATCAAATTATATATATTAATATGTGGGGAAAATGTAATGTGTCACTCTCAAAAATTGTATGCATCATTAGAGTAGCTAGAATAATCACTCATAGGGAAAGATAGGGGCATCAAGAAGATATGGAGAAAGGGGGGGGGAAGAAATAAAAGGGAGGGGAAATCATTGATGGTACTAAGATATACTTCAAGAAATAGAAAAAAACTAAATAGAATAATCTTTCTCACACAAAGATACACATGGGAAGTGGAGGGGAAGAATTCTCTTATAAGAAGGAGAGGAAGAGACTTTTTTACTTAAACCTTACTCTCAGTGAAATCAACTCTGAGAGGGAATAGCACCTAGATCAATTGGGATCTTGAATTCTATCTTATCCAACAGGGTAAGGAAGAAGAGAAAAACAAGGGTGTTAGGGGGAGAGGGAACACAAAAAGGGAGGGAAGGAGAGAGGGAGAGAGGAAGGGAACAAAAAGGGAGGGGCTAGAAAGGGAAGCATATCAAGGGAGGGGACTAGGGAGACTAATTTAAAGGAAATTATTGGTTTAAAAGGTTATAGCAAAAGAGGAAAGGTCAGAATTAGGGGAGGATATCAAAATGCCAGGGAATCCACAAGTGACAATCATAACTTTGAATGTGAATGGGATAAACTCACCCATAAAACATAGATGAATAGCAGAATGGATTAGAATCCAAAACCCTACCATGTGTTGTCTTCAAGAAACACACATGAGGTGGGTTGATAGTCATAAGGTCAGAATTAAAGGATGGAGTAAGAACTTTTGGGCCTCAACTGATAGAAAGAAGTCAGGAGTTGCAATCATGATATCTGACAAAGGCAAAACAAAAATAGACCTGATTAAAAGGGATAGGGAAGGTAAATATATTCTGTTAAAAGGGAGTATAGACAATGAGGAAATATCACTAATCTACATGTATGCACCAAATGGTAATAGCACCCAAATTTCTAATGGAGAAACTAGGAGAATTGAAGGAGGAAATAGACAGTAATACCATATTAGTGGGAGATTTGAACCAACCACTATCAAATTTAGATAAATTAAATAAAAAAATAAATAAGAAAGAGGTAAAAGAAATGAATGAAATCTTAGAAAACTTAGAGTTAATAGACATATGAAGAAAAATAAATAGGGACAAAAGGAATACACCTTCTTCTCAGCACCACATGGCACATTCACAAAAATAGATCAAAAACTAGGTCACAGAAACATGGCATTCAAATGTAGAAAAGGAGAAATAATAAATGCAGCCTTTTCAGATCATAAGGCAATAAAAATAATGATCAGTAATGGTACACGGAGAGCCAAATCAAAAATTAATTGGAAATTATATAATATGATACTCCAAAATCAGTTAGTTAGAGAAGAAATCTTAGAAACAATCATTTCATTGAGGAAAATGACAATGGTGAGACATCCTTTCAAACCTTATGGGATGCAGCCAAAGCAGTAATCAGAGGCAAGTTCATATCCCTGAGTGCATATATTAACAAACTAGGGAGGGCAGAGATCAATGAATTGGAAATGCAAATCAAAAAACTTGAAATCGAACAAATTAAAACCCCCTAGAAGAAAACCAGAGATCCTAAAAATTAAGGGAGAAATTAATAAAATTGAAACTGATAGAACTCTTGAAGTAATAAATGAAGCTAGAAGCTGGTACTTTGAAAAAACAAATCAAATAGACAAAGTACTGGTCAATCTAATTAAAAAAGGGAAAGAAGGAAAGCATATTAACAGCATCAAAGATAAAAAGGGGGAACTCACCTCCAATGAAGAGGAAATTAAGGCAATCATTCAAAACTACTTTGCCCAACTATAGGGCAATAAATATTGGTATCTAGGCGATATGGATGAATATTTACAAAAATATAAATTGCCTAGACTAACAGAAGAAGAAATAGAATTCTTAAATAATCCCATATCAGAAAAAAGAAACCCAAAAGGCCATCAAAGAACTGCCTAAGAAAAAATCCACAGGGCCTGATGGATTCAGAAGTGAATTCTATCAAATATTCCACGAACAGCTAATCCCGATACTATACAAACTATTTCACACAATAAGCAAAGAGGGAGTTCAACCAAATTCCTTTTATGACACAAACATGGTACTGATTCCAAAGCCAGGCAGGTCAAAAATGGAGAAAGAAAACTGTAGGCCAATCTCCCTAATGAATATAGATGCAAAAATCTTAAATAGGACACTAGCAAAAAGACTCCAGCAAATGATCAGGAGGGTCATTCATTATGATCAAGTAGGATTTATACCAGGAATGCAGGGCTGGTTCAGTATTTGGAAAACCATCCACATACTTGACCATATCCATGAGCAAACCAATAAAAATCACACGATTATTTCAATAGATGCAGAAAAAACCTTTGATAAAATACAACACCCATTCCTATTAAAAACACTAGAAAGTATAGGAATAGAAGGGTCATTCCTAAAAATAATAAACAGTCTATGTATAAAACCATCAGCTAACATCATGTGCAATGGAGATAAACTAGATTCATTCCCAATAAGATCAGGAGTGAAACAAGGAGGCCCATTATCACCTCTATTATTTAACATTGTACTAGCAACACTAGCAGTAGCAATTAGAGAAGAAAAAGAAATTGAAGGCATTAAAATAGGAAAGGAGGAGACTAAGTTATCGCTCTTTGTGAATGATATGATGTTCTACTTAAAGAATTCTAGAGAATCAACCAAAAAGCTAGTTGAAATAATCAAAATTTTAGCAAAGTTGCAGGATACAAAATAAACCTGGATAAGTCATCAGCATTTCTATATATTTCCAACACAGCTCAGCAGAAAGAATTAGAAAGTGAAATCCCATTCAAAATCACCTTAGAAAAAATAAAATACTTAGGAATCTATCTGTTGAGACAATCACAGGAACTGTATGAACACAAATACAAAACACTCTCCAAACAACTAAAACTAGATTTGAGCAATTGGAAAAACATTAACTGCTTATGGGTAGGATGAGCCAATATAATAAAAATGACCATCCTACCCAAACTTATTTATCTATTCAGTGCTATACCCATTGGACAGCCGAAAGTTTTTTTACTGTTTTAGAAAAAAAAAACTATAACAAAGTTCATTTGGAAGAACAAGGGATCAAGGATATCCAGTGAAATAATGGGAAAAAAAAATACAAAGGAACATGGCCTTGCAGTCCCAGATCTCAAACTCTATTATAAAGTAGTAGTCATCAAAATAATTTGGTACTGGCTAAGAGACAGAAAGGAGGATCAGTGGAATAGACTTGGGGTAAGTGTCCTCAGCAAGACAGTATATGACAAACCCAAAGACCCCTGCTTCTGGGACAAAAACCCACTATTTGACAAAAACTGCTGGGAAAACTGGAAGACAGTGTGGGAGAGATTAGGTTTGGATCAACACCTCACACCCAACACCAAGATAAACTCAGAATGGGTGAATGACTTGAAAATAAAGAAGGAAACTATAAGTAAATTAGGTGAACACAGAATAGTATACATGTCAGATCTGTGAGAAGGGAAAGACTTTAAAACCAAGCAAGACATAGAAAGAGTCACAAAATGTAAAATGAACGATTTTGATTACATCAAATTAAAAAGGTTTTGTACAAACAAAACCAACGAAACCAAAATGAGAAGGGAAGAAACAAATTGGGAAACAATCTTAATAACAAAAACCTCAGACAAAGTTCTAATTACTCAAATTTATAAAAAGCTAAATCAATTGATCAAAAAATCAAGGCATTCTCCAGTTGATAAATAGGCAAGGGACATGAACAGGCAGTTTTCAACCAAAGAAATAAAAACTATTAATATGCACATAAAAAGTGCTCTAAATCTCTGATAATCAGAGAGATGCAAATCAAAACAACTCTGTGTTAACACCTCACACCTAGTAGGTTGGCTAACATGACAGTGAAGGAGAGTAATGAATGCTGGATGGGATGTGGCAAAGTGGGGACATTAATTCATTGCTGGTGGAGTTGTGAATTGATCCAGCCATTCTGGAGGGCAATTTGGAACTATGCCCAAAGGGCGATAAAAGACTGTCTGCCCTTTGATCCAGCCATAGCACTGCTGGGTTTGTACCCCAAAGAGATAAGGAAAAATACATGTACAAGAATATTCATAGCTGCACTCTTTGTGGTGGCCATAAATTGGAAAATGAGGGGATGCCCTTCAATTGGGGAATGGCTGAACAAATTGTGGAATGTGTTGGTGATGGAATAATATTGTGCTAAAAGCAATAACAAAGTGGAAGAATTCCATGGAGACTGGAACAACCTCCAGGAAGTGATGCAGAATGAGAAGAGCAGAACCAGGAAAACATTGTACACAGAGACTGATACACTGTGGTACAATCGAACGTAATGGACTTCACCATTAGTTTTAATACAATGTCCCAGAATCCCATTCTGCAGGGATCTAGGAGAAAAAACACTATCCACAAGCAGAGGACAAATTGTGAGAGTAAAAACACCGAAGAAAAGCAACTGCTTGACTACAGGGGTTGAGGGAACATGATTGAGGATAGACTCTAAGTGAACACCCTAATGCAAATACCAACAACATGGAAATGTTTTCGAATCAAGGACACACGTGATACCCAGTGGAATCATGCGTTGGCTAAGGGAGGTTGGAGTGGGGTAGGAAAAGAAAATGATCTTTGTTTCCAAGGAATAATGTTTGAAAATGACCAAATAAAATAATGTTTGAAGGGAAAAAAAAGAAAAAGAAAATTTGAATGAGCATGGAGGAAAGATTTTTACCATTTACTTATTTGAATAAAGAAATATAAAGGTTAAAAGAGGGAGGAGAATAGATTAATCAAATAAAAAGAGAGAAATGTAAAATTTATGTAATGCAAAAAAAAAAAGAATCCTTAAGTCAACCAATTGGTATTGAGAAAAGTAGTTCAAATCTTTGGGAATAGGATACTATTTTTATCTCACCTGTGATTTCATTGGTTTAGACAACTCCCCGTGAGGAAACTTTTACCAAAGTATATTCACAACTTCTCTGTAGTTTTTAGTCTATTAGACTTGCTTGGACAACCCGATGGCTACCCTCACAAGGTTTAGCAGGCCTCTTGAAGCTGTTGCCCGGGGTGTGGCCACTGCTGCATGCTAGCAGCTACTGGGAGCCACAAGGGAGAGCTGGGTATCAGGTGGGAGTCAGAGGCTTGAGAGCTGCCCTAGGAGGGCACGACAAGCCCCCTACCAGAGATACTACCCCTCCCTGAACACCCCATACATCCCATACACCTGACGAAGGCGTTCAACACAGTGAACAGGGATGCATTGTGGGAGATCCTTAGCAAGCTTGGTTGCCCAGAAAAATTCATCAAACTGATCCAGCTCTTTCATGTCGACATGACAGAGGAAGTCCTATCTGGTGGAGTGACTTCTACAGGAACTGGGCCTGGGGCCCTAGAGACCACTGAGTGCTTGGACACTATTGATTGCTGGTGGCAGGCCCTCTCTTTGCCTGGGCTGACAGAATATGGGAAGAAAGTAGGGGAAGTTTGGGGCATTTTTAGTTTGGCTAGGAGCTGAGAAATGAAGCACAAAGTATAAAATACTGAAATTAATGAAAGATACAATTATATAGAATTTAGCCACAAATGGGGTTATCTCCAGCACCCAGTATCTCCTCCTCCCATCCTCCCTCTCTGTGTTGTGTGCCAGCCCAATTTCAGTTTCTTATTAAAGGACTTCACTCCAAATGCCCTTCATTATTCAGATTTCTTATCATTTTTCCTTGGAAAGTATTGCAGTTCAACCTGTGACAATATAGTTAACCAGGATGGCCTTTTGCAGTATTGCTACAACAAGAAGAAAAGATGCTGGAAGCCCTGCATTGAAATGAAAATAGATTTCTTCTCCTATCTTTCTCACTTCTTTGCAGGCTCTGATGTCACTTTTTTTTTCTTTTCCACAAACAAAATGAGCTGAGCTGATTAAATAAATGCTGACAGTTTGATTTGTAACTGTTTTGTTGTACTGTGAAGTTCATTTACTCAAAATAATTCACATGCATGTTTGAAATATTCAGAAGCTGGTAATTAATTTTTAGCTGCATTGGTTTCTCTAGGCAAATCTCAGTAATTATGTGAAGATAGAGTTAAATATTTGAGAATCTGCTTATTTTCTGTGGCAATATTATTTTTAAAAATCTTTCAAGATGTAAAGAATAAACAAACTGGAATACTTGAAGAAGAATAGCTCGTGTTATAGCTCATGTTAACTCTTTAGGGCGTACAGAGCTCTTCTTATAGGATTGCATTTCTAGAGTTGGAAGAGATTTCAAAGGTTATCTAGTCCAACCGCCTTTAGAGATGAGAAACCTGAGGCCCACATTCCCCAACTGACAAATGGTCAAAGGATATGAACAAGCAATTTTCAGATGAAGAAATCAAAACTATCAATAATCATATGAAAAATGTTCTAAATCACTCTTAATTAGAGAACTGCACCTAAAAATAATTCTGAGATACCACCTCACAGCTATCAGACTGGCCAATATGACAGTAAAGGAAAGTGGTAAATGTTGGAGGGGATATGGCTAAATAGGGACACTAATGCATTGGTGAAGTTGTGAACTAACCCAACCATTTTGGAGGGCAATTTAAAACTGTGTGCAAAGGGCTTTAAAATTGTGCATACCCTTTGATCCTGTAATACCACTGCTGAATTTGTATCCCAAAGAGATAATAAAAAGGAGGAAAGGACTTACTTTATAGTTTTTATATTTAATATTTATATTTATAGCAAAATATTTATAGCAGCTATTTTTTTTGTGGTGACAAAAATTGGAAATTGAGGGGTTGTCCATCAACTGGGAAATGGATGATCAAATTGTGGTATAAGTTGATAGTGGAATATTATTCTGCAATATAAAATGATAAGCAAGATGATTTCAGAAAAAGGTGGAAAGATCTGCATGAGCTGATGCAGAGTGAAACAAACAGAATACTGTACATTGTAGTAGCAACATTGTACAATGACCAACTATGAAAACTTGACTACTCTTAGGAATACAGTGATCTGGGACAATTCTGAAAGACTTATGACTGAGAATTGTATCCACTTCCAGAGTAAGAACTGTTGGAGTTAGTATTCTTTGATCCACAAACATCTATCTTTCATATCTTTGTATTTACAGGTTTATTTTGGGATTTTCGTTTTGTATGATTGTGTTCTTACAAGAATGACCAATATGGAAATGTGTTTTGCATAATAATACACGTATGGCCCAGATCAAATTGTTTACCATGTCTGAGTAGGGAGAGGGAAGGAAATGGTTTGGATCTTATAATTTTGGAAAATGTATGTTGAAAGTTATTATTTCATGTAATTGGTAAAATAAAATCTTTAAATACAAAATACATTTTTTAAAAAACTGACACCCAGAGAGACTGAAACTTGCTCAAGCCTGGACAATAGCCAAGTTAGGATTCAAACTCAGGTAGTGTGACTACTGATTCAGAACACCATACACCATTTTCTTTGCTTCTATTCTAGAGTTAGACGTAATGAGGCAAGATTGGTGCCAAGACTTTCATGATCAAACAATTTGTAATTAGTTGAAATGAGTATTTTTGGTTATATTACATTAAGTCTTGTCTTTTATGTCACATTAAGTGAGAACTGGAAAGGAAGCCAGAGGCCTTTATTAAGCTGTGTCCTAGAAAAATTTGCAGTGCTTGTGATGATATGACCTAATTTAGGGCAAGAACTCTGAAGGGAAGATACCAGATTGGGTTTTCAGTTCTCTTCCTATTGCACCCTCTAGCAATAGGAGTTTGGTCATGTTACAAGTAATTATTTGTGCTACCACTTCGTCAACTTTAGTCCTTTCTTTTCTCTAATGGCCTCTTAAGAACGGATATGAATGAATGCAAGCTTTATTTGACAAATACAACCTCTTTCTGGTCTGGACCTATAAGAATATTTAGTCAGTGTGGAGGCATATATGACCAGATATGCTAGAAGTAGGCAGGGACTTGTCTGTTTGCAAAAAGCCTAGAAGCTCCAAAGTTAGACAACTTGAGTGACTCCATTGTGTCATAAAGCAGAGAATACTAGAAGGAGCAAACAATCAACCAACAAGTATTTTTTAAATTGACTATGACTGTGTGTTAGGCACCATGTTAGATGTTATAGATACAAAGAAGAAGATCATAAGGTTTAGTTGATTTGTTAAGTATGGAGTAGACCTAGGTGTATTTGAAGACAGTTGGGAAGCAATAGCCTCCAAGTGAAGAAAAAGAGGGAGAGAGAGAGAGACAGAGACAGTGACAGAGACAGAGACAGAGACAGAGACAGAGACAGAGAAGAATACATTTTGCTTGAGAAGTGTAAAAAGGAATTCTTAATTCCTTTTCTAATTTAACAGGGGACCTGGAGATCCTCTTATCATAGAGATGTGTAGGGATTAACCAGCCCACAGTGACAGGAAGGAGGAACCATAGGGACAGGAAGTGAGGTAGGAGAAGGTTATAAAAGGAGCCAAGCATCAGGTCAGTTGGGCGGGCTGTCAGTTGCTGACAGTTGGTGGAATGGTGGGGGGGGGGGTTGTCAGTTGCTGACAGTTAGGGCTGGCAGTTGCCGGAAGTGGCTGCTGAGCATGAGTTGGTCATTGGTGGTTGGTTGCTGGAAGTGTGTTGGTAATTAGTTGGTGGTTGGCATTTAGTTACTGGAATATAAAGGCAGGCCTAAGCTTATTGAGAGGGTTTTGGCTTTAGCCTTTAGAGGACTTTTTGCCTTTTGGGTTTTTGGCTTTTGGTTTCAGCTGTTAGGGGTTTTTCCCTCCCTTGAACTTTTTGGAAGGTGATTGGTATTCATTGACAGACCTAATTGAGGTTGGATTAAAACACTGATTGGGTTTGTTTTGATCGGGCTGGATTGGGTTGAAACTTTGTGGGGTATTTGTTATTAGCAGTAGTTATAGACAGTTATAGGTAGATATAGGATAACTAGTATAGACATTAGGAAATTGTCTTTCTCTACCTCTTTCCTATATTTCCTTCCTTAACATATTCTTTTACTATCTCTATTTTAATTAAACTAAATTGTTAATTGTTAAAAGCTGCTAGAAGTTTTTTCTTCTCTGGCTTAAAGGGATACTATTCACTTACAACTCTACTATATTCTCATTAAAACTTAAGTTATTAAAAGCTGCTCTCTTATTTTGTCAAAACCCCTATTTTAACCCTTACAAAAGAGAGGAGGCAGTAAGAATAAAATACATATATAGAAAAAAATGGCCTTGGCAAGAAGGAAGTTAATTTCTTTGTTAGAGTGGGAGATGTGGTTTTGACATGAAAATAATTGGAGAATAAAGAGCTCACAATGAATGACTTCATTTTTTTTGTGAAATAAAAGGCAAAATTCTCAGCTGAGAGAAGTGGGCAATAAGACTTCAATAAAGAACAAAGGTGTGGAATAGCTTTTCTGGAGAGTAAATTGCTGAATTAATTGAGAAAGAATAAAAGGACCTCTTTAATATTTTGAAAGTTCTGTAGAGTTTGGGTAACAGTTACTTCAGCAAGGTTATCAGATTTCTTCAAGCTTTGTTCACCAGCTCCTAAATAGGAAAGAAAGAAGCAGATGGTGGGAATAATCCAGGTTTTGGCAAAAGAAGATCGGCAGTTGGACAAAGGATTCAAAGACCTCTTCTTTTTGGAAGGTGATTGGTCTTCATTGATAGACAGGTATAGAATTGAAATGGATAACTATTGAAGTTGGAAAGAACAGAGTGAAGTCAGAGCAGGGATAATGGCTTGAGAAAGTACAGAGGGTTGGAGAGAAAGGAGGTCTTGATTAGGGCAAAGAAGAGCTGCAGGAAGGGTAAGCATAGGCAGAATTGAAATAATAGGAGGATATGGGCAGATGGAAGAATGCTTGAGTGATTAATGTCGAGTCCTGTCTAAAATAGCTAATATGACTGAGGAAGAGAGAATAACTAGGTCATGAGAATTAAGGAAGTTGAGGAAATGGGAGTGTCAGGAGTTTGAGGGAATATTAAATAAGTAACAAAGTCCCCTAGTATAAGGGTAGGAGTTGAGTACTCCTTGGAGCATGGAAGATGCTGTATTAGGTGGCATACTCCCTGGGAAAAGAGAGAGAATCACCTAAAGTGAATGGAATATTATAGCTGCTATAACTTTGATTGGGTGGAATTTTCTAATTGTGTGAATTTTAGAAGTGACTAGGTTACTGAATAAAAGAGACTAAAGGAGTGCTTGGAAATGCCAGCACAAGAAATTTTGCAACTGTTGCTCTTGTATACAATGTAATGGGTGGTATGAAATTTGCTTTATCAAATGATGGAGAGGATAATTAGGTATGCATTGTCATCAGATGACGATCAGGTCTTTGATGGATAAGTGGGGTGGGGCCAGCTGGATCTTGGGCCACCTGAGAATTTTCCATTTTGACTGTCTTTAGGAACCTAGAAGTTCATTTAGTCTCTAGGAATACTCAC